>NC_056751.1:676765385-676862885 GCF_019279795.1 Protopterus annectens | reverse complement strand
CATTAACATTAACTAATTATAACATGAAAGTGTTTGAAGTCACCTCTCAGTCCGATGCTCAAATGCAACCTGCTGCCATCTTGTTTACATGTGAATTCATGTAGAACATTTTTCCCTCTGAACATATGTACTTCCAGGAGAATGATTAGAGGACGTAGGGTATCAAAGATGTTTTCATGGCTGTGCAATTCCTGTTAAACATATGGATATTTGTCACTCCATTGCAAACTTTTTTAGGGTTCTTAACTGCTTCCAAATCAAAAGACCCAAATATTAGAATTTACTTCTTTAACAATTTGAAAAACAAGTTCAAAAGAACAGTTGTGTTAGGAACATCATAAATGTAGATGTTAAAGTTGATTTACTGTTACAGTTCTTACTTTTGGGATATCCCACCTGTAGGTAGCTTGTCTGGCTGGACAGGTTCCGGAGCTTCACCCTTAACAAGAGCTTTGGCTCAGGCCCTCCTGTCAGGACATATGGACATCAGTGGTATAAGAGATGCATGTACTGATGATGTCTTCTCGTCTTTCTTGACCTGTCCACAGCAAATTAGTAGTCCTTGGTGCCAAAGCACAAGTGGACTATATGTAATAGTGCTGTGTGTCTCAGGTCCACCACAGCAGTTCTGTATTTTCCATTGCACAAAGTCTACACAGGTAAAAAAGTGAGGGAGTCTGGTAACAAGCTGAGAGTGAAGGTACATAATGGGACAAAGCAGCCACCCAACCCCAGTGTATAAAAAAGTAGCCATGCCAGGAAAACAGGGTCCAGCCAGGGAATGGAAGGGAAGGAATCTGGATCCCAACAGTAAGTCTACTCAAGCATTTACATTTATGTTAAGTTCCCAACACAACTGAACTATGCTCATCATAGTATCCCGAATGGAGTCCTCTACAGTTCACTCTTTCGGAAAGATTCCTACAGCAAGGTTAGGGAGGTGGATTTAATTTATTTGGAATAAGGCCCTGCAAAACAGTGCAGGAAAATCCAACCCTGGCCCTGGAAGAAGCTCTTAAATTGTAGTCTTTATAGAAAATGTGGACAGATATCCAGGTTGCTCCTTCAAGAATAGTTTGTGTGGTAATGCCACTGAAGAAAGCTGTGGTGACTAAAGTGTCTGTAGTGGAACAGATTGCAATATGTTCTATGGGGGTATTTTACCATGAGCTAATTAACAAAAGAAAATGCCGTCAACACACCATATAGAAATAGTCTGTTTTGCATAAGACACAAGTAGCTACTCAGACTTTCTAATTCATTGGTTCCGTGTAAATGAAATCTCAGCTTTCTATGCACATTAAGGGAAAGAAAGGTCCCTTCTCCTTGTTTCAGTGGCTTATGGAAGAAAACTTGCATATTAATGGTTTGGTTACAAGATATCTCAGAAACCACTTTAGGCATGAAGGAAGGATTAGACAGAAGTGATAATCTGATTTGATGAAAGTCTAGGGAGTGTTTTTTACATATTAAGAGCTAAAGCTCAAAAATTCCCCAAGCAGAAATAATAACCAACTAAAACAGCATCATTGAAGAAAGAAACTTGACAATAACTGAAGCAGTTGATATAGATGCTGCCAGGTTAAGTTTTTTAATATATACATAGGATCCATTGGTAGAGTAATCTCCTTTTGTGGTCTAAGATGGAGGACCCCTTTCAAAATCTGCTTAACCAAAAGGCTGGAGCCCAACTGTGGCTCCATGGAAAATCAGGTAGAAATGAATACACCAAGCCTGGATGCTGACTCTTCCCTCTGAGCAGTGGTGGCTGGTGACTTCAAATCAAAGGGGGGCTGCAGGAGACAGCTGAATGGGTGGGGCCAACATGAAGGGGTGTGGTCAACTAGAAAGGGGTGGAGCTATGGTACAGTGGGATTAATGGTGGCCATGCTTACCAATTTACATGAAATAAATGCTCAGTCACTATGGCGCATGCCGAATACTCTACATAGCATATTATTATATGTCTTCAGTCACTATAAGCTAACTGAGGCCTGGGACTAACTAATGCATCAATAGCAGGATGTCTCATTACAAGAATACTGCACTACTAAATAGGACACTCGGGCAGATTCCAAAAGAGTTGCTCTCAGTACAAGTCTGCCCTGATTATGAAAAGCTTGCTGTCAGTTTAACTAAGTTATATCAGTTTAATCTTTAAATAGGCTTACACCACGGACTAGATTCCAAAATATCTGCTCAGAACCAGTTCTGTTTAAAGTGTCACTTACACTGAGAGCAAGTCTTTTGGAATCAGGACCCAGGAAATGACAAGTCTTAAAAAGCTGATCATATAAAACATATCAAAATATATCAGAAAAAGTTCTTAAATAGTTGAAATAGGAGTTCATGCAAAACCCCAGCTAACAGAATTTAAAGCCTTTATTGTATCATTAATTTAGTATTGTATCATTAGTCCAAATTCCTGATACCTCTTAAGCAGAGACTATGGGTTGCAAAATATGATTTGCTAAAGTAGTATTACCATCCAAAAATATAAAGAATAAAGCTAGTTTAAATAAAAGCTCAAGTCTGCAACAGAAAACATAATACAGAGACACAATTTTCTTTTTAAATAAGCTCCCGCAACTCAGTTATATTTAAAAAGAAACAGATAGCCAAGCACCAGAAACTTCTGCAGCTATAAAAAGTGATAACAAACAGGATGCACAAAAAACTGCTGAGGATAGGCTCCAGAGTCCAAAGCAGGCAAAAAATATCAAAAAACTTTGCTGAGCAGTACTACTTTATTACAACACACTAGCACTTTCACGAAATGCTTCTTCAGGTGTACATAAATCTAATACACTATATACACTATATAAAAATCACATAAATATGCATGTATAAATATATAAAATATACATGCATATTTATGTGATTTTTATATAGTGTATTAGAATTATTATCATATTAAGTTTTTATACATATTTTTATAAAATTGATTTTTTATATTGGCACCTTTAAAATTAATTGGAGTGTGTCATGTGATTATTTTATTTGCATATTTAAGGTGTAGGTATCTGTATCAATTTGTACACCTGAAGAAGCATTTTATGAAAGCGCTAGTGTGTTGTAATAAAGTAGTACTGCTCAGCAAAGTTTTTTTGGTATTTTTTGCCTGCTTTGGACTCTGGAGCCTATCATCAGCAGTTTTTTTGTGCATTCAGTTATATTTAAGTTACATTTTTAATAGTTAAAAATTATAAAGTTCAAGTTGTCAGTGAAAATGCTACCGAATGTATTAAAAGGTGTAAACATGTTAATACTTTTCCTTCTCTCAGAACAAAAATGCAAACGTGCATTTAAATAAAAAAATACAATGTTATATTAAATAATGTACCAAATAAATATGGGAAGCATAAAGAGAAAAAGACCCATGATTGTATCACTAAATAATAAAAGCCTTACTTCCTTTATCATCTACTCATCCATAAACACTTCTAGGACGACAACAAATAGACCTGCCTGACTATCATATCCAAGCGAATTACAACCCCCCTTCTACTTTACATTTGTCATTAATCTGAAGCGGAGAGAGTGTTAACAGACAAAACATAAGTTTTTTTCAACATACAAAGTTAAGAACTACTTCATTTTTAGAAATTAAAGTAGGACTCATGATTACAAACGTCACAGATGAGTCTGCATGGATGCAAAGTGACAACCACACAGCCCATTTCTTCCAGCCTACTTATCTAATCAAGAGCAAATATGCAGTGTCAGTCACTTAAAACATGCCTTCAGCTTGAAAGATAAAGACATATAAATGCTGTTCCTTACAGACAGATAAATGCTGTTCCTTACAGACACAAGAACTGTTGGGTATGCACTACACTACCATGTCACCCAAGTTTTAATACTAAACAGAAAAATACAAGTTATATACCTTTGTTATAGACTGATGCAAATTCCTTATTTGCAAAGTATTGTTGAGGCAATTAAAATCACACTTGATACAAGAGTAACTTTTTAAAACATATTCAGCGCTTCTGTGGATCCCTAGTGATATCTGCATTGCTTACTGTACTTATTTCCTTGTTTCACTTGAAAGAAAGTTACTGTTTGTTGTTTTTGCATTTAAGTTACCTGTAACACATTGCATTTAAGTTACCTGGCACTTGCTCACTAAGTCAGCACTAAAAAATTAAAAGCACTACACCCTCACAAAACACCCCTTGAGTACCTTGTTCCCCAGTGGCCCTTTTTTTCAATTATAAAGGAATTCCCAATACTATTCTAGCATGTCCAAAGGTCAGTTGTCAATCTCCTCTCCGGTCCAGCTGGTGAATCTGGGAATCTTGAGGCAATGTTACAACTGCCTCATGTACACAGACAACCCTCTCCTCCTCCCAACAAATTCCAACACATGTAAGAGATGCAACCATATACCCAAACTGGAGGCTAAGCTCTCTCAACTCAGTACTGGCATAACCAGTCAGGAGGAGAAGGAAACCACACTCACTACAATTCCAGTCTCACATAGACCTACCATGACAGCAAACCAAACACATAAACACACAAAAACATACTCGGAGGCTCTAAATAAAAATCTGCCTAAGCAGCAGAGACCTCCAAAGCAGACACCCAAACAACTGCTACCCTAAAACAAAACACGTGCAACACATAGCTCACAAAGCCAGTGTGCCGAACAGTCACAGCCCTTAAGGCTAAACAACACACTTGATACACTTGTAATAGGTGACTCTATCGTCAGGCACACTGACGTCCCGCTCACCAGGCTGAACAAGGAGAAGGTCATGGTGAGCTGCCTGATGGGCGCTAGGATCCGCCACAAACACACGCACTCAGGTCACTCCAAGGCAAGTACAAATATGACTCGGTCATTGTCCATGCTGGTGTGAATGACCTGAGACGTACCTCCCTGGACTACATGAAAAGAGACATAGAGGAGCTCTCTGAGCATATAGCCCAGGCCGGTATGACCCTGACCTTGAGTAGCATCTTACCCTCACCAAGAATGATGCCACAATATGAAGACAAGATGATCAATTTCAACAACTGGCTTAAGTATTGGTGTCATTCAAAGGGGATCCAATGCCTGTCAGCCAGGGATGACATGCTCGACAAGCCACGATGCTTCACTAGGGACTGCTTGCACCTGTCACCCCTGGGCTTTCGGATATTGGCAAAGGCTCTTGCTACCCCCATAGTGCCTTTTTTAGCAAGGCCCAAAAGACAAACCCACCTCCATAGGTATCACAAGGGATAAGAAACTAAGAGTAATGCTACTCAACGCCAGAAGTCTAAACCTCAAGATGCATGCACTCGAAACTCTTCTTAGCATGGAGAACATCGATATCGCTGCAGTAAGAGAAACCTGGTTCAAGGCTCCAGAGAGCATCCCAGCACTACCAGGTTATACCTCATACCATGCTTTTCGGACCCAAAACTTGGACCGAACCACAAAAGGAGGGGGAGTATCAATATTCTTCAAAGATACCCACACCTCCAGGTTGGTGGCACAGCACGAAGCATCAGAGACTATCCATGTGCAACTAACAGTGGGTAAAACTGCCTTCCAGTTTATAGCCTGCTACAGACCACACTCCCAAACCCAGGAACCCCACTCGGCCTTCCTGAGAACACTGGAAATTATGAAGGTCTCTCCAAACACCATTATATTGGGCGACTTCAACTACCCAAACATAGACTGGGAGCATTACTCTAGCTCCAACACCCTAGCCCAAAGGTTCCTAGAATTTATAAACTCAAATGTTATGGAACAACTTATTACCACTCCCACAAGAGGGGAAAAAATACTGGACCTGATCATCACCAACATGGGGACTCTGCTCCAGACCAGAAGTGTATCCCTCACTGGTAAGATCAGACCATAAACTAATCTCACTGGGTATTCACATCCCAACCCCACCCCCTGCCCAGAAAACCACAGTGAAAAACTTTGCTAAAACAAATTTCACACTCCTCAAAACCGAGGTGGAATCCTTCAAAGCCCCCAGGCCTGTGGAAAATATGGCCCAGATCGCAGAATCCTTTATAAACACATTCTATGAACACCTTCAGGAATGCATGGATCATGCAATCCCGAATAAAACCAAGACCCAATCCTCCAAAGGCAGACGTCCTGTCTGGTGGACCCCAGCCATAAACAAACTATACAATAGTAGGAGGAAGCTACTACATGATAGAGCAAAATCCCAAAAAGGGAAGGCATCTCTGATCAGTATTAGCAAAAAAACTACGGGCACTCCTAAAATCGTCTAAGGCCAGCTTCGAGAGAAAAATTGCACAGGACACTAAGGATAATTACAAGGCTTTCTTTAGTTATGTTAGGAACCTGGGTGGGAATTCCCAGATATGCTCACAATTAATCCAAAATGACAAAAAATACACCAAACCCACAGACATTGCCAACATCCTAGCTGACAGGTTCAGCACAAACTCCCCCCCCCTCCCCACCAAAAGGGCGAATATCTATCCCATCAGAGTGCTGCCCCCCTGACATCTCTGATGCTCAGGTAAGAGCTGCCCTCTCCAAAGCAAAAAACACAGCATCAATTGGACCAAACGGTGTCCCGGGCTGCGTCCTACATGAACTCCAAGAAGAGCTAAACCCAAACATAAAACTACTGTTCAATCTCAGCCTTACTACAGCATATGTACCCAAAGAGTGGCGTACAGCAACAGTGGTCCCTCTCCACAAAGGTGGTGCCTCAACGGATCCTGGAAACTATTGCCCCATAAGCCTGACTAGCTTGGTCTGCAAAGCTATGGAAAGGATCATCATGGACCTCATAAATAAAGATATTGGGGACCTGCAGGCACTGGATCCTACCCAGTTCGGCTTTGTTAAGGGCAGATCCTGCCTCTTAAACCTGGTTGATTTCTTTGAAACAGTCGCCAAGGCTATTGACGAGGGAAAGGTGGTCCACACAGCCTACCTGGACCTCGCAAAAGCCTTCAATACAATACCCCACTCGGGCATTATAGATAAGCTCACCAGCTTAAATATAAACCCCAATGTCACTAGATGGGTTGCAAACTGGCTCAAGGACAGAACCCACATGGTTAGAATTGCTGGAGCCATGTCAGACTTCAAACCAGTTACAAGTGGCATCCCACAAGGCTCAGTACTGGGGCCCCTCTTGTTCAATATATATTTCTCGGAGTTACAGGCAAACACGGAAGGACTGTGGCTGACCAAGTTCGCAGATGACTGCAAACTGGGCACCATAATCGACTCTCCAGCTGACACAAGCATCCTCCAAAAGGGCCTCATAGAAACAGACAACTGGTGCCACAGCCATGGCCTCAAGCTAAATGCCAAAAAGTGTATAGTCATCCCCTTTGGCAAAAACAAAGTGCCCACAAATTACCACATAGGTGGTAATCCATTAAGTACAGAAGAAGCAATTAGGGACCTGGGGACCCAAGTCGATAGCAATCTCTCATTTGACAACCACGTGGCCAAAGTGGTTAGAAAAACATTTTATATAGCCCACCTAATCATGAGGGGATTCACATCTAGATTAGGGGAGGTCATCATGCCTCTTTACTCATCCATCATCAGGCCCATAATTGAGTACAATGCCCCTTTTGGGATGTACCTTACCAGACACCTGCAACAACTGGTAAGACCCCAAAGGTACCTCACCAAGAGGATCAAAGGGCTCAAACAGATGCCATATGCTGCCCGGTTAAAGAAACTCCAGCTCTACTCAGTGGCATACCGCCTGCTCAGGGGCGATCTGTGCCTGACGTATAAAGCCATGTCCAACCCGGAATTAATGGACATGCTGCACCTCAGAAAATCCAAATCCCATCGAGCTACGCGCTCGAGAGACTTGAACCTCAGCACTGAAATAAATAGACATGCTGGAGGTACAAATTCATAACCCAGAGGCTCCCTTCACTCTGGAATAAAATCCCAGTCCAGGTTAGGCAGAGTCCCTCATTGACTCTCTTCAAGAGGAATCTTGATGAGTGGATGGGAAATCGTAGGTTTACCCCGGGTATCACTTCTGTGTCACTGTTAGACAGAGGCACAGTATACTGACCTCGAAAAGGGGCATAGCAAAATTTATTTAAAATGGGTAGCGAAAGCCAAACACACTCTGGCTAGGCTTATAAATGCCCTAGGGCAGATAGCCTAGTATGAACCTATGAGCCTATTTATTTGCAAAGCAATTAAGCTATTAATGTGAGAATGCACACAATCACTTAATAACAAAAGATGCCGTAGCATGCAGTTACAAATGCAAACAGCCTTTCAAACCTTTCTGTATCCCATTCCATGCTATAGCTTCCCAGTGTCTGAAAAAATACACCATAATACAAAAAACATCACCTCACACCTTATGAAATTAACTTACTCAGTAAACAGAATGCCATAATTTAATAAAATGATGAAAGGCAACAAAAACAAAACTACAATAAACAGGCAAGGCAGGCAAATCCAAATACTCCAGAATAAAAGAAACAGTTCGTTTCGTTAACGTATTTTAATAGAAACGTTTTCGCTCCTGGCCAAAACCAAGAGCTTCTTCAGACAATAGAAAAAGAGCGCCAAATCACTTTTAAGCAAGCCCATTCGTGATGTCATATCCTTAACAACAATCAGGTTAAACACAATAAATGTACATTTTACAAAAATAAGAATAAATTTAAAAAGATACATAAAATAGTATCATTGCGCAATCTCTCTTAAAAGGACCCTTTCCCTCAAAAAGGTACTGTATAAAAACCTAACACCTCAATCATGAATTGAATCAAGAATGTTTGCAAATTGGGGACCGTCACCCTGTGTTGTCTAGACAGATTGGTACCTTTCCTTGTGGGTTCTGTAACTGGTGTAGACTATTAAAAACAGGGAACTCGTTCACGATAAGAGGTGAAAAATATTACATCAGAGAAAGGATTTTTTGTGATTCTAGATCAATCATTTATATTGCATTTTGTAATTGTTGTCCGGCTTTTTATGTTGGTAAAACGGACCGCAGATTGCGAGACCGTGTTTACCAACATAACTATGCCATAAAAAACAAGAAAACGGACAATGCCCTTTCTAAACATGTATTGGATAATGTAGGGCACAGCTTCTCTTTTATGGGAATTGATACAGTGAAGGTTGGGGTTAGGGGGGGCCCCCAACCGCTCCTACTTGAATTAAAAGAATTGGAATGGCAGTTATTACTAAATGCTTTTTCTCCACCTGGTCTTAATGAAATGTGCAACATTTCTGTTATTTTAAAATATAAAAGTTACCTTAGAAATTAGCATCGGTCATCAGTTCTAAATAAAAACAAATAAAAATATATAAAAATTAAAAACTTTTTTACCTTAGGCAGCTTTATTGACATTAAAAGTCTTTGTTTGGGAACCCACTAGATATGTCTGGTTAAGGACATCCTAACCCCTTAGTTTGTTACATGTACAGTTTATACCTCTTATTTGTTAGGGTACATGGTACTTATTTTTATATATAGATATTGTTTGAAATATGCATCTGGGGGGTAATAGATAAACTTTTTGATGTCAAATGTTTTGTTGCCCTATTTGCTTTTAACTCTTTAAACCTCTTAGGTATCTGAAAGCATAAACATTTGCTCTATTTAAATGTTTGGATGGTTATTTTTAGATGTACGCCTCTGATTGAGGTGTTAGGTTTTTATACAGCACCTTTTTGAGGGAAAGGGTCCTTTTAAGAGAGATTGCGCAATGATACTATTTTATGTATCTTTTTAAATTTATTCTTATTTTTGTAAAATGTACATTTATTGTGTTTAACCTGATTGTTGTTAAGGATATGACATCACGAATGGGCTTGCTTAAAAGTGATTTGGCGCTCTTTTTCTATTGTCTGAAGAAGCTCTTGGTTTTGGCCAGGAGCGAAAACGTTTCTATTAAAATACGTTAACGAAACAAACTGTTTCTTTTATTCTGGAGTATTTGGATAATTTAATAAAATGTTAAGCATACAAAAGTGGCAACCGGAATATTATTCAAAACATTTTCAGTGGGAAGTTAAGTGCTAAACTATACAGGTCCAATAAGAAATACTGCAAAGCAAAAAAAAAAAAAAGAGTGATAAGGAAATCTTATTTTTTCTCCATCCAGTTGTAACCCACTTCCCACTTCCTACATCTAGAATGATTCTGACAGAACATCCAAATGCATACTGCAAAAAAAAATGCAACTGATTTTTTTTCTGAGAAGGTATTCCCATCCAGTCCAAATAAATCTGTCTGAAATAATTTTACTAACCTTACTCTGCCTCTCACAAGCAAACAGCCAACCCCTAAAAATAAACTTTCTACATACAATAAATATGAAGACAAAGAAAAGTAAAGGATTACTGGTTTGAATTTTAATCTAGGAGGAAACACATCCCATGTGCAAAATGCACCCATCTTAACAATAATTCAGTGGAGAAAAATAACATTGTCTGTTGTTGACTCTCCAATCTGTGAATGGGAAAACATAATATATAGCTATTTACAGCTATACCTGGACATGTCATTGTACAATTGCCTAAGCACACTATAAATATCTGGATTTTTATAAACACAGAAAAACAGCTCTACCGGCCTCTGTAGGCAACACAAAAGAAGCCAAAGCAAGGCTGGTAATGACAACATACCAAAATATATTAAGTCAAGCACATATACCCACAGCCATTTCCTTAAAAACACAAATCAGATGTATTTATTAATTATATTATACTTCATTTATCACCCAAAGCAGACATGTCAAAAAAACAGGAAATGGACACGAGGTGCCACAGGCGCGTGCACGTTAAATACTTAAAACATGAACTTATATTAGCATTATTTTGGATGTCACGGTTTATTAAAAATGGAGTAATCCCCCAACACTCAACCCTTTCTAGTTAGGGAAAACAATTTTCAGTTCTGCTTTCTTGGAGCTCCTTCTATTGCTCTCTTCCCCAGCCTTCCTCCTGTACTTTACATCCGGAAACTTCCAAGCAGTTTAACGTAACCTAACCAGTCCTTGCTGAAACCATAAATGAATCATTGTGATTCACAGAAAAGTGCAAACAGTGAAATGCAGATGTATAAAATGTCAATATCTGTACAAAAGAATCAAGTAGACAGTTAAAGGCCCCCCTTTCCCTTATGCCTCCTACTCAGGATATACATTTTAAAGCCAAAAGCCATGTATAAAAATTCTAACAATCTCACTCTGTCATGGACAAGGAGTCAAACCTACCTCTACAAATAAAGTTAAAAACGACTGTCTGATCACGAAGTTCTGAGATGTTGAACTCTCCATAAAACAAAGCAAGCAACTAAGCAAGACAAGTTGTTTAAGTAATGATCGGTAGCAAAGTACTATGCTACTACTGACTGTTTCTCACTCTCTTTTTCCTGAAGAGAGCAAGAACCAGTCAGTAGCGATCCAGCCATCCACGTCACCTAGGTGACTGTGGACATGGCAGTCTGACCCCCTTCCACTTTACTGTGCGGTTAAACCGCATGGACTTCTGGGCATCCCACTGATTCCTTCTCTCCTTAATCTGGACTGCCTTTTCAGCAGTCCAGATGTAATGAAACTAATTTTTTTTTTTAAAAACCTGGAGCTCACAGAGCATGTGCAGTTCGAGTTCCGGGACTTTGCGAACTTGCACAACTAAGCAAAGCACTGCAGTCAGCCAGTAAATTGAAACAAGTTCAAACAATTTATAAATATTTTATTTTTTTAAATTAAAATGTTTTTTCTTCACAGCTGAGGGTGGGGGCTGCAGTCCTGCAGTCTGATGGCACAAGCCCACACTGCCTCTGGGGATCTTGGATCTGAGACTCTGCAGTCTTCCCTTTATGTTTTGTTTGCCATTCTTCTTTGCATTTACTCTTTTCCATTTGTCAGGTCTACCGCTGTCTTGCATAGAGTGTATGCACCAAGCTTTGAATGGGTACTTCTTACTCAGTATAGGAACTTGGTCCTGAAAATGTATGCTTTGCAGATTCAAAGTCTGACCTTTTCCTCTAGATTCTTGAAATCTCCACGAGACTAGGATCCAGTGAGGATATCCTTATCCAAATATGAATTTAAATGCTCTGTCTTTATAAGGTCTGGAAGTGCCAGGCATGTCTACACATAACAGACTCTGGAAATGATGCTCTTTATGAAGTATAATGTGCATCCTAAGCAAACTTTTTGGAGTACATCTGTGGCGATGTGAAATAAAAACCCACAAAGCTTACACATGTTCTCCTTCATATCCTTATTCTGTATCCTTTCTGCCTTAGCCCTCATCTGCTGCAGCAGGGATTGATGGTGGGAAAGCCTGTGAGAATGGCAACTTAAAGCTCTGAATCAGTGGATAACACAAATTCTGCACCATTTACTTAACTCTGTTGAGTATTCTAATGTCCTTGTGATTGTGAATACAGTTCCTGGATGCAGTAGAGCAGCAGTTCCAAAACATTGCAAGCTGTAGGACCCCTTTTGATAAAGGAAATATTTTCGCAGACCCCTATATTTTGGATTCTGTTAATATTAATAAATAATAAATATTAAAGCAATATTTGAATTGCAAAGATTAGTTTCATTTGTAAAGGATTACGATTTAAACAGACTCCAGCTTCAAAAACTCTCTGTTGAGCTAAACATGCACTTGAGTTAATTTTTGGAATGCTACTTCCAAATGTTATTTAATGCCATTATTTCTGTGAATATTGCAAAGTTATGTTGAAAACACATAATCAGGCACCAGGGCCAGTAACTGAATTCCAATCACCTGGGCTGTACTGAAAGCTATACCAAGAGTGCTAGCTATTATGAAAGCAAATTTCAACAGGACAATAAAAATAAGAAACTTCAAATTGCTAGCATACCTCCTCTGAACCTAATTGTAAAATCACATGTTTAAGCTTAGTTATGGATTAAAAACCTCCCCAGTCAGGCCCCCATGCAGCCAGTGCAGTGTCCTATTACTTGGCTATTTTTCCCCAGTTGCCATAAACATTGTTCAAAACTCTGTGTACATACTGTTTACTGCTTTACTTCTACAATGACTACAGCTATTTGGATTTCATGTAAAACTTTTACTTCAAATTTTATATTACAAACACTGATACACACTTGCTAAAGAAAGAAAAATAGTCTCAAAATGAAACAGACTTAGCATTACAAATTCTGTGACTTTCAAACTCAGTCAATGAAACAGCACTGAATCCCACATTCAAAGAAAATGCATCTGGCCAGTGGTGGATGAAGTTTACCTTTGGACTGTGTTTGAATCATAGGGCTACTCTGGAACATGTTTCCAGTAAGCAATGAAACAAACCTTATGAACCAATAAGAACATTCCAACCATAAAACGCCACTCAAACGTCTATCATTACAATCCACCAATATCACTCAATATGCACAATCTGTGCAGAAGTAAAAGCCACCTAAATAATTCTACCTTAAACAGGTCTGTAACTAATGCAAAGTTTGCTGCTAGCAAACAACTGTATATTTCAGTGTTTCATAAACAAATTCAGCGCCTGTTGTCCTTGAAGAATAAATTGCCTACTATGTTACAGTAAAAAATGGTAAGCTGGCATTATTGCATGGATGGCAAACTGAAAACAGGTCAAAGGTTACCAGGCATTTCATCCAAAGGATGACATATTCAGGACTGCAGCATCCCACTCCCTTGAAATGCAACACAGTATCAGCAATCCATCTACATGGTATGGGAGTAGAACCCACAGCCTTCTGCATCAAAAGGCAGATATGCTACCTGTTGTGCTAGTACCACTGCTTTAAAATTCTATACGACAATGGTGATACTATTTGTTAGCTAGCTAAACAAAAGAGATGCGCATTGTAAACAGACTCAGCATGAGCAGCAGTAAACTTGTCTTCCCTTAAAGTTAACAATTCTTTGAAAATGAACTTGAAACTAAATTCCTTGAAAAATGCACATGAAACTCAGTTCCTTGAAAAATGCAGCCTCGTAGTTGGGGTAGAGGGGATTCAGGCTCATATTTTCTGTAGATAAAGTACTGGATTTGAGCCTAGGCAAACTACGAATCACCTGCTAACCCTAAGTAGGGCATTTCACTGTCTAACAGACACACCTGAATCTCATGAAATCTGAACAAAACCTACAATAAATAGTGACAGATTATAAGTATTGCTCTTATAAACTTAGAAAATTGGTAGAATAACAAGATTTCTGTTAGTATGCACTTCTATAATCTGATTTAAAAGGATATGAAGCCAAACTGAAATGTGAGACATTACTTAGCAACTTCAATCCTTTTCTGAGGAACAGACAAAAACATGGGTCAAAAATAAGGACATTCTGCAAAAACTTGGACAGTTAAGGGATATGCTTCCTACCTCTTATACACACACACACACACACACACACACACACACACACACACACACACACACACACACACACACACACACACACACACACACAAGGCCATGTGCTCTGGACAAAGCCACAAATAAAGGGGGAACATAGTCCCAAATATAGGAGCACCTGTTAAATATTGTTCTTACAGACTTACAAAGTTAATAGAAAAACAAGTTTTGCATTACTATGAATTTTCTGAAGGACATGAACTCTAAAGCTGAAATGTCTGCCATTATTTTCTGACTTCAGTGCTCAATGACTTGCCAGGGATTTACCAGAAAAAGCACAATTTAATGAGAAAGAGACAAAAAAATTACGAGGCAAAAATCTGGACAGTCTGCGAAAACCTCTACAGTTAAGGGCTACACTACAGAGCTCTTAAACACACACACACACACATACTTCTCTCCTTCTTACACACACACACACACACACACACACACACACACACACACACACACACACACACATGCAGACACACACACCTCTCTAACTCTTACTTACACATAAACACAGACACACACACAAGACCATGTGCTCTGGACAAAGCCACAAATAATGGAGGAGCATAGTCCCAAAAATAGGAACACCTGTTAAATATTGCACTTACAGACTTGCAAAGTTGATAGAAAAACAGGTTTTACATTACTTTGAATTTTTCTGAAGGATATGAACTCTAAAGTTGAAATGTCTGCTATTATTTTCTGACTTCAGTGCTCAATGACTTACCAGAGATTTGCCCGAAAAAGCACAGTCTTATGAGAAACAGACACACATACAATGCCATGTGGAAAACATAGTCTGAAAAATAATAACACCTTTTAAATATTGCTCTTACAGACTGACAAAGTTGATTAGTTTGTATCTTTCAGAAAATACACAGCAATGCAAAACCTTTTTCTGGTTTCAGTGCTCAATAACTTGTCAGGGATTTGCAAACAAAACTCAGTTTTATGAGAGGTACACCAAAACTATGAGGGATATGAAGCAGCCTAACCAAAAAAAAAAAAGAAAAGAAAAGAAAAAAAAACAACATAAAACGTCTTGCCTTGATCAGCTTTGCAGAAGGAATCCAATCAGCATCACACAACTACAATAACTGACTGGCAGGAAAGTAACAGTTTGTTGAACTTTCCCTCCAAGTTCCAACTGCCAGACAGAAAACATAGCCACTATGGCACTATAGGGCAAGCAATCACTCACGTGTCAGCTGCAAATGCAGAAGTTAATAGTTATTACTACTCTGCTTAAAAACGCAGGGAAAGCAGCTGGTTAGCCGTGAATGTGGAAGACATGGAAGAGAAGTGTATTTGTGTTTTTCACTTCACAGAATAATAAAGTGGAACTCTGCGGACGTCTGGAATTCAGCATACTGACCTCTAGGGGTCAGCAGGCCACAGTTTCAGAATCGCTGCAGT
The DNA here is from genome assembly GCF_019279795.1 of Protopterus annectens. Lineage (NCBI taxonomy): Eukaryota > Metazoa > Chordata > Ceratodontiformes > Protopteridae > Protopterus > Protopterus annectens. The sequence goes on along the minus strand of NC_056751.1, from coordinate 676,847,099 downwards.
AGAGGATGATTCCTTACTGGAATCCAGGATATCACAGTTGGATCAGCCAAAGATTTTTTGTAAAATAACTTGTGGGATTCCTTGATCCTATAAAAATAATAAGATTTCCTAGGAATGTCACTGGTGAGACTCTGTGTGTGTGTGTGTGTGTGTGTGTGTGTGTGTGTGTGTGTGTGTGTGTGTGTGTGTGTGTGTGTGTGTGTGTGTGTGTGTGTGTGTGTGTGTGTGTGTGTGTGTGTGTGTGTGTGTGTGTGTGTGTGTGTGTGTGTGAAGTGGTATTAGTTCTACCCAGCAATGCATTTTTAAAAACATCCTCAAAAACATCTAACAGTGGTTGAGCAGTTGTTATCCAGCTTTAGGTATTCTATTGTGAGCTCTGTAGCTAAGATGAATCTCTGAAAATTGCTTAGTCTCCTATCAAGATCTCTCATTGATCTGTATCATTGCAATGAATGGCATACAGTAGACATTTCTCTAGTTTCTTGAAATCTTCATGAGAAGAAGATCCAATGGATAATGTTATCCAGAGGTACATTTAAGACCTCTGTCTTTACAATATCTGGTGATATAGGGCACCATTTAAAGTTGTGTCTGTTGCCTAGAACTCCATTCTTGAGTGAGTTTGAGATGGAAACACTTTGCTTGTTTTTCATGCTAGGAGAAACTCTACAGTGACACAAGGAGAATATGCAAACTCCATACAGGCATTATCCAGAGGTCAGGACCGAACCTTCCAGCTTGGGCTACCTGGGATAGCTCAGTTGAGTAAAAGCCAGGCAGAAAAACAATCAACCTGACAAACATGAACTAAGAATTGCTTCTCTCATTGTAGGTTCACTGACAGGCTGTAGCTTGGAAGTCGATAAAATGATGGTAAAGAGAAGGCTGGACATACTATGTAAACAGGAAATAAGATGGAAGGGCAGTACAGCAAAGCCACATTGCTTGAGATCCAGAGTCTACTACTCAGAAGGAGGACAGACTATAAATGTTATGGGAATTGTGGTGAGGGAGAGGATTTGGAAGACATGAGGGATGCCATCAGAATTAGTGACAAACTCATGGCAATCAGATTCCATTGTAATGACAGGGCAGCATTCATAATCTCAGCATATGCCCCACATCAAGGTTGTGATAGTGAGGAAAAGAGTGCATTAGACAGCAGTTGCATGACCTACGAGATAACGCATGACAGTATAAATTGGAGCTGATTATGGATGACCAAATGCACATATCAGGACAGACAGAACAGGATATGATGACTGCCTATGTTCACACGAGTAGAGCAACAAGAATAAAGAAGGAGAGACCATTCTAGACTTCTGTCTGGCAAATGGGTTGATAGTAGCCAAGACATGGTTTAGAAAGAGAAACAGTCACAAGATTGCATACAAGAGTGGCCAACATGCAACTCAGGTCGACTTCTTCCTAGTAAGGAAAGAGCACTGGGGTAGAATTGGTAATTGCAAAGTCATCTCATTGAAACAGTCAGCCCATGGCATAAACCACTGGTTGTCACAATCAGCTACAAGCAGTGGTCAGAGTAGGCACTAAGTTCAACAAAGACCAGGCTGAAGACCTGGAAAATGACTCAATAGAAAGCGCAAGAGTTCAAGGAACTACTCAGCATGTGTGAAGACTACAGAACAGAGATGTGACTGAGTCAGGTACAAAAATAAGGCACATAAGGAAAGCTGGGGGTGGAATGCAGAAGTCCAGGTAGTCATTAAAAGAAAGAAGGAGTGCAGGAAAAAGACAGACCAGGCTAGGAAGGAATAGTGGCTGGCAAACAAAGAGGCTAAGCAAGGAGTTACAATAGCGAAGAACAAGGCATCAAAGGCACTCTGACAGCTTCTGGAAAGTGACTCAGTAGATGACAGTAAGAAACTATATCAGATTGCAAGGCAAAGACAGAAAGTAGAGATGATAGGCAGACACCATTAATAACAAGTAATGGTAACAACCTGCTCACCAGTCCACAGGACATCAAATGCAGATGGAAGGAACATTTCCAGCAGCTTTTGACTAAAGAAAACCTCACAAGAAGCTGTACTGCCTATGACACACCCTAAAAAAGTGATAGTGCTCAGGAAAATGAAGTTAGGGAAAGCAGCAGGCTCAGTTCAGGTCACAGCAGATATGATAAAGATGTTTGGTGCCATAAGGAAGAAATGGCTTCCTGAAGGTATACATAGCAGTGTGGAGAGAAAGGTGTATCCCAGGTGACTTGGGAATAAGCACACTAGTGCCAGTGTTCAAAAACAAAAGGAACATTCACAACTGTGGTACATGGGCAGTTGATAAATAAATATGAAGAGTAGTAAAATGTAAGATGGGAGATGAGCAGTTCAGAGTCAGATCAGAACACAGCACAACTGACCCAATCTTTGCAGTAAGACAGATACTTGAGAAGAAACTAGAGATGAGGAATAAGTCCCACTGTGCTTTCCTACACTTGAAGAAAGCATATGACAAGGTCCCAAGAAAGTTGATTCGTGCAGTCCTGCAGTGATTTGATGTCCCAGAAACATTTGTAGAATTATTGCAGACGATGTACAAAGACCCAATGATTCAAGTATGGACACTGTATAGTCTCATAGAGGTGTTCCCAGTGGGAGTGGGTTTGCATCAGGGTTCAGCTCTGAGCCCACTGCTGTTCATACTGGTGATGGTTTACATTAGCAAACAGTCTAAGAGGACAGATCAACAAAGTTTCACTATGCAGACAATGCAGCGTTACATGAAGACTCTGAGCAAGAACTTCAGCAAAGGATAGGAGAATGGAATGCAAAACTAAAGGCACGTGTGATGAAAATCGGTACAGAGAAGACAATTATAATGGAACTAAATGGGGGAAATCAGAAGAAGCATAGAACTGAGATTAAAGGGAAAGTAGTGGAAGAGGTTAACAGATTCATATACCTGGGAGAGGCGGTTGAGGAAAATGGAAGTTTGAATGAGAAGGCCAAAGCTGGAATGAGAGGGGCTGAAGCCAACTGACACACACAGAGTGCCAGGGATAGTGTATGACAGCAGAATAGAAAGAAAGTGAAAAGTAAGGTGCAAAACAATGGTTTGACCAGTATTACTGTATGATACAAAAACCCATGCAGTAATGGCACAGCGGTTGAGGAAGCTAGAGGTGATGGAAATGAAGTGCTTGGGATGGGTCATAGGATGCAGACTGTGGGACAGATGAAGGAATGAGGACATCAAAGCAGAAACCAAAATAGCTTCAATTGCAGAAAAGTTCAAAGATAACAGATTATTCTGGTTTGGGCACATGTCAGTAAATCAGAAGACGGTCTGGTGAAGAAGATTTGTGAAAGAAAGGAAGACGGCAAGAGGAAACAAGGGCATCCAGCAAAAAGGTGGATGCATTGTATGAAAAAAGAAAGTTTTCCCCCTCCTGGAAGGCCAATTATGGCAGCTGAGAATTATTATTTTACACAATATGGGTCTGTTCTTCATACAATTTGCTTAGGTATGTTGTTGGTTTCGACTCTTATGTAAGAGATTCTTTTCATTTTTTAAAAAATATTGAGTCCATCATTTGTCAAGCAGTTTTTTTCTGTCTGGTTCTTGATATCAAGAGCTTTTATACAAGTATTACACATCAGGTGGGACTTGAAGCTCTTAGGTTTTTCCTAGGCACTAGCCTGGTTAGTACTTTCATTATAGAATTGTTATATTTTAGTTTAACCCATAACGTTTTTGAATATAACAACTGCATCTATCAAAAAATGCAAGGTACAGCAATGGGTGCATCATTTACACCCATGTATGCTAATTTGGTAATGGGTTTAATTAAGTTAGAGTTTCTTTATAAGTGAGTTTTTTAATAAGTATGTTGTTCTTTATAACAGATTTATTGATGATTTAATTTTTTTATGTAAGGGCAGTGCATGGCTAGTGGATTCTTTTGTAGCTTGTCTCCAGGAAAACCATTTTGGCTTACAATTTGATGGTGTACAAAAAGGCATTTCTGTTGTTTTTTTTTTTTTTTTAGATTTGGAGCTAAATATTGTTGATGATATGATTATTACAAACATTGAAAAAAATGTGATAATGGTACTCATTTTTTAGATAGTAACATCTGCCCCCCCCCCCCCATATTTTAAAGGCTTTGCCTTATAATGAGTTACTCAGAATAAATAGGCTGTGAAATAACATTCACTCTCTCAAGGAAGAGATTTTGGAGGGGGCAGAGCCTAGATGGCCAACTGAGAGCAGTGAATTTTGAGAGCTTCTTACATTGGTATAATAATATAGGAAACTTTTATTATTTTCAAGTTTAAAACATCAGAAATCCATAGATAAACTACTAAACTACATAAATATCAATCTTGGTGGAGATATACAAACATTTTTCTGTCCAGTTACTTGCAGATATATTGAGTCACTGAATACAAACAACTCAAGGAATTCTCATCCAGATGCTGCTTTGAAGAAAGAACTGCAATCGACGAATAAAAAGAGTAAAATCCCAAGAAGGGAAGATATCCCTGATCAGTATCAGCAAGAAACTACAATCCCTCATAAAATCATCCAAGGTGAGCTTCCAAAGAAAAATGACTAAAGACTCCAAAGATATCCACAAAGCGTTCTTTAGCTATGTCAAGAACCTAAGTGGAAACTCTTAGATCTGCTCTGAGTTAGTGCAGAATGGCACAAAATACACTGAACTGACTGATATTGCCACCATTCTAGCAGACAGGTTTAGTGCAATCTTCACCCCCCTCTCACCTCCTAAAGGGCCCATAACCATACCAGAAGAACGTAGACCCCCGGCAATCACTGACACACATGTTAAAACAGCCCTATAGAAAGCAAAAAACACAGCTTCAATGGGACTGGACAGTGTCCCAGGCTGCGTCTTACACAAGCTCCAAAATGAACTAACCCCTGACTTAAACACACTGTTCAAACTCAGCCTCTCTACACGCTATGTACCCATAGAGTGGTGCAAAGCAACAGTTACTCACTCCACAAAGGTGGAGCCACAATGGACCCCAGGAACTATCGCCCTATAAGCCTGACTAGCCTGATCTTCAAGGCTATGGAGCACATCATCACGGAACTCATTAACAGAGACATTGGGAACCTCCAAACATTGGACCCTACCCAGTTTGGCTTTGTTAAGGGCAGATCATGCCTCCTAAACCTGGTGGACTTCTTTGAAGCAGTTACTAAGGCTTTACACAAGGGAAAGGAGGTTCACACAGCCTACCAAGGCTTTAGACAAGGGAAAGGAGGTCCACACAGCCTACCTAGACTTCACAAAGGCTTTCGACACCATTCCCCATTCTGGTATTATAGACAAGCTCACCAGCCTGAACATAATCCCCTCCATCACGAGATGGGTTGCCAATTGCCTCATGGATAGTGAAATTTGCAGGCTCTAGGTCTGACTCTAAACTGGTTACAAGTGGTGTCCCCCAGGGCTCAGTCCTGGGACCCCTCCTGTTTGGTATATACTTCTCAGAGGTACAGGCAAGCACGGGAGGACTATGGCTGACCAAGTTCACAGACAACTTGCAAACTGGGGGCCATAATTTACTCTCCAGCTGATACAGACATCCTCCAGTAGGGTCTCACTGAGACGGATACCTGGTGTCAAAATCATGGCCTCAAGCTAAATGCCAAAAAGAGCATAGTCATCCCCTTTGGAAAAAAACAAAGTACCCGCAAACTACCACATATGTGGTAGCCCCCTAAATACAGAAAATGTAGTAAGGGATCTGGGGACCCAAGTAGATCGTAATCTCTCCTTTGATAATCATATTGCCAAAGTGGGTTAGAAAATCCTTCTATGTGGTCCACCTAATCACAAAAGGGTTCACATCTAGAACAAGAGCTTATTGTGCCCTTCTACTCATCACTCATCAGACCCATCACAGAGTATGATGCCCCGTTTGGGATGTACCTTACAAGACACCTGCAACAGCTGGAAAGACCAAAGAAGTACCTCACCAAGAGGATTACTGGCCTCAAACAGATGCCCTATGCAGCCCAAAGGAAGAAACTCCAGCTGTACTGAGTTGCATACCACTTACTCAGAGGTGATCTCTGCCTGACATACAAGGCCAAGTCCAACCCAGAATTGATGGACATGCTCCACCTAAAAAAAATTGCATACCGCTTACTCAGAGGTGATCTCTGCCTGACATACAAGGCCAAGTCCAACCCAGAATTGATGGACATGCTCCACCTAAAAAAAAAAAAAAACAAATCCCGAGAGCCACTCACTCTAGGGATCTAAACCTCACCACAACGATAAATAGGGTGTGCTAGAGGGATAGATTCCTGTCCCAAAGACTCCCCATGCTTTGGAACAGGGTTCCAATCTACATTAGGCAGAGCCCCTCACTAACACTCTTCAAGAGAAACATTGACGAGTGGATGGGAAACAGAAAATTTACCCTTAGGATCACTGCAGTGGCTCGGCTGGACAGAGGCACAGAGAACTAATGGTTCTGCTAGATAGAAGCACAGGGAACTAATCTAAGGGGTGGCGAAAGCCAACACATTCTGGCTAGGCTTATAGATGCCCTCAGGCAGATAGCCTAGTACTTACCTATGAACCTATGACATCTATCTTACAGGAACTATCTTTGAAGATGGATGGCTTTAAAAATGACTTAGAAAACCTGAAATTAAATTCTCAAAAACAGACTCCTACTCTTAAGGAGTTATTACAGCAACACCATACAAAAATAACAAATATAGAGACTTCTCTAAATGCCATTGAAGGGAGACTCAAAGAAGAAGAATTCCAAAAAAATTTCTGTTTAAAAAGAATACATGGCTGCTTAACAAAATAGATGACGTAGAAAACAGGGAAAGGAGAAACAACATAAGGATCTTTGGTCTACCTGAAAACACTGAAGGAGAAGACATTATTTCATTCTTAACCTGGATTCCTGAATTTTTAGACTTGAAAGAGGGATTTTCATTTGGAATTGAAAGGGTGCAAAGAGCACTGAGGAAACCTGCTTCTAACCAAAAAGCACAATCACCATCAACCACCAAAGAAATATTCACTGTAGGGTATCAATAAATGATGTCCTCCACTTCCCTATGTAATTCAACTTCAGTAAGCGATAGCAACCGTATAGATTCTGATGAAGTCTCCATTTGATGAGATGAAAGCGCACTAAATCTGCACTCTATGGTGTGTCATTGATTGGAATAAAGTTGTGTTACTTGCTATCACTTACTGAAGTTGAATTACATAGGGAAGTGGAGGACAGCCTTTATTGATACCCTACAGCAAATAAACCTGCTTCTAACTCAACAAATACTCCACCTAGATCCATAGTTATAAAACTTCTTTCATTTCTGGACAAGGAACTAATATTAAAATCTGCTTGGAGAAAATCACCCTTAAAATACAGTCAAAGTCTGATAAGGTTTGACAATGATTATTCTTCCAGAATACTAGCACAAAGGAAAAAAAGTCTGGCCAATAATAAAACTGTTGAAACAAAACAACATTAAAGTAGAGCTGGCCTTTCCAGCCAAGATAAAAATACTTTTTGCCAATGAGATGAGAACCTTTAATGACTTAGAAGAAGCTACTATATTTATCAAAAACAACAAAATAGTGTCAATCCCAGAAGAAATGGAATGGATGGCCCCTATTCTTAAAAGAATAAAAGAAACAAATAATTGGACTGATGCGAGAAAGAAGAAACAAAAAACTGATTCCAAGATAGCTGTCCCCTTACAACTACATCTCTCAAAGTATCAACTGATATGGTACATCACTTGCCATCTGTTCTTATTTGAAAACAAAAAGGAGGGATTCTTAAACAACTGAGAAACAGTAATGATTTATTCAGAATGTTCAGAGACCAATAATTCTTCACAAACAAAGGTAGGTCAAGATGGGTTACTATTTACATTATATATAAGCCAAACAAAGCAACATATAATACAACCATAGATGTTTCTATTCCCCTACTTGAATTCAATCAATACTTATCTTGTTCATTTTTCATTGATTTTACTTATAATAATTTAAGTAATTAATGAACTCATTCAACAAGGTACCATTCATTAGAGTTCTGACTCAAATGTAACAAATTAACATCATATATAATAGCAGTAACAGTAGAGTGTTTTGAAAAGAAAATTCTGTCATGGAGACTAATGCCTTCTTCAGTTAAAGTATGATTTAGAAATGTCATGTATATCCTGGTTAAATAATAGTAGCAAACTCTTAGTACAAATGTCATTATTCTGTCTAAATATAGTTAATATCAGTTATGCCAGGTATCACAGCTATGAGTGCTGTTTGATCAATCCTGATGTGGTATGCGTGGATGCAGCTGTGACTGTCAGCTAGTACAAATGTCATTATTATTCTGTCTAAACATAGTTAATATCAGTTATGGCAGGTATCATAGCTTCGAGCACTGTTTGATCAATCCTGATATGGTGTGTGTGGATGCAGCCATGTCTGGCAGCTAGTACAAATGTCATTATTATTCTGTCCAAACATAGTTAATATCAATTATGGCAGGTATTATAGCTTTACGTGTTGTTTGATTAAGCCTGACATGGTGTGTGTGGATGCAGCTGTGTCTGGCAGCTGTTGTATGTTGCCATTTTCATCTCCAAGAAGCTGTGGGTTGCGGCTTGTGATCGAGGTTTACTGATTTTTGTGTATTAGGAAGACACCTTTGGTGTTTTAGCCTGGATCCAGGGGAAGGGGTGGATAAAACTGTGATTTGAGATATTTTGACTGAGAATAGTTTGTTTATACATCTGCTGAGTGAGAGGTGGAAAGGCTGGAAGAATGTGTTATCTCTTGTGGTGGCTTGTTGGGAGTTTTTTTTTTATCTGTTTGCTTTCTGTTCTTTTCCTGGCTGCTGCATCACTGAAAGGGAGGGAATTTAGGCTTGAAGTTGCAGTGAAGTGAAGCTTTGCTTCAGGTGCATCATGAGCCTCTGGTATGCATTACACAGGCACACTAACAGAAACATACACTCCCAGGTTTCTATGGTAATGGAGACAGAGTGATGGTAATGCTTAATGGCTCTGAGGAGCCACTGAGATGATTCTAGGCAATATGTTTGGTTTAAAAAAATATATATATATATACATATATATATATATATATATATATATATATATATATATATATATATATATATATATAATAAAAGGGCTGTTTTAAAACACAAGTACACATATTGATGGTCTCCCAACACTTTGCTTAGCTCATTAAGTTGATTCTTGATAAAAAAAAAATCGTAATTTTATATTTAAAATGTATTTTGGTCCAAACACATTAAAGACTTGGTCTTGTGCAATACCCTTTGCAGTGGTCTGGGAGGTGAGCTTGTTTGGACGTATTGGGCATTTGGGGATAACTGATTCTAGGGGTGCTTGGGGTTGCTGGGAAGTGCTAGAGGGTCATCAGATTTCCTTCTTGGAAATATTTGTAGGAATGGAAGGTGTGTTGAATGGATCAGTAGCAGAGTAGCCACTGCATAGAACAGGTTGGTAAAATGGAACAGGACAAATATTGGTTTAGATATTTTAATAACAGCCTGGAAACACACCACATGAACTAGCGAATGGTATTCTGGAAAAACTGGATGAGCATTGTTGCCCATGCTTGAAGTACTGATATGTGTGTATGCAAGGATGGAAATATAACAAATAAGAAACTAGAAGGGTCTCATAATTTAAAGTCTATGGACTGTATAAACATGCTTGGAAGGAGCTAATAATAAGAATAAGCATTACAACTTGTGGTCTCTCAAATAACTATGCAACAGCCAAAAAAATAAAAAAACACACACACCCAATAGTTATGCAATGTATGATTTTAGTAAATCTAGACATAAAATATATAATTGTCATATAAAATGAAGCAATCTGCTGAATTTAGATATTAAAGACAGGGTTTAATAACATGGACTTGTGTATAATAACACTGTCTTAACTTGTCATAAATGACATGTACTACATTAAACATCAAGGGGAAGCATGATGATTTTCTTATATAAGTAAATATGCATAACAGTTATGTAATTGCTTTAACTTGAATTGTAGTTTTTGTAACCCATCTTGACCATATATATTACTTTAGCAGTTACCAAGGTAACTAATGTTTTATACATGACATCAAATTGACAAAGTTGTTCAAGAGAAACAATAGAAGCCTGAACTTGAAATGTCACAGAATGTAACAATCATATTCTGAACAAATAGTATTATATTGACAATAGACACTCAGTTTAATAACATGGGCTTGTGTATAATAACACTACTGTTTTAACTTGTCATAAATGACATACACTATATTGAACATCAAGGGGAAGCATGATGTGCAAGTCATATAATTGCTTTAACTGAAATTGTGTTTTTTTAACCCATCCTGACCATACATAATACTTAAGCTGTTACCAAGGTAACTAATGTTTTATACATGACATCAAACTGACAAAGTTTTTCCAGGTAAACAATAGAAGCCTGAACTAGGAATGTCACAGAATCTAACAATCACATTCTGAACAAATGGTATTAAATTGACAATCACTTGGTTCAACCTTTGCTGATTATACAAAATAGAATGTTGCAATTTAAATCTAAAAACTTTAATTATATGCCATAAAATTGCAATTTATGAATATGGAAAGGGACGTGTAATCATTAATCACAATAAGTGAATTTGTTGTTTTTAACGTATAATTTAACTCATTTTATAATAAGAAATGACAGATATGAAAATCCTTATGTGTAGGAAATGGGGTCAAGATGGATGCACTGATAATTAAAATGCACTAACTTTCATCAATGTTCACATAAAACAAACTTGATGCTTTAAGTAAGTTAGCAACAAACAAAGTGATTACTTAAATGCTGGTAAACAATAAAATATAACTTCTGATATATCCAGTAAAATACATTATTTTATAAACATTATAGGTTCATAGGTTCATAGGTTGGTACTGGGCTATCTGCCCGAAGGCATATATTAGCTCAGCCACATTGTGCGGTATTTACCACCCCTTTAGTAGTTCCTTAGACCCTTGTACTAGCAGCTAGTACCCTTGGCCCCTATCTAGTAGTGCTGCTGGTGTGATCCCTGGTGTGAACTTTCTGTTACCCATCCACTCATCAAGGTTCCTCTTGAAGAGTGATAGTGAGGGGCTCTGTCTTATGTAGATCAGGACCCTGTTCCATAGTAAGGGAAGTCTCTGCGAAGGGAATCTATCCCTCCAGCATGTTCTATTCATTGTTGTGTTGAGGTTTATATCCCTAGAGCGTGTAGCTCGAGTAGATTTGGTTTTGCTAAGATGGAGCATGTTCAACAATTCTGGGCTGGACATGGCTCTGTACGTTAGACAGAGATCGCCTCTGAGAAAGCGATATGCAACAGAGAACAGTCTTAGCTTTTTCAATCATGCTGCATAGGGCAACTGTTTGAGGCCAGTAATCCTGTTGGTTAGGTACCTTTGTGGTCTCTCCAGCTGCTGGAGATGTCTAGCCAGGTACATTCCAATTGGTGCATTGTACTCAATAATGGGTCTGATGAGGGAAGAGTAGAGGGGCACCATTACATCCTTAGATCTTGATGTGAACCCTTTCGTGATCAGATGGGTCACATAGAAGGATTTTCTAACCACTTTGGCAACATGGTTATTAAAGGACAGCTATCTACTTGGGTCCCTAGATCCCTTATTTCTTCTTCAGATTTCAGGGGATTACCTCCTATGTTGTAGTTTGCGGGTACTCTGTTTTTCCAAAGGGGATTACTACGCATTTTTTTTTAATTTAGCTTGAGACCATGGCTTTGACACCATGCATCAGTCTCATTTAGGCCCTTCTGGAGGATCTCCATGTCGGCTGGAGACTCTATTATAGCACCCAGTTTGCAGTCGTCTGCAAACTTAATCAGCCACAGTCCTTCCGTGCTTGCCTGTACTTCTGAGAAGTATATGCCAAACAGGAGGGGCCCCAGGACAGAGCCCTGAGGCACACCACTTGTTACTGGTCTGGATTCAGACATAGATCCCACTACTCTTACTTTATGGGATCTGTCTGAGAGCCAGTTTGCGATCCATCTTGTGACATAAGGGTTTATGCCCAGGCTGGTGAGCTTATCAATAATACCTGAATGGGGAATGGTGTCAAATGCTTTAGCAAGGTCAAAGTAAGCCGTGTGTACCTCCTTTCCCTTATCTATAGCCTGAGTAACTGTCTCAAAGAAATCCACCAGGTTCAAAAGGCATGATCTGCCCTTGATATATTAGGTATAAATATTATTACCATCTATTTATATTAAGTAATAAGTTTTGAAAGACTTCATCAATAAGGGTGAATATGTTAAATAACTGTGTGCTATAATCTTTTACTGAGGTTTTATATACAATACATCCTACTTTACTATGATTGAATTGCTTGTCATCTATCTTTCATGTAAATATTAATTGCTTATACAATAAGTAGACATTTATATTGCATTAGAATTCTGTCTAATCTACAATAGTACTATAGCTGTTCAAAATAATATAAATATTGCTTATTTCTATCACAAATACTCTCCATATGATAATTCAATTCATGGAGCTCAGATGTTCTGGATTGTCAAGGTATGAATGACAATCTGATGAACTTAGGTTTATCCTTCAGATTAGGAATGATTTTCATTTCATGGCTAGTGCGGATCTTAGTTTTGTTAACATTTATTAATTTAAATTTGTTATTTCACAAAAACATTTTAGTATGCCTGACCAAAACATTACTTTATTGGTAAACACTCAAAATATAAAACTTATAATTTCCTTTAAAAAGCTCAAACATATATTTTACAGTTATCAGGAAAAAATGTTTAATAGTCACAATAAAACAAAAAATACATAGACTAAATAAACTGAGATGGATTTAACTTTATTATATTTAAATACCAATGAGTTAAACAATCCTAGCGAGAGATCAAATGTACTGAAATATTTAAAACTGAATAAAGCATAAATTGTCTTCCTTCAAGAAACTCATTTCAAAACAATGACAATTACAAATGGAATCCTAAGGAATATATGATATTGGCGCAATCCATTTATAAGACAAAGACAAAAGGGGTAACAATTTAATGAAAAGCAAATGTGATTAAGCCAGAAATCATTTATAAATATGAAGATAAAGAAGGCTTTATGGCATTAGTAATAGTTAAATATAATAACCGAATATGGACCCTAGCCAGTCTATACTGGTTCCCAGGCATTGGAACAGGAGTTGCTAAAAACACATGGATTTCATTTCCAATAATTATAAAGGTAGCTTAATATTAGGAGGAAATTTTAACTGTATATTTGATATTTCTGAAACTACAAATAAAATACTGTTGCATACATATGCTGTATCAAAAGCTTTAAACAAGTGGGTAGAATAATTTCATCTTGTAGATACTTTCAAATTTAAAGAAGATAAATCTTTGTTGTTTTCCCATCAAGATCACAGATTTGGTACCCAAACTAGAATAGATAAAATATTTGCTGTCCATGCATTACACTCTAAAATCATTCATTTTTCAATCACTCCCTGCCCCTTTTCAGACCGCAATTCATTGAGATTAAAACTTCAAAATGGGTACAAACCGTTAATCTTTAACTACAGAATTCCAGCAAATATAACTAAATTAAGGAGTTCAAATCCTGGATATTATTGAATTACAGTTCTTCTTAGATATTAATTACACCACAGAGATAAATAAAATAATGATATGGGACTCATTAAAAGCTTACATATATGGGAAAACCCTAACTTGGTATAAAAACAGAGAATGGAATTTTCAATTATTAGATCTACAATCCAAACGTTTGTCAGTAAAAGCTGAAAAAAATCAAAATCATTTGGAGATGAAAAAGAAAGTAGAAGTATTACATAATAAATACAATGAAATTCTAACATATAAAACTAGTTTAGTATTAGAAAAACTAAAAATTAATACCTTGGCCACTTCTCCCGAATATCTGCATAATTTATCCACAAGAATCAAATACAATCAAAAGCTGATAACATTAAAAGTATCTTCCATGAAAAGAAAGGGAAAATGTCTCGGATATAGTTGACATTCTTGATGCCTATAGAAATCACTATATGGAACATTTCCAAAAATATATATATACATACCGATCAATTAAATCTAGATGAAAAACATTCTAATATAAAAAAAAACAGAAAAATTAAAACTAGATATGCAAGCACCCATATCCTACAAAGAAATTACAGATAAATAAAAGTTGGTAAAAATAATAAAGCTCCAGATATATATGGCATAATTATAGAAATCTATAAACTTTTCCCTTCAAAGATACTATCCCTCTTCCATAAAACTCTATTAGAAATTCAGTCACAAGCTTTAATACTACCCACTTGGAGATATTCCTTAATCACATCAATCCTAAAGGAAAACAAATCCTCAAACCTCTGTGCCTCATATAGACCTATATCATTATTAAATAATGACTGTAAGATATTGTGAAAATATTAACTAACAGAATGAAAATACCACTATCCAAACAATAAATAATGATCAAACTGGATTTAACTATCATAGACACACACATGACAATATTAAAAGGATAATTTCTCTTATAGATTATGTTAATAAAGAAAATAAAGAAACACTCATAATTGGCTTAGATATAGAGAAAGCCTTTGAGTCCCTAAATTGTGACTATTCAAAATCCTAATGCTATTTAAATTTCCTGCAGCATTTGTTCATCTCCTAAGAATATATATGCAAATAATTAAGCATATGTCAAGTCAGGTCCTTTTACTTTGAATCTATAAAAGATAATCCACAGACAAGAAGAACCAAACAAGCCAGGTATTTGCCTGGTGAAAGCGCTTGATTTATTGACCTGTTTGTTGTTCAATAAAGCTGCACTTTGTGCTTTTTGGTTCGGTTCTTCTTGTCTGTGGATTATCTTTTATCTTATTTGCCTTGGTTTCTTGGAAGTTACCTCTGAATCTATACATATAACAAAAGGCACTAAACAAGAATGTCCCATGTCACCTATTATATTTGCTCTGGCTATTGAAATATTGGCAAATTAAATGTGTAACAATATAAAAATCAAAGAAATACATGTTTATGAACAATACAATTCTAAAGTAATGCTATTTGCTGATGACATATTACTAACATTAATACAAAAGCGATATTAGAAGAATTAGATATATTAATTGACAAATTTCACATGACTTCAGGACTCCATTTCAATAAATCAAAATCAAAATAGTTATTTTTAAATTAAAAAAAGAACTGCAGACTAAGGGGGATCACATCATAGGGAAACAGGAATCTACCTTAAAATATCTAGCAATTGAGTTATGCAAGGATAATAACAAATTAGTCTCAAAAAACTACAATAATATCATCAATACAATTAAAATCCCTGTGGAAAATTGGAACAAAATAATATAACATTTGAAAATAGACTACAGTTAATAAAAATGGTTTTACTGCCCAAGATCCTATATATACCTTGGCAATGCAACTGTTACCAGAAAGGAATATACTTAAAGAAATAAATTCATGCCTATTAAAATTTTTATGTTTCCCAAAAGAAACAGAATAGCTTTAATACATCATATCAGACCATGGAAACAGGGAGGAATAAACTTTCCTGATATAGAAACATATATAAAAGCATCAATATCTAAAACAATCTCACACTGGATAAGTCTAAATTACCCTGCACACTGGAAAGAATTACTAACTGTAATATCAGTAAATGGCACATATGTATTAGTATGCAATATAACAACTAAACCCACTAAAACTCGTATGATTAATTATTACATTGACCAATTAGGAAAATTATTAATGCAAATCTAGATTTAAAAATCTGGTTTGATCTTTTAACACCATTTATAGTCATAAAAACTTTCCGCATAAAATATAGAGAGAAATTTATTAATTTCTGAGAACAGAAAGGATTTGTTTGTTGTCTCCAAAGTATCAAAAAACTAAAAGTTTTAGATATGCAAGTAATAAAAACAACATGCAAAATTCCTCAACATGACTGGTTAACTTTACAGAGTATTCTGTCATATTCGCAAGATTTAAGTAGAATAATTAACAATTTTTCATTTAAAGAAATACCTAAATTTACGAAATACATATATGAAACCATATATAATGACTTTGACATGGGAAACAGTATTTCAAAATTTTACAAAATATTGATAAACTATAAAACAACACCCAAAACCTCATATTGGAAATATATAACAAAAGAACACTCAGTACAGTTAACTGAAGATATTAAAACAAATATCTTTTTATCAATAAAATACGCATCCTTTACACAATACTGGAAAGTTTTTAATTGGAAATGCTTGCACAGAGTATTCCTAACCCCAGACAGAATCAACAAAATTAGTTCTTCCATAAAAGGAATATGTTGGAGATATGAGCAAGTGCACAATGCAGATTGGAACCACATTTTCTTTGCTTATGTTAAAATTAAGCCATTTTTAAATGGTATTCATCTCTACAAGCTTTATTTAATTAATCATTTTATTTAATTAAAGCTCTTTATTTATTTATTTATTTATTTATTTTATTTTATTTTACATTTGTTGACCGGGCTAGTCTAACTGGACAAATATCCGTTTTCAGTAGAGGCCCGGGGAGAAAAGCTCCAATTACATGAAGTAAACAAAATCATTAACATTAAAAATCATTAGCAAAATACCATAAGTTCAAGGGTAGACTTATACAAAATTAATGGAAACAAAAAAAAAAATCAAGCAGAACAATATTCAGAAAATAGTTGGTTAATAACAGAATTACAGGGTAAGCAACATTCAGCAGTTAGATACAAACAAATTTAAGATGTGATAACATGGTGGAGCGAAAAAAAAAATGTTAGCGACATTCTCAAAGATAATACTGTCAAAAGTTAAAAATAAGTCTTTTAGAGGGATAGTTGGGCAAGGTGGGGAAGTTGGGAGTAGTAGAGAAGTAATTTCAGTCAGGATTAGCACAAGGACACAGCCATTGAGTTTTAAGATGTTCTTTGATATGTCTTTTGAAAAGGGATGTAGAGTCAAGGTTTGTAATTTCCTGAGGTAGTTGATTCCAGATCTTCCCGACAGAATTTGAAAATAATGAGTCCCCAGCTTTATTCTTTGATTTGGTCAAGGCTACAAGGAGTTTATTAGCTGAGCGTAGTGTGGCTAGGTTTTTATAAGGTGAAATCAGTTTTGTAAGGCTAGGGGTAGCATCAGGAAAGTAAAGGGTTTTATGAATGATAATAAGTTGTTGATAGAGTAATTGGTTGTTGATTTCTAACCAATCTAGTTGCTTGAGGTTAAGACAATGGTGGGTTCTGAAAGGGGTAGCAGTAATGAATCTAGCAATACTATTGTAACAGGTAGAAAGTTTGGTGATGTTATTTTTGGACAAGTTTGTATATATAGCAGAGGCATAGAAAAGGGTGGAGATCAGGTGGGTCTGGGCCACTGTTTTTCTAGCAGTTGGGGTAAGAAAGGGTTTAATTCTGTAGAGAGTACCGATTTTTTTGTTAACTGATTTAATGGTATTGTTAATGTGGTCATCAAAATTAAGATGGTTGTCAATGGTTACACCTAATAGTCGAGTGGTCATATCTGGACTAATACAGGTAGTGTTGTTGGAGGAGATAGTGAAGAAAGGTGTTGGTGATTTGTTTGTAGGGGTAAAGAGAAGAAGTTTTGTTTTTGGGATTAAGAAGGAGGGATTGTTCCATAAACCATTTTTCTACATCATGGAAGACTGTTTGGGTGAGGGACTGGAGGGAGGTGACGTTATTAGCAGCACAGATTAGAGTTGAGTCATCAGCATATTGAATGCAGATGGCTTGGGGTATATTCAGATGAAGGTCATTAATAAATAAAGAAAAAAGAAGGGGACCTAGGATTGAGCCTTGTGGAACCCCAATGTTTACTGGAAGTAAGGAGGATAGAGTGTTGTTCCATAGCACTGCTTGTTGCCTATTTTGGAGGTAACTCCTGAACCATTGAAGAGTTTGTGAGCCAAGTGAATAGAGATTTAGCTTGTGCAGAAGTATATTATGGTTAACCATATCGAAGGCCTTTGACAGGTCTAAGAATAATGCTGATGAGAAGAGATTGTTGTTCCTATTATTATTTATGGCATCAGAGAAGGAAAGGAGGGCAGTTGTAGTACTGTGGGAAGGTCTAAAACCATGTTGACTATTGGCTAGAAGTTTGTTTTGTAGAAGGTAGTTAAGAATTTGTTTATGTATGCATCTTTCCATAATCTTAGCTAATGGGGAGAGTAAGGCAATAGGGCGAAAGTTTGAGAGCTCAATAGAGGAGCCCCCTTTATGTAGAGGTATTATATAAGATATTTTCCATGAGGTGGGGATTTTCCTTCAGAGACAGTCCTATTAATAAGAATGGATATGGGGTAGTAAATAGCTTTTGCAGCTATTTGAAGGTATTCTGATGGGAGTTGGTCAGCGGATGGGGTGCAAGGTTTAAGTTTCTTGAGAAGTTTATAAATAAGGGATGAAGGAACTGGCTGAATATAAAAGGCATTGGATGAGATGTTAGAGGTATTAGGTAAGGAGGTAGTGGAAGAGGGTAATGAATTAGCTAGTGTTTGAATGGCTTCTGTAAAATACTTGTTAAAGGCATCTGGGATCAGGGTGGAATTGTTGAGGTTAAAGCCTGAAGGGGTAGGAGTAGTTGAATGGCCTGGTTTAAGAAGTTTGTTAATACCTGTCCAAAATTTTAGGGGGGATTGTTGATTAGTTTGTTGGAGGTGAAGATAATATTCCTTTTTGTCAGAAAGAGTATCCTTCTTAGTGGCATTTCTTAATTGTTTAAAGAGTAGGTGATCAGATGTACTTTTGGTAGTTCTCCATTTAGCCCAAATTTTGTTTCTAAGGAGCATTTTTTGTTTAGTTCTTGTTTTGTTTAGCTCTTGTATTATTAAATGTGAACAAAGGTCCTTATTTGAATAGTTCAAACATGTATCTAGTATGGACTATACTTGCAATTTCAAGGAAGTGTATAACAGGAAGATAGAATACAAACGCAATACCAACTTTGGAAAACTACAGCTTACTGAAGACACAGCGTTATTGGAAATTAAAATTAAAGAACTAAGAATTAATCCAAAGCCATTTATCAACAACCCTTGAGGAAAGGTCTTATCGTTGATTGACACTATACAATAATTGATCGGACACTCTGATAATGGATTGGACATAATTATAAAGTAACTGTATACATTAATATCTGTTATAGTGTCAGGCTAATGTAAATAGTGTACATAGTTATTTAAGATGTTATGTATAAATACTATGGAATTCATTCAAATGTATTTGAAAAAAAAATGAGGAAAAAAAGGAAGAGATTTTGCATTTTTTATAGCCTTTAAACAAAGGGGATATACCAATAAATTAATTATTAATTCTTTGAATAAATTGGTGTGCTTGAGAAGGGATACCACTAGTGTGGTTAATATTTCAGATGATATGAAGTCTGTGAATAGACATAGGAGTCATGCAGGGAATATTAGTGATAAAAATATATATTTTGTCACTACTTATAATATTTAGAGTGTTGAGTTAGTAAAAATCTTAAGCTATTACTGGCCATTCTTACATAAGGGGAAGTTTGGGATTAAGAATTTACCTGACTCCTTTACTGTCTCCTACAAGAGATCCAAAAATATAAAATACATGGTTGCTCATAATTTGTTCTCTATGCCAACTGAAATTTTAACTATTCCTTTACAAAATTCTGGTTCATTTCCCTGTGGTAAATGCTGTATTTGTATTCATGTGGTCAGGACTTTTGATAAAATAAATGGTATTTTTTTCAGCCTAGGGCTATTTTCTCCTGTGTGTCTAAGGGAGTGGTTTACTGTCTCTCATGCCTCTGTGTTTCTTCTATATAGGAGAAACCAAAAGAATGTTTAAAGTCAGAGTACAAGAGCATGTTAGAGGCATTAAGAATCAAAATTTGGATAGCCCTGTGGCATCCCATTTTCACACTTGGGGTCTTGTACCAGTTTAAAATTATGTATTTTAGAACATGTTTTGATTAAGGATGATGTTGCACTTAAAAACAAACATATAAAGAAGCAGTCTTTTTAAAGTTTGGTTTTTCTGCATTGTGTTAATTATTAGTTTATATTTAATTGTTTTAGTTAATTGATTAATGAAGCGATATTTGTTTAAGTGTAAGTTGTGCTACTGTGATGTTAACTCTCTGAAAGGCTTGTTAGCCGAGGCACTGGAGTATTAAACAATTTTGGATTTTATGCTTCTGAATTTGGTGTTCTTTGCTTTCTCTATGTTTTTTTTATTGTATGAAAAAAGACCTGCAACAGTCAGGCATGAGTGTCAAAGAAAGTAGGAGACTGGCATTGAGTATAGAGAGAGATGGAGAAAGTTATCCCGACACCTAGACCTTATGTAGAAAATGGGAAAAATGGAGATTAAGATGAAGATAATGATGGCATAGATATGATTCTAGAATGTCTCATTGCAACAGCTACATCATAATGGAAGCACTCTGAAGTACTGTTGCAATTTTACATAATAAAGGAGACAGGACCATAGTAGGGATGGAGGATGGAGAGAAGAACAATTGAAACAACATGTGTGATGGAAAACATGGAATACAATGGCCAAATGGAGAAACCTTTTAATGGTTAGTTAGTAGTAAAAAAGGCTCAGTGCACTTTATTGTGAATATTTCAAAATGTCAAGTGACCAATCATCTGGGGGAATCTGCACAGGCAAATCAAAGGTCTTTGACTGAAATGCCATTGACTCTGGACATATTTCAGGCTGCACTGTTATACAAAGATACACTCACACCAGCAGACACTGACAAGATTTGCTCATGAATAACCATTAGTGTGTGTGTGTGTGTGTGTGTGTGTGTGTGTGTGTGTGTGTGTGTGTGTGTGTGTGTGTGTGAGTGTGCTCGCATGCCTTTGTGTATATTTTCCTCTGAGTATCTATATCCATATTTATATATGGTTATACTATGTATGATCAAACTTACTCAATTTCAAAGGTAAAATACTGGCATAAAGAGTTCAAAAGTACATAATGTCGAATGCACTAAATGTTAACCCTACAAAAGATTGAGAAAGGAAGACTATTCCCTTTCCTGATCTTCAAACTTAAACTACCTCATAACACTAATCTTATATTCATATGAATACTGGCTCTGCTCCCCATACCACCTTAGTAATAAATCCTAACCATGACCCCATATATATATATATATATATATATATATACATACACACACACACATGTGCGCACGTCCCCCCCCCACACACACACACACACACACACACACATATATATATATATATATATATATATATATATATATATATATATATGTGTGTGACTGCTTTCATATTTGTTAGTATGCGCACATTCATGTGTTAGCAGTGTATGTCTGTCTTTCAGCAGAAGGATATAAAACCACGTCTCATCTCTGCACATATGGATGACAAAGACATGGTGTGCTCCCTGTTGTATGATAGCATACATGTTACTTTGCATTTTATGTGTAGTATGGCGTTGGGAGGGTGGCCTAATGGTTAAGGTATTTGCCTTACAAACACAAGATGCAGGGTTTGAGTTTTGCAAAGGATAATTGGCTAGGCTTAAAATGGCTTGTGAGGGCAATTAGCTTAGTACTAATCTAAGAAAATGAATGCATGAATGTCTAGTCTTATGGATATTTTTAGACAAATGCCTCACTGTAATACCTTTGCCTCATATATGCATGCATTGCACCGATCTTTTTGTGCATTTTTATTAAGCATCATAAAGACTCATAAACGGATATTCATTCCACCATCTTACACTGTTTGCCATAGATATTCTTCAGTCTGACAGTGATAGCTGTCAGAAAAAAAAAGATATTCAGACTAAAATGCAAATTAACATTGATTAAGTAGGCAAATGAAACATATTTAATATAACATAAGCCATTTTTATTTAAATCTAAACTGTTACTTAGCAAAATGGTCATAGTTTCTTCGGCAGATCCTATTTGTGTTGCTAATAGTTTACTTATCTATGTTTTTTTTATTGCTCATCCCTATTTAACATAAGTGCATTGTAAGTTACCAAGGGTTTCATGGGACCTCTTTAGTATGAACTGGTATGAGAGCATAAATTCCAGCATTGCACAGCTTTAACAAATTTTATATATATATATATATATATATATATATATATATATATATATATATATATATATATATATATACATGTGTCTGTATATATGTGTGTGTGTATCGATTTACATACAGATATTTTATATATGTGTCAATTCAAACAGAATATATTGAATCACACTGATTCAAACAAAAAGCAAACCTACTTGTTTTGCAGGGGCTGCAAGCTACCCTGCACCCCTCACACTGCCTGCTACTTATACATACCAACTCTGAGATCCCAATACAGTGGGGAAAGGGCAAATTCCTTAATAGTCACTGTACTGTGATCTCGATGTTCAATCAGTTGATTTTTGATCAGCTGTACTGGCTTTTTTTTTTTTTTTTTGCAGTTTGACAAGTCAGCTTGTCAGTGGGTTGTATGGAACCCTCTATATACATATATATATATATATATATATATATATATATATATATATATATATATATATATATGTGTGTGTGTGTGTGTGTATGTATGTATGTATATATATATATATATATATATATATATACATATTAACCACGTAAGTCCTCTGAATGCAAGTGTCTATTTTCAGGGTTGGTTCAGCAGTGCTTCCTGACTAAATGACTTGCTCAGGGTCAAATGATTCACACATGGAAACTGAGGGAATCAAAACCAGGACTACAAGAGGAATTTCATTTACAGCAGGTGCCCTTAACCCTTTTGTACCTGGCATAACAATTATAGTGTTCAGAATGTGTTTTTCTTCACAATCTCACCTAAACCCGCATTGTTTAGAAATTCACTAACTAAAATAGTGGAATGAAGTAAAAAAAAAAAACATTAAAATAGACTAGAGAGAAGAAATATTAAAGTACTGGTCTTCATTTTCAACAGTCACTTTCATTTTAACTAGTATTGGCAGCACACATTAAGAGTTAAAAGTTGTGATTAAAATGCATCAGTTTCTATGTCACGCAAAGTCTAATTAGTCATGTCCTTGATTTTTCCTTTTTTGCTTATTGTGTGTTTTTGCATGAGTGGTCTAATTGAATAGAGAGGCTGTATTGTGGAAAACACTCATTATAGTCAAAGATCTAATGCACATAGTGGCAATTAATTTAAAGGGTTGTTCTCTTCCAGACTGCAGTGTAGGTAGAAGGTAAGAGCATATGAAAGACCTAGAGAGACAGAGAGCAAAGGAAGCTTTCCCTTATATGGGCACCAAATATATAGCCGTAGGCTGAGTTCCAGTCTTCTAAAACAAAAGCCCCTCTCTGTGTTATTCGTATCACTTCTACATTATTCTTTTGCTCAGTTATGAGAAATAAGTAGTTAATACCAGCTATCATGGTAATAAAATAACATATTCGTGAGCCCCCAAGGTTAGAAATCAATAATAAAAACTGGGATTTGCTGAGATCTCTGCTACACACTCTGACATCCAGAAACAGAATAATCAAGTACCTGAATTTCCCGAAAATTCCTCTTCATTTCTGGGGAATTGTTTACCTAGTGGGCTTAAGAAAAGGGAGAGAGATAAATATAAATTTGTTATTCAGCAAGAAAATGAAAAAAAACGTTTCTTAACGTAATTGCCATCATTGCACATGCATTAATGAGCATATTTTTGACAAAAGTGCAGTGCAGGTATGTTTTAACTTCCTGTCAAACATGGTGACAATGGTTGAGATGACAGCAGAAGGCACATTTGTTGAAGGTAATGATTTAGAGGAGATATGCGGCTATAATTGCATCCAAGTTATTGTATATATGTATTTATTTATTCGATTGTTATATTTACATTTATATTTATTTATTTATTCCATTGTTATATTTATATTTATATGTATTTATTTATTTGATTGTTATATTTATATTTATATGTATTTATTTATTTGATTGTTATATTTATATTTATATGTATTTATTTATTTGATTGTTATATTTACATTTATATGTATTTATTTATTTGATTGTTCATTTATTTTACTTACTTCCTCACTTACTTTTCTTGGGATAGTCCGGCAAACCTGAAATGCTCCTTTTCCAAGGAGTTCCAGAACAAAAAGCTGCAGAAAAAAATACAATGAATGAGAACTTTAAAATTCATCTAAACATTAAGAAGATATCTTGTGAGAAGTGTAATTTGCAAAATATACGAAGGCACAAGGTTTTAAAACAATACAGCTTAGAAGTTTTGCTATACCAATCTGTGTATGGATGTAACATACAGAATTATAACAATGGGTATGTACAGAAAACATTTTGAAGCTTTGTAAAGATAAATAAAATGTATTTTCGCTTGATTAAGGATGTATGAAGAGTACTACATTGGAAGGTGATGTGAACAGTGAGAGAGAGAGAGAGAGATAGAGCTTAGTTGACTAGAAGGTACAAGAGAGAATGTCAGAAGCATTAATAATAAACTGGTTAGTATTGGTGAGAGTTTGGTTTAGTGGCTACTTGCTCCAAGTGTCAATGAATGTCCGTAAATGATTTATATTTGAAATGTTTGCTGTTTGCTGTTATTAGCTAATGTTACAACAGCAGTATCAGGTGTCTGCTAGGATTTTCCTGATGAAACAAATTCAGTTTGGGCAGCTAAATATGCTAAACTTTGCTTTGTCACAAACAGCCTGTTATGTGAATACCAGGTAACAGATATAGACTTCATTGGTTTCTGAGAAGGTTAACTGAGCAAAAAATGGGACATCTATAGCAGCAGCAGTGTGTTCTTATCTACAATGGTCATTTCTCTTCTCAGGTAACTTTTAACTACATAAGATAAATCTATCGTGGCATTGATTTAATGACCCATCTTGTTAGGATTACAAAATGCTACTTAGAATTGCTGTACTTATTACCAATTAGAATATATTAGCAATGTCCCTGTGACAAAACTCACAATAGCAATAAAGTTAAAAAAACAATAAAAAATTAATATTTTTTATGGTATGAAGGGAAAATGTTGACAGTGGTTATTCTGTTTATAAAAATTGTAAATCAAAGCCTGATATCAATTATTATAGTAGAGATGAGTACTGTGAACGTTTGCGTTGAATGCTCATGAGTACAGAATCAGTAAAAGAAATGCACTATTTTAGTAGAAAAGAGTGTTGTGAAATCCTGCTCTGAATGATAGTGAGCACAGAATCAGTAAATATTTTATTATAACAGAAATAAGAATTGTAAAAGCCTGGTTTAAATGTCATTGATTACAGAATTAGTAAAGGAATATGATATAAAAGCAACGAAGATAAGTACATATTGTAGCTCTGAGTATATAAAATCCTCAGATAAAAGGTAGATAAACATGACAGTGAAAAGCAGGAGTATGTACGTAGTATTATGCCTGACATATGAGAGGATGATGATATGTTAAGTATTGATTTTATGATCAAAAAAGAAGCACTTGACAATACAGTAAGAAAGAACAAGATGAAGGCACAATTATGTAATAGAAAAGCATTCACTAAACTATTAATTGCTGCAGGGACGGAGTTCGCTCCTACCTTAAATTAGAACATCTATAAACCTTGATTTGTTTGAAACTGTACTCTTTGACTTTCCACAAGATATAGACAAATGCAAATGCTTTAATAATGGCTAGAAAACAGAAAAGAACACGTGCACCCATTTGTATAAAATAATTGCTTTCAGAAAAGCATCAGTGCATAAATTCCTCATTAGGTGGTGTTTTACCTATCTTAACATGTTATCGCTTGCTGTTTCTGTTAACTTTGAAGCCCTACATAAGTGTGCTATGATTTTATTATTTACTTATGTATTTATTTATTTTAATTTTCATTTTGCTTTTGTTTACCGGGTTTATCTGACTGGGTTTATGTTTCTGCCTATAGCCACAGACGTGGATGAAAATGTTTCTCAGTCCAGATTACTTTTGCTAGTAAAAAATAAAGATACTAAAGTAAAAGAAGATGTGGGAGTTGCACAAAATAGGCACACATGTAGATGTTTATGAAAAAGGGGTGCATTAAACACTTATGATTCTTTCCAGAGATGGATGAGGTAACACTGTATTTTGGAAAAGATTAAACCTTAAACTTGCGTTTTGTGTGACTTGCATGACAAATGAATGATGTAAAAACAATTCTTGCAGAAATAGCTAAGGGGTCTATCAAAGCTAATATTATGAAAGTACATACTTATGCAAACAACATGGAAATGTGGAAAAAATAAAATAAAATCATGTAATAGAAATAGCACTGATAAAATTTTGGGAGATGAAAATAAGGAAACTGATTATGATTGCATATTGTAACAAGAACAGAAGATAAATTAAGAAGGCAAAGACTCTGAAAAACTTGAAAGGTAGTCGGACTTGATGTATATCGGTGCACTTCAACTAACGAAAGGGGGGAATCATTTCTTGTGAAAAGTATGACTGGTAGTGTCAAAAATGAAGAAAAGGTATTATTTTATGACAACAGAAATGTGAGTTTAGATTTAATTACTAATGAAAAGGATGACTGGTTAAGCAATTTGGTCAGTCACACAGGAGGCAAATGGAAGCTGAGGGAATCATACTCTGGATACAGTAATCAGCCCATTAAAAAGCTCATAGCTTTAATCCACTGTATTGACTTCCAGGCAAGCCTGACCCAACCATTGAAAAGACATGTTGCTTAAATCATATGGAAATGACTGAAACTTTAAGAAATGGTTTAAGTGATAATAACCAGGTTTAGTAAACATGATGAGAGAACTAGGGGGAAAATGCAGAGGAAGAGGAGGAAGAGAGAGCTAGATGACTTGGGAAATGTGATAAGCCCCTTGATTGTCAAGTATGGAGTAAGTAAAATGAAGAAATAACTTTGCGTGATGACACTTAAATGTGAGATAATATACATTAGTTTGTTTTAGGAAGCTATATTGCAGTATGACACAGAAGAATCGGAAGGTAAATACATTCTTCTTTTTAATAGTTTTGTAAATCAATTACCCATATGCAGAATGGATCACTAATTCAATGAAAAGTTGTCTAACACTGAAAAAAAGCAGAAATGGTCCCCTTGTATGTGGTGGATGCAGTGAAAAAGATTTAAATAATTCTCAACCAATAAAACTGCCTTCAGATAACTTTTGCAAAATCATTGCAGAAAGAATGAGAAAAAATCTTGCCATAATAAACATAAAATTGCTGACTCAACATGGATTTTCAAAACTGCTATCTTGAATAATAAGTCAAATTATTTACTATTGAATCTCTGAGACAATGGGTCAGGAAATATAGGTTATACCACAGCATGCTGGAACAACAAGTCCCCCAAGTAAGGAGAAACAGGAGGTGCAGGAAAAATCTGAAGAAGAAATGTGGACATTGGAAAGAAAAAGAGATTTTATATGGTGCGATATTTACGCAAAGGAGAAAGCAAAAATAATCAATAGAAAAAGAACAGCACTAAAGATATTTGAAGAAAAATACAGGCAAAGGTATCCAGATATAGAAAGTTTTACAATGAAAAAAAAAAAGAAAACAAAGAAAAAAAAGTAGAAAAGAGGATTAGTAATGGAGATGTTAAAGAAATAGAAAGTGAAGTTATGGATTATCTGCAAAGTGAAGGATTTAGTGTAGAGAATCTAACTCTGATAACATTACAGCAGGACAGACCAATGGATCCCTAAATTAAGGAGAAACCCATGGAGCAGGAAACATTTGATTAGTTACCACATGAAGATACTTTGGAGCCTTCCACAGGAAGTCCGTAGAAAAGTTCAGTTTGAGTTGCATAGCAAGGGAAGGAACAAGAAACTGTGGCAACTCCGATGCAATCCATGTTGTGGAGTGATAGGCCAGTGAGGTTCCCATATGAAACAGCAACAGATGACACAGGATGAAACTGAAGAGAATGTGGCACAGGAAGATGCTCTGGAACTTTCTATAGAATGCATGCACATATGGACAACAAAGAATTTGCCCTCAATTTAGAAGAAAATGATGTAAGAGAAGAGTGGCTTGATTTAATACAGATCGACAGACATATTAAGATCAATGAAATAGATAGCGATTCATGAGATATAACAGAAGTAAAAAGGATATTTTACTGTGCAGCTAAATTAATAATAGATAAACTCTTACCACAAAAACACAGAGCAGTAAGGGAAAGGAAAGGGAGAAATCAAATGCCATCATGGAACAATCAAATAGAGAAAACTATAAAGCAAATAAGACAAAAAGTGTCCCTGTTAGAAGACTATAGAAGGAACAGATCAACAAAAATATTCAGAAAGATGGATGTGATAACAATGCAGAACAGATCAGGATCTATCATGTACTATGGCAAATAATAAACTAAAAATATCGGCACAGGCAGACAAACGTAGAAAATATGCAGATAGATATAAAGAAAAACTACAAAATAAGCAATTTAATTGATGACCCAAAAAAAGTTTTATAGAGACTTGGGAAACGAGGCAAAAGGAATTGAAACACCACCAAGAAAGAATAAAAAGATACATTTTGGAGAAATAGCTATAAAGATCATGTGGAACATAACAAAGATGTTAAATATATAGAAGAAGTAAAAGAAAGAAGTTCAAATGTACAGGATATGAAATGGGATGAAGTAACGGCCAGAGAGATTGAAACGTAGTTAAGAAAAGCTCCTAAATGGAAAACCCCAGGCCCAGATGCAGTACCTAACTTTTGGCTAAAATAATTAACATCTTTACATGAAGATTTAGCCATGAGTAAGGACTATTTATATGCATACTCCGAACAGACACCATCCTGATTAACAACAGGAAAAATAATACTCCTACTTAAAAATGAATTTGCAAGCTATAATCAAAACTATAGACCAATAACTTGCCTTCTGATAATGTATAAATTATGCACTGAAATTTATGATGAAAATGTTTATAGTCATTTAGAAGAAAACTCAATCATGGCAGTAGAACAAAAAGGTAACAAAAGAAAGCCATATGGAACAAAGGATCATTTATTGTTAAATTAAAGTCATAATGGAAAACTGTAAAAAGAGGAAGAATCTAAGTTTGGCATGGACAGGATACAAAAAAACATTTGACAGTACCCCACATTCATGGATAAAAGATTGCTTAAAAATGTATAAGATGTACCCTACACTGATCAATTACATTGTAGTGACTATGAGACATTGGAAAACCACTTTGCAGTTAAGCATGATAAAGGACAAATTATTATTCCAGGGATAAATATTCAAAGGTAGATATTCCAGAGTCGCTCTTTTTTTTTTTTTTTTTTTTTAAACAAGAAAAACATCTTTATTAAACCATCACTTATGGCATAGGCAATCGTACATTAAGCTGCCTACTTAACAGATTAGGTCATGGCTACAATTTGGTTGACAGAAAGTAACGAAGTGTAAAGACTTCTCGTCTTGTTTTTGTGGAAGATTTAAAACTATATGGCAACACTGACTGGTTTCCAGTAAAACATGGTGTCAGGCAAGGATGTATTTTGTCACCTGCAAATTTGGAAAAAGTGAGTGTCGATTTTTAAATTGGCAGCCAAAATGTAAACAACCTGTGCCATGCATATGACACAACGCTCATCACCAGCAGCAAAGAAGACAGGCTGTACCTATTGAGAAAAGTCAAAGCCGAAAGTCATAACATGGGATTAGAACTGAACATAAATAAGATGAAGATTATGAAAAGGGAAAATTATGAAGATTTTGAGACTGAAGACAACAGAATGGAAGTTGTAAAGAATTTTAATCTCCTGGGCTCTTTTTTTAAACATGGAAGCAACTAGCAGGGAAGTAATACTTCACAGAATAGCACTTGGTCATTCAACAATGAAGGCTCTTGACGAAGTATTCAAAAGCAAGGAAATAATACTCAAAATGAAGATCAGACATGTCCACTCACTTATTTTCTCTGTGGTCAATTACGGATGTGAAAGCTGGACACTACAGAAAAGGGACAGAAAGAAGAATGAATCATTTGAACATTCGTGCTGGAGAAGGATTCTATGTGTGCCATAGATCACAAAAAGAGCTAACAAATCAATTTTGGAAGAGATCAAACTGGCTATGTCACTTGAAGCCCAAATGATGAAGTTACAACTGTCTTATTTTGGTCATTCAGTCAGAAAAGAGAGATCACTGGAAAAAGACATCATGTTTGGGGAGATTGAAGGAACCAGGTAAAGAGGGTGACCTGCTAACAGATGTCTGAACACAATGAAGACAACCATAGGGTTTATGCTTAAGGACCTCACTGGACTGGAACCAATTTCTTTTTGGATCTTTAATTCATCAATTTGCTAGGACTCAAACCCAAGTCAATGGCATCCAGAGAGAGAGAGAGAGTTCATCAGATGAGGAACTGAAAGCACAATTGCAAGTGGTCAAAACTTTTTCAAATGATATAAGAATGCTATTTGGTCTTGATAAATGTGCAACAGTGACTTTTAAAGCAGGAAAGCTGCAACACCAAGAAAACATCAGCCTGGGACAGGAATGTGATATAAAAGAACTTGAGCAAGAGGGAGTGTATAACTATTTGTGAATTGATGAAGGGTCAGCAATAAAACATGAACAAATGCAAATAAAACTTAGTAAGGAATATTTTAGAAGACTAAAATTTAATACTGAAAACAGTATTGAAAACTAGGAACAAAGTCCAAGCTATAAATGAAGTTGCTCTTCCTGTCCTAACTTATGATTTTGGAGGGACTGAGTGGACCCAAAAGGTGTTGGATTGGATTAGTTGGACAGGAAAATAAGAAAGATGCTTCATGCTTATCAAATTATTTAAAAAAAAATCAATGTATACCAAGATTATATATTCTCCATTCTGAAGGAGGCATGGGCCTCAACAAAACTGATTACATGTATAGATCTGCAATCGTAGGACTACATACACATCTGCTGACCTCACAAGACCCAAACATAGTAGATGCAAGCAAACCAGATATAGTAGCCCATGAAAAGAAGACAAAATTAACCTTGATCATTGAAATTATTGCAACCAGTGACTATAGTGTCTTACATACAGAGAG
This sequence comes from Protopterus annectens, assembly GCF_019279795.1. Lineage (NCBI taxonomy): Eukaryota > Metazoa > Chordata > Ceratodontiformes > Protopteridae > Protopterus > Protopterus annectens. Next base: position 676,815,881 of record NC_056751.1, on the reverse strand, counting down.
ACACATACCAGGATTTGCAGGCAGAAATGACAGCAATGTGGATGAAGGATACCCAGACAGTCCCAATAGTAGTAGGAGCAATGGGTCTGATAAAAACAAAGTTTACAATCGTACTTAAATATGCTACTGATTCAAGTAGCTCCACATGAATTGCAGAAGGAGTCATTACTGTGCACATTGCAGGTGTCATGTAGAGCACTTTTGGCCAACATCAAAGACTGAAACATTACTAATTTCATGAACTTTAATTAAATATTGACTTAGGAATGGGATCCATTACTGTCATGGTATTAGAAACCCAAAATATTTGGAGAAATTAAAGTAGATAAAAAGTGTGGTTCTATAAATGACCATGATCTATTTAATTAATTAATTAATTTATTTATTCATTTATTTATTGACATTTGTTGACCGGGAAAGTCCACTGGGTCAAAAACCCATTTTCAGTGGAGGACCAGGGAGAAAAGCTCCATAAGTGTTACCAATAAAATGAATCTAACATATGTAAATCAAATTTTATATGTACAAAAGGAGAACATATATAATGCAATTCAGATCAGAGTTGACATTATTAGGCTATAGGAGTCAATAAGTACAGGTTAATAAGTTACATATGTAGAACAGTATAGATATGAAACAGTACCAACTAGTGTGTGTTAAGAAAACAATTGCATTGCTAGGTAATACGAACTGGAGTTATAGAATTGAATTATTCACTACATAATACAAGAATTAATTGAATGATTGTTTTAAGGTGGTCTGATTGTTTGGCAGTGGCAGGAGGGATTGTTTAGGTAGTAGGATTTTATTTCTGACTTAAAGGTTTTTATGCAGTCAATTTGAGTGGGTAAGTTATTCCATAGCTTGGAAATGCTATGGGAGTACAGACTTTGTGCAGCTCTTTTATTTGGTTTTGTAATGGTTAGTTGTTTGCTTCAGGATCTTAGTGTTCATGTAGGAGTATACATTTGTAAGATAGAGTTGAGTGTTGGGCAGTCACTGGGTCTGAAGATTAATTTATGGGCTGAGGTTAATTGTGTATAGTAAAGATGGTGGGAAACTCTAGCCAATTCATTTCTGTAATAGCCTGGCAAAAATGTGAGCAGTAAGGTTTTTCAGAGGCAAATTTGGCTATTTTATAATAGCAGAATTGTAGTTTATTACTAAGGGTTAAGTTAAGGTTTGTAAAGATGGCACTACCGTACAGAAGGGAGGGGATAAATAAAGTACTGGCAAGTTTTGTTTTGGTGTGGTTGTCCAGGTAAAGTTGGTGGCAGTAAAGTTTGCCTTGTTTAAAGTGTGTCTTCTTTATTGCATTGAGTATATGAGGCTCATAAGTGAGTTTGTCATCTGTTGCTATACCTACAAATTTAGCTGTTTTCACTATTTCTATTTCTTTACCATCCTTAGCACAGATATTAAAGTTTGTATCTGGTGATTTTGTGGAGAAAAGTAAAAGTTTAGTCTTTTAGGGTTTAACAGGAGTTCAGCATTATTTTAGCAATGATTTAATTGAGGTAAAAGCATTCTGAGTTACTGTAAGGAGGTCTGGGAAATTGTTAGAGGAGGATATTAATGTAGAATCATTGATGTATTCGATAAGATTTTGTATTGGGGGGGCTTTGTGAAGGTCATTGCTGAAGGTATTAAAGAGTAGTGGCCCTAAAATCCATCCTTGTGGGACTCCTATATTGTTTGTTTGGTAATCAGGTTGTACATTAAGCCATCATATCGATTGTTCCCTGTTGTTTAGGTAGGATGTAAACCAGGTCAGAGATTTAGAGGAGTATCCTAATGCTGATAGTTGGATTAATAGCTTGGTATGTGATACCGTATCAAAGGCTTTAGACAGATCCAGTAGGATTACTGAAGTAGGGTGACCAGCATCTATGGCCTTGTTAACAGTATCAGTAAATGAGAGCAGGGCTGTGATAGTATTATGTCCTGGATGGAACCCATGTTGGGTGGGGGCCAGAAGAGCATTATCAGAGAGGTGTTTAAGTGGTTGTGTGTGAACACATTTTTCTAAAATTTTTGATAGTGGAGAAAATATAGAGCTAGGGTGATAAAGATCATGAAAGTTTCCATCTTTGTGTAACAGAGTAATAATATATGTTTTCCACAATTGGGGGACATAAGATTCTGAGATAGAGCGATTTATAAGAATTCTAATGGAGTATGCAATTGTACTTGCTGCTAGTTGTAGATATTCTGGGGGAAGATTATCTGCAGAAAGTGAGCCAGGTTTGAGTTGTATAGGAGCCTGAAAATCTGGGTGGTGGATACAGGCTGGATAGCAAAAGAATAAGCTAAGGGAGTAGTTGCTACAGAAAGAGATCTATTACAGTCAAGTAAGGAATTAGTGGTATATAGGGTGTTTGAGTTTGAGTCTGGTGAAGAGTCTTTGAGTAACTTTTGGATGGTGGAAATGAGATGGGAATTGAAGTCATGGGAAATTTGTTGCGGTGTCTTATCAGGTGTGAGGGATGGGTTTGTGTGGTGCCATGATTTAGTAGGGTAGAGACAGACCTCCAGAACTTTCTTGGATTGTTATATGAGGTACATAGCTTACAGGAAAAGTAGTTCTTTTTATCATGTATCACTAACTTTTTAGTTTTATCACAGATTTGTTTGTAGTTAAGTTCATTCTGTTTGATTTTATTTATTTTTTTTTTCATACTTTCAATGCTTTGTCTCTAAGGGAGAGGCTTTGTTTGGTTTGGTTTGTTAATCAAGGGGCATGATTAATTTTTGTTTGCTTGGTACGTACTGGACCTAGGCTATTGAGAGTACCCAGAAAAAGTTTACTGAAATAGTTGACAGCCTCATCTAAGGGGAGTGTTTTTAGTGGGCACCAGGTTTGAGCTTTTAAAATGCTTATGAATTTATTTTTGTCAAATGGGAGAGCTTCCTGGAAGTTCTATAGGAGTGTGTCTTAATTGTTTTCTGGTAAGTCCTATAGGCATATGCTGGGAGGTGAGCAGTTAGAGTGTTAAGAAGGGGTCCCTGAGTTTGGGTAATTGAAAGGATGAGATGCTAGTAAACAATCTAGGGATGACTCAGATATTGTAGATAGACCATGGGTAGGAGTAGAGATAAGTTGTGTGAAGCTATGCAGGTTTATACTATTGGCTAGAGAGGATAGATTTATCCAATTAATGTTGGCATATCCTAGGATTATAGTTTCATGGGAAACATTCTGGTGTATCCAGGATAAAAAATCCTCTAATATGGGGATATTGTGGCCTGGAGGAATGTAGACAACTGCAATACATATATTTTTATGTGTATTGATGCAAAAGGATGCCAGTAAAAGTTCTAAGTTTCCAAATGTGGAGATTATTTTGGAGTAGGTTGTAATGTATAGGGAGTTTTGATAGATTAATGCTACACCACCACCCTTTTCATGGAGTCTATCGGAGTGAATACTGTTATACCCTGGTGGGAGAATTTCAGTGTCAGAAATATAGGGTTTTAACCATGTTTCAGTTACTGTAACAACACTTGGCCTGTGGGTAGCTAGCCATGCATGAAATTCAGTAATTGTATTACAAATGCTATGCATGTTTATTGTTATTAACTGTAGCTGGTGGTTTCTTGGATGTATGATGGGTTTTGGAGGGCAGTTGTGGCCAGTATTTGGATGGATATCTCCACATGGCATTAGTGCATAGAGAAGGTGAATTATCCTGTGTGTTTAGTGGCTCTGTGATAGGGGTTTATGGAGGTGTACAAGACATAACTTAAATTTGGGTTAAAAGGAAGTAGTTTTATTTTTGCTATACTAATGATAGAGGGTACCAGTAAAGACGGTGAGATGTTAAAGTTGAGAGGTAGTGGAAGGGTTTGGGTGCTAGATGTAGGAAGCATAGAGCATTGCAGTGTTTTTTTGTGGAGGTAGCATAAATTAGCAGGACTAGAAATGCAGTATGAGTTATAATTGAAATAATGAGAGTTGTGTGATGGAGTGTGTTAATAGGAAAAAACATTTTGAAAGAGATAGGTGTATAGGTTTAGGTAGGTTTGGGTGTGTCTTAATTGCTGGAGAAAGGTAGATAGAGAATATTGGCTGATTCATTAATGGGAGAGACAGAGAAGAGAATAAATCTAATGGAAGAGGGGGTGGGTGGGAATGGGGATGGGGTAGGGGAGTGGAGTAAGCCCGGAGCATAGCAGAAGGCAAATGGAGCAGAATGCGCCAGATTTCTGAAGCTAAAAAAATAACACACCAAAAACTACAAAAGCTATTTGTCTCCAAGGTATATTATAGTGCAGGTAAGAAAAGGCCAGAATATAACAGTCACTATCCGTAATGTACTGTAAGTGGGCTAATTAGTATACTAACAGTGAGTCCAGGAATCAGAGGTTGGGAAGTTAGACTAGTGAAAAGCCAAAAAAAAATAAAGTAAGTAAAATATACACTAGCCACAGTAGCTATAAGGCTAGATAATTGGGGGAAAGTACTGTGAAACAAGGAAAGAGTAAAGACAACTAATTAGGGCAAGCAATATCAGTAAAAGGAATAGAACAGATTGTTACTTATAGATAAAATAAAAGTACCTCACATGAGATAGAATATCAGTAAAAAAAGGAATACCATAAAACTGAATCCAAAATGTTTCATATTCATAAAACTGAATGCTAAAGTAAGAGAAATTATTGCAATGATGAATTTTTATGAAATAACACATTACGAACAAGAAGTATGATACAGAGGGCAGTGCCATGATCCATGCACTAGAATACAAATACACCCGAGAAGAGTGCTGCATAATAACACCACCAAAAAAAATATATATATATACATGTATATATATATATATATATATATATATATATATATATATATATATATATATATATAAAATGCTATGTGAAAATAGTACACATGCTTGGTCAGTGTGCTTATAATGTGTGTGTATATGTGTGTGTGTGTGTGTGTGTGTGTGTGTGTGTGTGTGTGTGTGTGTGTGTGTGTGTGTGTGTGTGTGAGCACAAATGCTTGTGTGAGTGAGAATGTGTGTGTATGTCTGTGTGCATCTATGTGAGTGGTATGTGTGTATGTTCATGTGTGGGATATAGTATGTATTCACGCAAACACACACTCACACACATGCACACACACACACACACACACACACACACACACACACACACACACTGTGAAAGAGGGGTTTGAGATAAAACAAGCATTTTGTACTATTGGCGGTTGCTGAAGTCGTAGCATTATGCATTGCATTTGCTAAAGTATTGCTTTTCACACTTTTATTTTTCCTCTTATTTCACAGTAAATCACTATTGCAATACATGTTAGACACACATAAAATGTCTATGCATTCATTACTAGAAACATAAATGAATGGTAAATTGGTAGAAATGAAAAAAATTGTAGATGTGTAATAGGCAAATTAGACCTGTAGTATGCCAGGACTGTGCTCTTGATCCAAGCCTGTTTAATGCATTACATCTGAATGACCGCCTCCAGGTGCATCTACATTACATCTGAATGACTGCCTCCAGGTGCATCTACATTACATCTGAATGACTGCCTCCAGGTGCATCTACAGTTAACTCCTACTGACTTCTCTAGGCGTCAAATATTGCTTGCTTATATTTGCATCAATAATTCCAAAACTATGCTATGTACAAGGTTTTAAAAGAGTTCATGTTAAAGTTTACAGAACAGCAAACCCAAATGCATTAGCATTTGACCTTTGTCTAGTGCAGGCAAATAGATATTCACTGTTATTTTTATGATATTAATTTATATAGATATTTTCATATTTTTCTAAATATCTCAACAACCAAGTAACACATACATAAGTCCTTACCCTCACGTGAAAGCTCTCAGCTGGATGTATAAAATGCTGCTGACAGTATGTGTGTACCATGAGTGGTTGCTGAGATATTGTAAGTTTTTACAAAATATTACAAATGTAATAGTTAATGTGTTTACTGTGACTTATAAAATTCAGCATGAAATCTAAAAACTAAACAATACTACCACTGTAAAAAATTGTCCATGCTGAAGAGTTTGCCATTAATACTTCTTTCATAACCACTATGGTTCCAGAGATATGAACATCTGTTTGAAATGTGAGGACATAATTTGATTCTGTCAAAAGGCTTAGGAGCCGCCCATTGGAAATTACAGTGCAAACTGCCTGAGCTCCATTGGAGTGAATGGATGTAATATATGAAGAAGGCATCATTGTAACAACTAATTTACTGAATGATATGAAACTCACCTATTTCTGTTTTGCTCCCATACCTGCTGACTATCAAGCCTTTCAAAAAAAATTGCATGTGAGCCTATTTCTTCTCTAAAAATGGGCACCCCAGCGCAGTGGACAGAGCTGTGCAGAGAAGTCATAATCCAGTCTACCATGAAGGAGAGGCAGCTTTATGCCTCAGCTTGTCATCTCACTCCTGCTCTTTTACTGTTTAAGGTGGAAGTCCTTATCCCACATGCTAAGATACTGGCTTGCCTCTTAGACTGAGGCCTTACGATTTCCATTTATCCTGTTCCCTGGGTTGCAACTGCTCAGCACTTGCCCCATTGCAAATATTTACATACTAATTGACATGAGCAATGCAGGCATGTTTAGTAAAGCCTAATCCCACACACCCAGTGTGTATTATTAGCAACATTGTCCTCCATGATGTGTGGGTGCACCCACAGACCTGTACCCTGAAAGTTACTTTCACCAATTTTTATTGCCAAAGCCCTATCCATGAGTTGAAAGCCAATATGCAGATTTCTCTCTGCTCAATACCCCCTCTCTTCCTTCAGGATGGGTGTAGCAGTAATGACTACTAACTCTCCTTGCATTGCTAGCTCTTTCAGGTCTATGTTGCTATTCAAACTCAGGTCTAGTGGTTCACAGTCAGTTTTCTCTTCCTCTATGCCATGGAGACAGATAACTAGCAGAGAACATTATGACAAAGATAACAGGGAATCCGAGAGTAGAGTAAGAACTAAGAACTGGAAGTTGTTCAAAATAAATAACATGAAATGAAGGGTAATTCAGTTTAGAAGGTGAACTGAATAACACGGACACATTACTTTTGAAAGATTAACTAAAGTGAATATTTAATATTTGACATCTTTTATTGCTTTTTTGCTACCCTGCATTTTATGGCTGACATTAGACTTGTTTATGTTGCTTTGCTGGTCCTGCTGTATTTTTAGACTGCAGGATCAGTTTGTTTTGTAACAATTTGTGTAAGGAGTACCATTATTCAGAGTTTTTAATGTGTGCTGAGAAACTTGGCTTAAGTTGATTATGAACAGACTGTGGATAGAACTTTGTGCTGAATTTATATTTATAGAGTCCCTAGGAAACATGTCTAAATTGTGTTCCTCTGAGTTTCATATTCTTTTGCTTATTAGACTTGAAAGTCTATGATTGACATTGCCTTACACATTTACGGGTGCTGCTCTTGTTGACTTCAGTGAGTATTGGGGCTTGGATTTTGTTTAATGCCCTGTATCGCTAAAGAGCTATACAGCTGACACTTTGGATTTGACATGTTGATCAGAAGCTAATTTTGTGTTCTGTTAATTATTTTTTTTAAATACTTGCCTGACTCTGTTACACAGCATGCTTCTTTATTTTTACTCAGAAAGATGCAGTGCATTTATAATACTGCTCTTAAACATTTATATTTATTATTATTTACTTTATGCTTAACTACCTTACTTCATCTCAACTCCAAATACATATCCAACTGACTTACAACCAGCTCCCTCTCACTACCACGTATACTACTCACTTAGTCTCCTCTCACTCCTCTATCTTCCCATTAGCCGTTCTACCTTGTGCCACCTTTGTGTGGAGCATCTGCTTTGTATCTGTTTGAGTTAAGTACAATATTTGAAAATAAGATTTAGGTTTATAGTTTAGAACAGTATCCCTTTGAGCTTAATACTATCTGTATATACATCCTACCTTTATTCCTAGCCTCTAGCTAAATATTGGTATATCTATTCATTACTATGTTTCATATTGCATGTATAGCTAATGTTTGCTGCAGTATGTATTATTTGCTATTGTACGTATATTCAATTGTTCTTCATGTACTCTGCTGTTCGTTTATTGTTCTGTGGAGCTTTTCTCCCTGGACCTCCACTGAACAAGGACCTGTGTCCAGTTGGAATTTCCTGGCAAACAAATGTAAATAAATAAATAAATAAATTATTTATCATTATTACTTCAGTAGTATTTAGGTGATAACTATATACTTAAGAAGTACCAACACTTAAAAGGTGCCCTTTATATGTGGCTTTGTCTTCATTCTTTTTGTCTTTGTCGTTGATTTTCAAGGTAACAGGGTGAGAGTTGGGCCTATTAGGATTGTTGCTGCTTAGAATTACTCATGCCTACCATGATGATCAGATGCTCTGAGAAGGATTCATACCTAATGAACACAACAAATGGAAATATAATGTGCTTCTGCTGATAATAAGCAGTTCAGCCATTGTGTTAAATACTGCAACAGTAAACATTGTTTTATTTACTGGAGGAGTAGAAGAATTACAAAGGCAAAGATTAGTATTTTCTGAAATTATATCTACACAGATAAATATAATAATTAAAAAAGGAACATTAGATATATCCAGGAATGGGAGGGCGTGAAATTATCACAACAGACAGGAGAAGCGTGGCAAGGGTGGGGGGAGAAGTGGGTGATGTACTCAGTATGTGAGAGAGCAGTGTGGCAGAGGCAGCTCAGGGACAGGGTGTACACAATCACTTTCTACAACATCCTAGGCAGAAGTGACCAAAAATCAGCATTGATGTCATTTATATATGACTGCAATGCTTAAATATGGTGTTAAAATGTAATTAGACTGATACCTACACAGGATCTACTGGAGGTATAAGCAACTAAGAATTAAATCCATCTATAAAATCTGCATTCAGATTTCATAATTTTAACTGCTTTTTGACTACAATGTTGTCAAAGAGACAAATACGTGGAATAAAGTAAAAAAAAAGATAATTATCTTTTGAAGCAAACGGTTTTGTTGAAACACGAGTTCCTTCTTCAGTTCAAGTCATGCACTTTGACAACTGACTAGAACAGGTGTGAACAGAGCCCTTTCCATCTCAAAACATTTATTTTAAAAGTACATTGAATCAAGCAATCAGAGCACCGGAATGCCCCATACTTAAGGACTGAGGAAAAGTCATGATATACATGAAATGGCGGAGACAAAGGAACCTCATAGGCAATTGGTGCTAGTGGTGTTGAAGAAGGGATGGAGATCGGATGAAGAAGAAATGGTAAGAAGAGGAGAAAAAAGAGGTAAAGGAGTAGATGTTTTAAAAGACAGTGGGCATGAGCATTGGAAAAAAGGAAATTACTTTTCACCATCTGTTTCTGAATTAAGAAAACACGCTGGAGATACAGTTAAAGGTTTGAAGATGTTTTTAATGATATGAAGAAGGAAGAGATTTTCCTAGTTAGATATAGTTTAATTCACAAAATAGTCCAATTTCTAGTAGAGCTGAAATTTTGGGGAATCTTGCACAGATGAGTTGTATTTCATTGGAGTCCTCTTTCAGGGATATTTAGGAAAAGTATAACAGTACAGGTGGGGAGTATTTGTTCTATTTTCCTAGACCTGTGCATGTCTAGTAAAACTCTAATGGTAGGGCATGCAGTGGGTGTCACTGTTAAACAGCATCTCACTTCTGCAAGTGGCTGGTTTGCAGGACTTCCTAACACCCTTATGCAGAACCTCTAGGTTGTGCCCCTAGTCTCCACTGAGGAAATCAAACCATACAAGTGTGACCTGAGAGTGTATGCTCCGTCCTCACCAAGATGAACAAGCTCATTCATTCATAACTGCACCATCAGGTGCTAAAGCTCAGGAGAATCTCAAAATGGGTTCCAATAAATGAAAAAAAATACAATCCCAAACATGAAATCGTAAGCTACTCCTCTTCTTATATGGATAAGATTAGAGGTACTAAGTCTCATGGCTTCTTTTGATTCTCACAGTACCTCTGGCAAGACTCCACATGAGAAAGATACAATGGTATCTGAAATCTCTTTGGTCCCAATATTAACATCTATTGTCTTTTCAAATCCCAATTCTGAGATTAGCAAAAAGAGAAATCAGTTGGTGGGAACAGCAAATTTCTCAAACTGTAGCTTTTCTGTGAATTTTGTAGCCTGGTGAGGTCACTTCCTCATCATGTATTTCTGGCTTTAGTTAAAATTTCAGTAGTGATTAGTATGTCATAGTTATAAAAGACTATACAACTATATGTATCTTGTACTTGTTATAGATACTAAGATTCAAGCATAGTAATAGCAAAGCATTACTGAGGATGCGGGAAGGAAAAAACATAGGTGTTGTCACAGTGGCGGTAACTCTAGACATTGTAGCTAGCCTGGGTTGGGGTGGAGATCTCCATTAAGCATCAAAGTAGATCTGATGTGCTGATATGAAGCCAGCCACTTGTATTTATTTTTAATCTTTATGTAAGTTTTTTTTTTTGCATTTGAATTAGGTCTGGTTTATCTGTATTTCTGCTTTTTGTTTTTGAGTTGCAGGGATTGTGAGAACATTATAGTATAAAAGAGTAGTGTGATAGAAGGAAGTGATGTGTGAGAATAGAGTTAGTGGTAATAGCAGCAGGGTATAGAACAGAAGTACTGTTAATGATGCGGTATGTATTGCAAAAGAAAATTGTGTGTGGGGAAAAAAGCAAGCAGCTTTCTTTGTAGTCAGTAAATGCTTATGTGAACAAGTGAATATGAACTATCAAGCTCCAGGACCATCATTAACATTTGGAAAACTTAAAATGATATGGCTATAATAGTTCCTCATAATGAAACAAAATCTTATTGGGAAGATATTAACAGGTAGACGTAGGTCATAATCAGTTTAGAGCATGGGGCAAGGCAGTAGATATTTGTTTAGGGACAGAGATAAATGAAAAGTTGGTATTGCTCAGGGATTGTATGTAAGGGAATTTTAAGGATGCAGGTCGCTGCTGAAATGCAAAATAGGAATTGTGCAGCAGCTCAATTGCAGAGCGATGGATTAGCTGTTATGTGTGTGTATGTATTATTGGGACCAGCATATGTTAATAAGTGTGTATTTCTATGCTTATGTGCATACTTTTAACAGGGAGGGGAAGTACATGGAGTTGTAGATGGAGAAGACTGGGCAAATGAAGGTGAGGATGATAGAAATGGACAAGTCCCACACCAGCAGGAGATAATAACTGTGGGCATGCTCAGCGTGAGAGGACAGAATCTGTGAGTTATCACACATGCATTCACTTTACAGATTGCTTCTGACTTTAAAATCCGTTTAAAAATAGAAAGAAAAGCTCACTTCTTTACAAAAATCTTGCTTTAAATAGAGTAGAACTGGATCACTATTGATATATTGCTTTTGAAATGCAGAGTGCCAACAAACGCAAAGAAAAATACAGAAAATCAGATTGTGAATCTCGAACATCACACTTCTTCTTTAAACTATATATATGTTTGTGTGTGTGTGTATATATATATATATATATATATATATATATATATATATGGATCTAGGACTAATGCTCGACCGGCCATTTCACCGAATGTGAAACGGCCGGGCATACTTACGTTAAAGTGCTTTTCAATGAAGAAGCACTTTCGCGTAAGTATGCCTGTTGTGGAGATCACACTACACTGAGGATGAGGGAAAATTCCCTTTTCCCCACTGTAGTGCATCCTCAGAGTGAGAATATAAAAGTAGGGGGGTGTGGGCGGTGCAGGGGGGCTTGCCCCCCTGCAAAAACATAAATGTAATGTTTTTTTTTTTTTTTTGAACACACTTTAACGAAAGTACTTTTTCGGTGAAAGCTCTTTCGTTAAAGTGTGTTTGGTGATAGTGGATTCGGACTGTTGAATTTTTGTTCAACAGTCCTACATCCATTTTATATATTGATATATATATATATATATATATATATATATATATATATATATATATATATATCTATAAATATATATATATATATATATATATATATATATATACATATAGGCTAGCCACCCATTGGTGTAAACCTTGGCTCGCGATGATTGTCACTGCTGAAGTGACACTCCGACCCCATGTATAAACATGGGAAAAAGGGGTTGAGGATGGATGGATGATTGGATGGATTTTTTTCTCAACTCTGAGATCACCATACATTGGAGAAAAGAGCATTTTTTGGGAAATGGGCATTTCGGACTTGGTATTTATAAGTCCAACTTTTCAGCCATTCAGTGTCCATGTTTTGTTACTAGTTTTAGTGGGTCCCAACATTTTGAATGATTACTATCGAAAGTCTTCTTGGAAAAAAATCATTTCTCCTATGAAACTGCAGCAAGCTGCTGACTAATAATGTAACAAGCAGTTTGCTACAGTTAGAGCACCACAGGCTGAGTTCTTTGTTGCTTCAGCCATGGCTGAAAATGCAATATCAGTATTCATTTGTAAAGCCATGGCATAGTTGGAGCTTCATTAATCAATCCCTGTACAACAATACCCCATAATTAGCACACACTGATGGAATCCCCATGATAATTTTCCTTTGGGGCAACTGCCCCTTTAGCTTGCCATAATTACATCTCAGACTGCTAATAACATGTGAAAACTACTGTGGAAAAGATATGGATGGGATAGTGATAGAAACGTTGACTGCACCTTCACCTGCAGTCTTACCAAATCATCTTATTTGGAGAGAGAGAGAGAGAGAGAGAGAGAACCTACTTTCTTTTGCCTTGTTCATGCTTTTAAGGGAAATAATTTCTCCAGAGGAGTGAAAGACATTGGGGAAGTCTATGTATTGTACTCAGATTAGTCTGCTGAACCTAATTGTATAAGCTGTATTCAAGCCTCCTAGTTACGTACACCTGATGAAGGATATAACTATACCTAGAGTATAGAAAGAAATATCCAGTTGGTATTAGACAGAAGGTGACTGAACATATGGCAGCATAAAGATATAAAAGGTGAGTCTGCAGCAGAAGAACGTCTCCATGAGATTGGTGAAAATTGAGGAATGAATTCTGAAGAAGTCAGCTGCTGTTTGAACTGTAATGAGATGGCACCCCAGTATTTTGCCCTCAAAACTGGTAAATACAGATGAATTTGGTATGGTTGAGAGGTTGGTATTATGGTTCTGTTTATAATACTTATGATCCATAATGCATGCTTCCTGATTACAGACACCATTTTTTTGCTGATTTCTGATTTCTTTTTGTAGTTTGCTTTCTTTCTTTATACCTATGTCATTCATCTCCAAATGGTTATTGTTCGGTCCTGTTGTACTGTTGTCTTAACATTTCCCTCCACAGCTTTAGTTCTTTTTGGGGATAAAAATATCTCACACTTCCTGGTTCCTCAAGTTAAGCTTGTTATATATAACAGGGTCCTTCAACCACAATTAGAAATGTGAACTCCTCTTAATGGTGTCCACTTCAAAAACATGCCTATCCATACTCCATTCCATCTTCACTAACATTTGCAGATAACACCACAGTACTAAACGCAGTCATAGTTGTGCTGATAAAGGAAAGGATCAACTGAATGAGCAGGCCACTGTTCTATCCAACAAAGGTCCTGTAAATACATGGGTACGACGGAATTATTTTGTGTGGTGCGAGCTGTACTTCTAGTTGATCTGTCTGTGAATTTGGCCCGAAGTTCACAAATTGAATAAACAGGAATTTTGTTTTTTCATGTTTTGGAGGTGTAAACAATGATTTTCGCAACTCAAGTTTTGCTACATTTGAGTCCATGTTCACACATTAGAAAAGAAATTGAAGAAATTGCACAGCCTTCAATTAAATAATGCATATTTAGTTATTATCTAAAATCGAAGATTGTCCTACAAGGTCTGTGATGTTAAGAGTTCCATAATGAGTTGGACTTTGAGTCTTCATTTTATACTGAATTAGTGAATGTGTTTGATCATCATGGGTCTGAACGCATGCAAGCACTTATTAACTATAATGAAAAGAACATTGCTGGCATTCAAAGTGAAGCTGTTAGTTTGACTGGCAAGCTCATAAAGATTTATTAATGGCTGTGAATAAGCATAAATAATAGGGGTGATAAACATTGTGATGTTATTATTAATAGGAAAAAAACTTGATAGAGACAGGAAGCAATACAAAGAAAAGATTGCATATCCTAATCCATAAATAAATATAATAAAGGGGAAGATCTTTGGACTTATAAGACTACTAAACATTTAAGTAGAGATGACTCATATACCCTAGAATATCACCCAAATGAGTTTGGAACTCATTTGCAAGCTAAAGTTAATAATGGTGAATTGAACATCAGTGATCCTTTTTAGAGTTCCCCCTCTATGGGGAGAATTGACAACTAATCCTGTCAGGGGAGCCAAGCAGGACTCTACATGTAAAATGTAGTTTACCACAGCAAGAACTCTACCCAAAGAGGATGGTACAATTTAAGAAGAGGAAGGAGAAGAACCAGTAGGGGAAATAATTAACTGCTGCAACTAATATTAATCCATTTGATTTAATTTTCAACATGGAGGTATTGTAGTTGCACAACTTGGGTTTAATATATTTAACTACAGTTATTGTCTATCTCTTGGAATACTTTGCAGTATTTGATAATGGTTTCACCTTTACTCCTACTTGACAGTTTGATGTAGTACTAGTAGATTCAATTTTAGAATTTAAATTGTTTATGGGAATATTATATTTAGCTGTATATTTTTAAAGACCACAACATTAATTCCAACAACAAGTCAAAAGTCTTTAGTAAGAAAAATATGTTTAATCCCACCTACATCCCATTATTTAGGCCTTTGAAAAGGCTTGTATTAAAGATATTTATAAAGTTCAGAATAGAAATTCATTTTTTTTAATTAAGTAATTTGACCAGGAAAGAAAGGGACCTTTTAAGTAAGCTTATGAATAACAAATCCTTGAGGATTCTAAAGCCAGATAAGGGTGGGTTTCATAATTATTTTTTATGGGATTGATTATTCTAGTACAATGTTCAATATACTGTAAGATAAGAACACACACACACACACACACACACACACACACACACACACACACACACACACACACACACATACACACACACACACACATACACACATGCGCACACACACATATGGGACTACTTTGACCCATCAAAATTATATTTCAATGAAACGTAATAAGGCAAGCTGTTTTTTATGAAAGTGCACTTTTGCCGAAATGTGCTTTCCCAAAAACAAATTAAACAAACAAAAAAATATATAAATAAATAAATAACACCCAACACTAACCATTTTCATGCAGGGGAGCAACACCCCCTGCACCCCCCACTCCCCCACTACTTTTAAAGTCTCACTCTGAGATTGCACTACAGTGGGGAAAAGGGAATATTCCCTTATCCCCACTGTGCCGCAATCTAAGCAACAGCCCCCCGCTGCTGTCCGCGTAGGTGCCTTTTCACGAAAGTGCAAAAATGCACTTTCTTGAAATAAAGCTCAGGTAATTACGTTCCGGTGAAACATAATTTCATTGGGTCGAGGTAGACCCATATATAAATATATAGGTGTACCTGAAAAGATTAAAATACCACATTGTTGAAGACCACTTTATCGAGATGACATCACCGAAACCTGTAAACATCGAACACCTAGAACAGCAAAGAGTAACCCCAGGAAGAGAACTACTTTGACACCATGGTGAACCTTGCCCTTTCTCCACTTTAGTGTGATCCTGGAGTTGGTATATTTAGTTGGGGGGATGAAGCCCCCACTTTGATGGGTTTTAATTGCTTCATTGTTTGCTTTGTTGTTCTGGTGGCCCAGTGTTTCTCTTCCCAGGGTTACTTTTCACTAATCCAGGTGTTCGATGTTTAAAGATTTCTGTGACTTTGTCTCGATAGTGATCTTCAATGATGTGGCACTGTTAAAACTTGAGACATTAGCGCTTTCCAAAAGAGCTAATCTCTCAAGTTTTAACAGATTTTATAATAAAACAATTTGTTTTTTAACTTGGAGTTACTTCATTGAGTCCTGGCTAAGACAACAGCATTGTGTTTCTTTCGTTGTATTTGCTTCACACTACAATGCTACTTTTTAGTAGGAGTCCTATTTGTGTTTATTTTATACACACACACACACACACACACACACACACACACACACACACACACACACACACACATATATACACACACACACACACACACACACACACACACACACACACACACACACACACACACACACATACACACACACACACGTATCAAAGAATGAAGTAAACATTGATTTTTAGAAAAATTGACATATCTGAAAGATTGTTTAATGCAAGGCATGGCTACACCACAGCTTTATGAGTTTCTTAAGAATTCACATCTTTTACTTCCCACTAATTTTGTGATTCTGAATGTACAGAAAGATATGCTGAACCCCACTTTTAGACTTTCAACACTGTTCAGTACTCCAAAACATATCCATTTACAGAATACATAGGTCCCTCAAAACTAATTTTTCAGAGGTTAACTATATTCTCAAGGATTCATGGAATATTCTGGCTAGGTTAAAATTTTTTGGCACAAGGATATAGACTCTTTAACTGTTGAAGTTGTGTGCCTGTTTACCTGCATCACACAAGATGAAGGTTCATAGCGTCATATGTTCACAGGTGTATACTAGGGTAACAACACTAGGGATCTTAAATGCTTAGCAGTGCAATTCAAGGGCAACCTACAAATTTGATTTATATTTTATTTATAGTAGAGGATTTACCTACTGCATCTCGCCATCAAAGACACAGGAACCAGATCAGGGGTGAATTTCCAATTATGTATCCACAGATCAAAGTTGTGGTTCAATAGGGGTAGGGAGAGACTCTGCTTCAGATGGATGAGTAGCCTGTTCCAGAGAATGTGAATTATTTGAGAAAGATATGTCTTTCTCTCCAACATGCTGCATTTATCTTACAAGCAAAATTTAGTTCTTTTAATCTAGTAGTTCTGATGCTTGTGGATGTGCAAAAGATTCATCAAAACCAACTCCAAGGATGCCTTGTATGCCAGGCAAAGATCATCACTCAGAAGTATATATGAGACCATGTAAAAAGACTTTGCGGCGATCAGCACAGGACCTTGTGTTCACTCGCTGTATTCTATTTGTAAGGAACCTTTGTGGACATTCCAGCTACTGCTCATGTCTGGTCAGGTGCATACCAAAGGGGGCATTATACTCTATTATTGGCCTTATGAGGGCCAAGTGCAGTAGTATGATGACCTCTCTGGACCTAGATGCCATGCTGCTGCTTATATGTTGAGCAATGTAGAATGATTTTCTTACTACCTTGGTCACATGTTGGTCAAAGGAAAGGTTACTGTCTATAGAGTTCCCAGTTTTCTCACTAGTGAATCAATTTTAAGGCTGTTTTTTTTATGACGTATTTACCCAAAATGCAGACTTCCCAAAAGGTACTATAATGCTTTTGTTGGTATTTAGTTTTAAGTCCTGGCTTTGGCACCAAGCATTTGTCTGCAGGGAGAATATTATTTCAGGAAGCATTGATTCATTGGAATCACCTATCCCCCACTGAGATGAATTTCCTTATGGAATATTTGGGGACCACCTTAGTAATAATTTCATATTTTTTTGAAAGGGATTTGCATAAACAGAACAAAAGAGTGGTAATAGGTGTGACATGCATCCACTTGTTCACTAATTTGGTAACTGCACATCAGCAAGTCAAATGTCATTAAAAATACTCAGTCTAGAGATGTGATCCTCTTCTGCAACATCAACAGAATGGAGTGGATGGACAAGAGCAATGTGGAAGAAAAATACCTAGACAGTCCCAATAGTATCAGGAGCAACGGGTTTTATAAAGAAGACTATAAAATTGTATTTAGATATGTTACCAATACATGTAACTCCATACGAATTGCAGAAGGAGACATTACTGGGCACATTGCGGGTGCTGCGAAGAGGAATAATGGCTGACATCAAAGAGTGAAACATTACTAATTTCATGAACTTTAATTGTACTTTGACTTAGGAATGTGGTCCATTCCTGTCATGGTACTAGAAACCCAAGAGACTTGGAGAAATAATAAAGGTGCAGCGGTATTGTTGTCACCTCACAGCAAGAGGTTCTCCCATTCGATTCTCAGCTGGAGCGCCTTCTATGTGGAGTCTGCATGTTCTCCCCGCGGTCGAGTGGTGTTCAAAAGACATGCATGAATGTGTGTGCCTTCGTTGAAGGTTGGATGTCAGGCTGGCAACTCTGCACCTTAAAATTGACTGCCAATCATTAGCAGACCAGAATTCTGCTGTGGCAACCCCTAACCGGGAAAAGCCAAAAGAAAAATAACAACAACAGGTAAATTTCACAGATTATATTGTGCCACACAAACATCATCCAGAAGCTAACTGTCCCTCTGTTGCATGGTTGGCTTTAAAACCTGTTACAATCTTCATTCTTCAACCCTTTTATGCATATTTACATGTGTTTGCTTGTGTGTGTGTGTGTGTGTGTGTGTGTGTGTGTGTGTGTGTGTGTGTGTGTGTGTGTGTGTGTGTGTGTGTGTTTATGAGAGAGAGAGAGAGAGACAGTGAACTGTTCACAACTTTTAAAGAAGTTTTCACTTCACATTGCTGTTATGCCATGGCCAACACTAGTTGCTCTTAATCCTCTTGCATGAGACTAGTGCATAATGCATATACAGTGCAGAAAAATTGTGGAAACCTGTTTCAGGCATACTGAGCAAAAGTTGTGTAAATGATCAGTAAGGGTACATAGACTGCATTATAAATAAACAGTAAGGGGAAGTGTGTGCACTGAATAGAGACATACAGGTAAATTGTAGCAGTGAACACAGGGAAAGAGGACAGGTGAAACAGTGTAATGTACAGCAGATGAGGGCATGACAATGAAGACAGTTGTAGTCACACAACGTGACATAGGAATGGAGAAGATTCTTTGTGATATAAGCATCCTGACATGAACACTGGAGAGAAAATATATCAGGGATGGTATGTACAATAGGGGCTAGGTTTATATTGTGAAGCTGTGCAAAATGAGGTGCCTGAAAATGACTGTAATGTCAGCAGAGATCTCAACCAAGTAATACACATAATAACAGGCTCGTGGACAACAGTGGACAGAAACACGCACAGTCATGGACAGTATTAGAATAATACCACCAGTAATCTCATGTCTCTGACATAACATATGTGATTGTGAGTGAACATAGACAGTTCTGTAAGAACGCAATTGTACAACTGTTATGAGTTGTCCACAATCTATGAGGGAAATCAAGCACACCATCCTGAAAGTTTAATATCTGCTGGATGTTTTAGGAGGAACACTGTTATACCTGTATGTGAGATTATGATAAGTCCAGGCTAGTTGGCAGGTGTGCATGACATATATATAGCACAATCCACACTGTCATGGATGTAACCCATGTCATCAATGTTGTCACTATATATGTACTCTGTGTATCACAGGAGCACGTATCACGCATGCATCTGGTTTAACACCTGGGTTCAAATTCTTCACCATCAGGCACTAATGTTATGCAACAAAAAGAAAGAATATTTAGGTATGACCAATAAGATGTGTGAGAGCTCATTGTGGCAAATATGGTAAACTTGAATAACGCATCCCTGGAAGATGTGCAGGGGATACATGAAAAAGGATGCATTGTACTCAGATATTTGTTTGATGAAGGCTGTGAACTATCGAAGTATAATGGCGTTTGATGTGGATATCCTGCACATACTCAGGAGTTGGGTGCAATCACTGAGTTCCCCGACAATGTCTACATATTAGGGGAGGGGCTAAGACAGACAAATGTTTGGTGCCAAAGACACGGTCTAAAACTAAAAGCCAAAAACTGCCATTATTATTGCCTTTGGTAAAGTGGAATTCCCTACTAATTACAGTATTAACAGCACCCCCCCCCCCAAGCTCATACCCAGTGGTGTGATATACCAGGTAAGACAGGTAGATAGCAATCTAAACTTCGACCACTAAGTTTCCACAGTGTTAAGGAAAGCCTTCTACGTTATGAACCTCATAAGTAAGGGCATGGCATCCAGGTCTGAGGATGTTATAACACCACTGTACTTGACCCTCATCAGATCACTAATAGAGTACAGTGCTCCCTTTTGCATGTACCTCACCATACAACTGCAGCAGCTGGAAAGACCACAGGGGTTTATCACTCAGAAAATACAGGGCCTCCAAACCATACCATGACATACTTGGATAGACTTGAAAGTCCTGTCACAGTAATCTGCATCATATAAGCTGCTGAGAGGTGATTTGTGCCTGACCTACAGGGCAGTCTCTGACCCTGGCCTGATGGAAATGCTGCACATCCGCAAATCTAATTGCACAAGAGTCACTTACTCTAGGGATCTTAACCTATCCTGTGACAATAACAGAACATGCCTGAGAGACAGCTATATCTCCCAGAGACTGCCACTCCTCCAGAATAAACTTCCAAATCATATGAAGCAGAGCTCCTCACTGACCCTATTCAAGCACACCCTAGACAAATGGATGGAAGACTGCAAATTCACCCAAAGGGTAGCACCCATGTTCCTTATGGACATATTGTTGACTATAGACTCATTCTGTGAATTATTTCCCCCTAATAAGGACAATTGAGGCTACTTGGGATGAACATGGCTAGTCTTGCCAGGTCTCAAGAGCTGTTAGCTCAGTAGGTTCAAGGGTTCAGAGGTTCATAGGCTCATAGGCAGGGGCGGCCCATGCTACTGGACTGCCGGACTGCAGCCCCCTCAACTATATCAACTATAATAAAAAAAAATAAAAGAGAAAAGTAAAAAATTAAAGAAATAAAAAAAAAAAATCGCGGACTTTCGCGCATGCGCACTAGTCCGGACTGCTGCTGAGACAGTCGAGCATGCGCAGATTGTCTTAGCAGCAGTCTTGACTGGGAAATGTGTAGAACGGAGCTCCCAAAAGTCTATGCAGTTTTAAACTGCATAGACTGTCCTGGGAACTCACTGGGAAAATGCGTCGGGGTCGGACTGCAACGTTGGCATTCTGGAGTTTGCTGCAGTCTCGTCGGGAAGATCTTGCGACAGGGGGCGTGGGGGTCAGGCATTTGCGCGGGTTTCAGACAGGGATGTATGGTTTGCGATGTGGATTTATGGGGTCTGGTGTTTGCTACAGGATCTGCAGTGATGTGGATTATGGGGTCTGGTGTTTCTTACAGGTAAGGAGTGTGTGTGTGTGTGTGTGTGTGTGTGTGTGTGTGTGTGTGTGTGTGTGTGTGTGTGTGTGTATGTATGTATGTATAATTAGCAGGGGGTGTGGGGGGTTCAGGGGGACTTGCTTGCCTTTTTTGATGTTCAATCAGTTTATAGTTCATTGTAAAATAAATGGTCACTTTGTGTTCGGTCTTAAGAGTTTTCACAGTTTACTGATACATTCACATATATAGATAGATGAAGGGGCTCAGTGGAATCCTTTAGGGCTCATTTAAAGTTATAAATCAGGGACATTTGTATGTATAGATGTGAAAAGGATAGGCAAGAACACAGTAAATGAACAAAAGAAAGAAAGAACGGATTGTCTAAGGGAAAACAGAAACAGAAGTCACTCATCAGTAATAAGATGATGAGAATTGGCAAAGGAAAATAAGAGATAAACAATGCAATGATGCTAAGATTACCTCAGCTACAGAGGTGTCAGAGAAGGCAAAATAAGATGTTTATCAAAGAAAAGTATGATCACAGTTGAAAAAGATGATATTTAATTACATTAGATGAACCACTTTCAAATGACAAGGATGAGTGAGATGTAAAATTTATGGATAGTAGATGAAGAAGTCTAATCTTTTGTTATTGGCTTTAATTGCTGACATGGCAGGAATGTTTGAAATGGAAGCACATTTAGTAGTTGAAGTAGATGAAGATCAGTAGAAAGAGGAGGCAAATGGGAAAAAAAAGAGTCAGTAGAAAAGATGTTTGAATAATGTTATAACATCTTGTCTAAGGTCTTAAATCAGACAAAGAAATCTCCAAAAAGCTTATATACTGTTAAAGGAGCAAATAAAAATAGGATAATTAGAAGACACTGGATCTGAGACAGTTAAAGTGTATGAAAGGATTAAAATTTTAAATCTGGCAAAATAATCAAGAAGAAAGAGTATGAAGGAGAATACAGAAGAAGCGCTGTTACTTATAAGCAGGTCAAAGAGCTCTGAAAAAGACAGGCCATTCAAACAAACTTGATGATAGATTTATGTACTTGTTATAAAATTAAGGAAAACAGGAAGCCGAGAGCAATGTACCTATGGTAAAAAGGAAAGATGAAAGCAGGAAAGAGGACTGAAGAATATGAAAGATAATAGAGGTAAGGCAGCTGTGGGGGGTAGGGGGCAAAAGATCAAAGAAAGAAGGTAGAGAAGGGGAACATTGAGACCTGGTAAGTTAACTGAATGGAGATAGCTAATAAAGGATGAAACAACTAGGCAAAGCTAGGTGACAAAAATAACAAGAGCGTGAAAGTAGTAAATGCAGAAAAACATACGGAAAATTGGAAGCCACTGAGATTAAGGTTAGGTATGTTCCTTGAGCAGTATCATAGAGCAGGTGGGTAAGATCAACATTTTGGATGATAGCATAAATCAGCACCTGCAAAATGTAATTCCTCAACCACCAATGGGTGGTGTAGATAAAGGAAAACACAGACTGGGAAGTACACAGCATTTTATTCTAGCAACTTTTCCAAGATTATACAAGCAATGTTTAATGTGTCCCTGGTTTTTGGCCGTTTGACCCCCCCCCCCAATAAATTTGGCTTTTTCCAGATTTCTTGTGCTGCGAAGTTGAGATGCAGTTGAGTATTGAGTAGATTTTACAAGCAGCTGAGAGCTGCAGGGGAAGAGTTTAGTGTTGCTTGCATTGTTAATAGCACAACAGGTTGTGTACTTGCTTTCGATGCAGAAGGTTGTTGGTTCTACTCCCACAAGGGGTGAATGCTGCCATACTGAAAAACTTAAGATACTAACTATGAGCCTATTATCAGTTTGCCATCCATTTCCTATTGCAATATTACTAGCTTATTTTTAATATAATATAGGCAATTTATTCCTCAGGGGCATCAGATACTTTATTTTTCGATGAAACCATGAAATATAAAGGTGTTTGCTAGCAGCAACCTCTTCATTAGTTGCAGATTTATTTAATGTGGTATTTAGATAAATTTTTTACTTCTTCAGAGATTGTGCACATTTACTGACAATGGTGGACTGTAGAATTGTGCATATTTACTGATAATGCTGGACTGTAGAAGTTTGAGTAGACTTTTATGATGGAAATGTTCTGAATTGGGCAGTTTTGTCATTATTGGTGCATGCGTTTTGTTTCATTGTTTACTGGAAAAATGTTCAAAACAATAGGAAGGTGTATCAAAGAGCACATGTATGTTTCATATGCAAGGGGACTATGATTTGAAAACAGCCCAGAATTAATCTTTATCTGCCACTGGCAAAATGTATTTTCTTTGAATGTGGGTTTCAATGCTGTTTCAATGAATGTGAGTTTCAAGGGCAGAAAAGTTTTAATGCTAAGTTTGTTTAGCAGATGTCTTAGTGTTTGTGCTGTAAAATGCAAAATAAAACTTTCAAATGAAGTCCAAATCATCATAGAAATAAATCAGTATGCACATTAGTGTTTATGGTAAATGGAGTGAAATAGCCAAGTAATGGATCATTGGAATGGCTGCAGGGGGGAAGGCTCCATTCGACCATGATTTTGTGAGGGGGAAGGGCGGCAAACTTAGACAGCCCCAGCTGAACTATACCTCCCAACTGTCCAGATTCTCAAAGAATGAATAGATTTTTGCTTCTTATTTTTGGTTTGTTCCTCATAAAATTTGTGGTTTTCTGGCAAATCATTTAGGAATTTAGGAATTAAGTCACTAAACAATGACACACTGAGTTTCAGACTTCATAACCTTCAGAAAAATGCATGCTAAAGTAAGACCTGTTGTTCTTTCAACTGTCTCAGTTTATACAAGAGCAATTTTTAGTACTGTTTATATGTTCCCCCAATATATTTGGCCTTGTCCAAATTTATTGCATTAACAGGTTGAGAGGTACATGCAAATAAATTGCTTTATAGAATTAGGCATAGCCAAACCTCTCAACTGTCCCTGATTTTGACTCAAAATGTTGCTCTTCCCCTAATAATCCCTCCGCAAAATAGCAATTTTGGAAGAAAACATGGAGGGTTTACAATTAAGAAATAACTGTAATAATTAGAGTTATAGATTACTTTTATTTCAGAAATGCATGTAGATTCTTTTATTTTGTCAGCTGCTCAAGTTAGCAGTACTAATATTGAAGTGTCCCTTCTTTGACAGGTTCCCAGCTGTATTGTGTGGCTATTTTATATTTTTACATCGCATTTTTGGTCCATTTTTCATAAAATTGTGGGGGGTTTTGGCAAATTTGTGACAAATCATTAAAGACTGAAGTTAGAAAATAATGACAGACATTTGAGTTTCAGATTTCATACCATTCAGAAAATTCATACTAATGCAAGACCTATTCTTTTATCTTTTTAAGTTTATAAGAGCAATATTTTAAAAACTGTCCTTATTTTTGGGCCTTTGTCCCACTTCTTGGTATGGCTTTGTCCAGATTTCTTGCTCTGAGGTTGAGAGGTATGACAAATGTCAGGGTCATCACAGTCAGCCAGAGACATTTCAAATTGTGACATACTTGTTGCACCCCACTCCCCCATGTAGTGACTCTGGATGTGTCCAAGCAAGGCAAGGCGTAGTTATGCAGTGTAAATGTGCAGAGTACCCCCCCCCCCCATCCAAGGTAGACACAAGTACTACAGTGGCTTTTCATTTGTCCTTGATTTTTGCAGAATGGTCTGGTTTCTGTCATTTTTTGTACTGTTGATTTATGTTTATTACTCAAAGTGCCTGTTGCTCTGTGTTCAAGTAGCAATACTTTAATGGCCATCAGGTAAGCTTGGCTGAGATTGTAAGATGCAAGTAAGCTTTAATAAGCATACTGTTAAAGAATTGTCAACATTGAAAGCCTTTCTTTTGTTACCATGTAGAGAATACTTAACTAGATAATGTATAAGCCTTTGGTATTGAAATGCATATGACAGTATTTGTAATAAGGGACAGGATTACATTATTTTAAGAAGCTCATTACACTTGGAGACTTCAGTCATCTCTGCAGGCTTTACCCATAAGCTAAACAGAATGCCAATCGTGTGGTCCATAACCTGTACAGTAATTCTTTTAAGCAATGTATGTTGAGCTTATTTCTTGTTTGCTTTTCATTTTTTACTTTGATCATGTTTTCCCTATGAAACAAGTAGATAGTTGTCAGGCAGCAGGTCTTTTTTTGGATAAGGAACATTTTTACAAGTGGGGGCATCAGAGTTTTCTACTTTCAGCATCTTACTTGGTACTTTAATAAAGCTGAATATAAATTAGAACTGCAGTGCAAGAAGTGGTTTGAGTGCTACTTGTTTTTCTTATACTTGATTTTGACTGGCATTCCATTAATGTATTTAAAAAAGTAATTTATTTTTTCATGCCTCACAACCTTTTTGTTTCCATCTAGATATTAAGCTATCATGCAGCCAATGCATTGAAATATTTTTATTCTTCTACACTTCATTTTGTCTTGATTGGACTCCTCATAATGACGGTTTGGCGCCCACGGCATTGTATTTAGTTAGTTTTTGTGGTTTTGAGCATAGCCCCCCCCTTTCTAGTTGGCCGCACCCCTTCCCATTGACCACACCCATTCAGCTGTCTCCTGCAGCCTCCCTTTGATTTGAAGTCACCAGCCGCCACTGCTCATAGGTTCATAGGAGGTTACTAGGCTAGTTGCCCTAGAGCCTTTATAAGACTTGCCATGTTAATCTTGTGTTGCCAAAATTGTCCTTGGTTAGATTGGCATACTTTACAACTCAGCACTGACTACCCCTGTCCATGAGGGGCATGGGTGCCACCCCTGGGGGGGAATTTGGGGTCACCCATCCATTTGTCCAGGTTGCATTTGAATAGGGTCATTGAGGAGTGCTGCTTCATATGAATTGAAACTTTATTCCAGAGCAGCATCAATTTCTGGGAGACAAACCTGTCTCTCCAGCATGTTCTGTTAATGTCACTGACAAGGTTGAGATCTCTAGAGCAAGTGACTCTAGTGCCATTTGATATGCGGATTTTCAGCATTTCCATTAGATCGAGATCAGAGACTGCACTATAGGCCAAGCACAAGTCACCTCTCAATAGCCTATATGACACAGAGTACAGTGATAGGGCTTTCAGTCTATCCATGTAGGTCATGGTTTGGAGGCTCTGTATCTTCTTAGTGAGGAACCTCTATGGTCTCTCCAGTTGCTGCAGGTGTCTAGTGAGATTTATGCAGAAAGGAGCATTGTACTTTACTAATGGTCTGATTAGGGTTAAGCAAAGTTCATAGGTTCAGAGATTAGTACTCCTCTTGTGGGACATTTTAAGCCTAGCCAGTTACACCATGTGAGAATCAAACCCTGCACCTTGTGTTTGTAAGGTAAACATCTTAACCATTATGTGAACTCTCCCACCAAAAGATATTTCTGCAATCAATGACGTTCTTACCAGATATCAGTATAAAAACTTGTACCTTGGGCATGGTAAGAGAACACCTTAACCATTATGCCAAATGGTTTATAAACCTGGATCTGGTGCCTTTACTTATGAGATGCACAATGTAGAAGGCTTTCCTTGCCACTGTGGAAAAATGGTGGTCAAATATCAGACTGATGTCGACCTGTGTTCCCAGCTCTTGCACCACTGAGTTTGAACTTAGAGGGGTAGTGTCAATATTGTAATTAGTGAGGAATACTGCTTTGCAAAATGGGATAATAGTGCACTTTTTTGCATATAGTTTTAGACCATTACTTTGGCACCACTCATTTGTTTGTGTTAGCCCTTCCTGTAATATTACAGGCACCTATGTCTCTAATGGACACAGGTAACCTGTAAATGGTTCATTTCCCAAGCCCCTGCTTGTAAATGTTTAATCTCCCAGCCCGCTGCTTGCACTTATCAAGGTTATCAGAACTTGTCAGAGATCTGGGATGCATGGCTAAGCTTAAGAAGGCCTTTTAGTCATTAGCCTAGTAAACATCTATGAATCTATGAGCCTATTAACATCATTGGGGGACTCAAAGATTGTGCCTAGTTTGCAATCATCAGCAAACTTAGTAAGCCAAAGGCCGTCTAATTTAGCATGGACTTCCAAGATATAGATTGCAAATAGTAAAGGGCCCAGTACAGATCCTTGTGGTATGCCATGGGTAACAGTTCTACTGGCAGAGGTGGAGTCACCAACTTTTATAATATGTGTTCTGCTGGTGAGCCAATTAGCTACGCATCTAGTGATGTAAAGGTTAACACCTAGCTGGGAATGTTTTTCAATGATACCAAAGTTGGGGATTGTGTCAAAGACTTTGGCTAAGTCCACATCTGAGGTGTGTACTGTCTTACCTTCATCAAGGGCTTTGGTGACTTTCTTGAAGAAGTCTATCAGGTTCACTAAGCAGGATCTACACTTAACGAAGCCATGATGATCCTTTCCATGCCCTTTCAGATGAGGCTGCTTAGACTTATGGGTCAATAATTCCCATGGTCAGTTGATGGCGCCCCTTTATGCAAGGGGATTACTGTTATGGTTCTGCAATCTGCTAGTACAAAGCCAGTTCTCAGGCTATGGTTAAAGAGAATGGCAAGTGTGTCAGCTAGGTCCTGTTTTAGATTTCTTAATAATTAACCTGGGATGATATCTGGTCCCACTGAGGCCATATTTTTTGCATTGGACTGTGCAGATATGACTTGACCTCTAGAGATACTGGTACAGAATTGGTGTCAGGTATGCTTCTGGGTATGGCTGGCAGGGATATGGGGGGGGGGGTGAAGTTTGCACCAAATCTGTCAGCTAGCAGGTTGGCAATTTCCTCCTGTATAATGTGAGTGGTACCATCTCCTACCAATTTGGCACATAGCTGGGCACTCCATTTTAGATTTGGATGTAGTTAAAGAATACCTTCTGATTGTCCTTGGCTAGGGATGCTATTTTAGCATCATAATTAGCTTTAGAGGACTTTACAAGACTTTGGATTTGCTTGTTCAGTCTGTGGAGGGAATTCTTCCTCTGAGAGAGTTGCCTGTTGGACATCATTTTCTTCCTTTTGTTATACAATTTGTTTATACTAGATGTCCACCAAGGTGGCTCGTTATTTTGGAAGTGCCTGGTTTTTAATCCAGTCAGGTACAACCTAGTCTATACAGTTTCTAAGATGATTATATAGGACATTTGTATACATCTCTGCATATGAGTTATTATTGCCTGTGATTGCAGGGGTAAAAAAAACTTTTTTTATGCCATCACTTAGTAGGCTGTAATTTGCTTCAGAGAAGTTCCTTAGTTTTTTTTTTTTTTGCTTCTTTGGGGGTGTGGGGTCCAATACTTATTTTGAATGAGACAGATGTATTGATTTATGGTCAGACCTTACCAGGGAGGACATCACATAGGGTTGTGCAGTGACCACCCATGTTGGTGAATACTATGTCAAGAACACTAGAGCCCCTTCTGGGGATGCAGACTATCTGTTCCAGAACATTTGAATTGACAAAGTCCAGAAACCTCTGGGTGGGCATGTTTGAACTCATGTATGTTATCCAGTTGATAGATGGATAATTGAAATCTCCCATCACCAAGATGTTGGGCTGTATGGCAAGTAACTCCAGTAAATCTAGGTAGGCAGTGTGCTTTTCTTAGTTCATGGAGGTGGCTCTATAGCTAGCAATGATGTGGTAGGGTGTTTTGCCTATAGTTAAATGGGCATGGAGCAGTTTGAGAAAGTAGTACTATATGACCAATCTGGAGGTGTACTTGGCGTTAATGAAAATGGATACACCTCCACCTTTAGTTCTTTAATGCCCTTTCTGAGGTATGAGCATGTGGAAGGCATTGCAGCCTTGCACAACTGGGTTGCTCTCTGCAGCCTTGTACCATGTTTCAGTGACTGCACTGACATCAGCATCTTCCAAGGTTAGGGGTGCTTTCAGTGAGTGCATTTTCATGTTTCAACTCCTAGCATTAAGCATCAGGACCTTGAGTTTGTTTCAAGTGTATTTTGCTATGTTTGAAATTGTGTTGTTTTGACATTGTCTAATAAAGGCACTATAGGTGAGCAAGCACCTTAGCCAGTATCTGAAAGTCTAGGGGAGACAGGTGCAGACCATCTCTGGCAAAGCAGCATGGGCTGTCAACCATGTCTACCCAGGCTGACAAATACTGGACCCCCCCCCCTGGAATGACACCAGAAGCTAAGCCAATTGTTGATGTCAATCATTTTTTGTTTATATTGTGGCATCATCCTGGGTGAATATTGAATGCTGCTTAGGGCTAGGGTCATACCTGCCTGGGACACATAATCTGAGAGTTCAAGCATGTCTCTCATCATATAGTCCAGGAAGGTACATCTCAAGTCAGTCACCCCAACATGGACTATGACAGAGTCATAACCAGCTATGAACCGATGGCAACAGTTCTCAGGGGGCATAATAGTACATCTGTTATAGAAGGAACATGTAATGTAATGGAAGCAATGGTCATCAATACATTGGCTCACATCACAGATTATAATACCCTTTTGTGCCATACTGTACATGCACACCTCAATATAGCATACGTCAAAGATAACATTGATATGTCAAGTGATCATAGGATCATAGGACACTTTTAGGCTGGTGGCCAACATCACATGAAATTCTAGTCATTATTATAACATGAAAATAAAAATGCCTATATTTATATTATGGAAGATAGCAAGATTATTGTGTGTATGTGTTTATTTGCTTGATTGCATTACATTCTGCCACTGTCCATATGGGACATGTTCACCACACCATGACAGAATTAGCAATTATACATGCAGTTGTCTGGAGATGGCTTGCATAGGCTCATGGAAAGACTATGCTTCATGATGTGTGTATGCGTATTTGACATGAAGACATCCTTTTCCCCTTTGCAGGAAGGATGTCATGTGGTCAGGGGATGCATGGGGCTAGTGAAATGAAGAGCTATTCCAAAGGTCATACAATGACCATAACGTACCAGCAACCAGACACACAGCAGTACACTTGGCCAGATATGAACATTACATCTGTGTAGGCATAGAATATGAATGCTATGCAATGCCACAGTAGCAATAATACTTATCTCTGACTGTAAAACTGCCATGTTGCACTTTATGGAGTATGCAAGCATCATTATCTACTGAGAAGAACATGTTGCAATCAGTGTAGGGCAAGGATGTTGAGTCACATCCCTGTGTAAAATTGTATCAAAAGTGATAGTTGTATGTATAAACACTCAAGTAGCATGCTGTCAGATTAGAACACCTATATTTGTAGTTAATGTAGACTGCAAATGCAGTAGTTAATGTTAATGCCACAGCACAGGTTTGTCTTGAAAACTGAGTGCATGTTACGCAGGATGACATAATCATTGTATGCTACAACAGATGTTTGGATGAGTGTTGGACATAGCTGTGGACTCACATATTCTAAAACTATGGAACTATTAAGCACTACAGCACAATTATGGCTTTTATAGTGTTGGAGAATACTTTATAGCTGATGACATCAGCAAAGTCTGGTGACAGGAGGATGGTAATAGCAGTCTCCCATGTGCTGATGTAAAATTCTCTCTCTAATGTCAACCAAGTGAAACACACACACACACACACACACACACACACCAGTTGACTGCAGTCAGAACAGAATCCCTACTTAACTAAGCATACTGACTAGAGACCTAAGTATTTAACGCAAGCACCACAGCAAAAGTCTGACTTTGCGAGTGTGATGAAATCAGCAGTGTCTGCTGAGGAAAAGATGGTAATTGCAGTATCTCACATGCTGTCTCTAATGCCAACCAAGTGACCAAGCACACACACACACACACACACACACACACACACACACACACACACACACACACACACACACACACACACACACACACACACACACACACACAGACAAATCAGCTGACTGCATTAACATTAGAATCCCTACCTAAGTACACAAACCAGAGAACTCAGCATTTAATGTAAGCACCATGGCACAATTCTGAATTTCACAAGGCTGCAGGACAGTCTACAGTGGATTACATCATAATTTGATATTTGAGAGTAGATGGTGGAAATCCAGTCTGAAATGGATAGCTAGCCATGTACAACTGTCATGCTATTAAAGATCTGCATGTAACCATACTGATGAGTGTGCAAAGTATAGCATTTGCTTTTGTTTTGCCAATGTTTAGGTATACCTTAAAAAGACATATTTGCAAACTATAGGCAAACAGCTGTCCACAATATTACAAGTATTGGACAATCTGAATGTATATTGTCAGTATAAAGATATCCATGTTGTGTAAGAAAGAATTTTGTAGTGTAGTTGGTAAATTTGTGAAGGAGTACTGAGAGACAAAGTTTCAAGCGCATGTGTGAAAGTAGATGGCTACATATATGTTATTTCTTTAATAAGTACCTTCCCTTTGCTTGTGTTTTTACATGTATTTTCATGGGATGAAGACTAAATAGCCAGTAAACATAAGTAATACATGCTGTTGTGCACTTTCTTTAGTGCACCACTGAGGAGCTGGTTTATGTGAGTGATGGCAAAGTGTTTGCACATGCGAGATACAGATTTATACCACTTTGCTCATTTGCACATAGTTAAGAGGTGAGCAAACATGAGCCTCAGCCTCATTAAGTAAGAAACACACCTGCTATTAGCTGACTCTGTGGCAGCAGCAGCAGGTGTAAATGCATTGACAGATTTATTTTGTACCCCAGATAATATAGGTTTAAATCTAGGTATATCTAATATTTTCTCTAAATATGTATTTATAATGTAATGTGGGGTGGCCACAATTGGGGGTTGCTGAAGTGGTGCAGCAAGAGGTTCTCCAGTTGTATTCTTTGCTGGGGTGTCTTCTGTATGGAGTCTGGATATCCTCCCTGTGGTCACATGGGTTTTCTCCCACATTCCATAGACATGCAGTAGGTGGATTGGACACTCTAAATTGGCCATAGGTGAGAGTGTGTGTGCGAGTGAGTGGTATGAATGAACTAACACAGCAAGGCGCAAGATGATTGTGACTGCTGAAGTGACACACCATCCCCATATGCAAATAGGGAAAGGGTTGAGGATGGAAGGATTTATAATGCAATTAAATAATTCTTTATTTTACATTCAGTGTGTTACCTTAGCACAGTGTGTTTAAGTAGCATTGCTTGGAGGTAACCACACCATTAAAGAGCCATTCATAGTTGCTCGGCATTGGTGCAAAATGCCAAACTCAACACAATCACAGAGTACAAAAAGTGAAGGGCTTCAGTGGGTTTTTTCACTCGTGTGTGGTATATAATTCTTTTTTTGAACAGATTGTTGTTGTCTTTCAGTTTTTCCCGGTTAGGGGTTGCCACAGTGGAACTCCGGTCTGCTAGTGATTGGCAGTAGATTTTCATGAACGCCGAGGTGCCAGCTCGACGTTCAAACTTCAGTGAAGGCATCCCCTTTTACGCATGTCTTTCAAATGCCCACCAAACCATGGGGGGGACATGCAGACTCCACACAGAAGGTGCTCCCCGCACTCCAGCCGACAATCAAACGGGAGAACCTCTTGCTGTAAGGCAACAACGCTACCGCTGCATCACTGCGGCCTCTTTTTGAACAGATTAAAGGTGATTAAAGGTGTTAATATGGGTAGATAGGAAAGTGGCTAAATGAAGGGCAAGCAGAGGGAAGAACAAAGGGAAAGCAATATAGGAATGTATAGGAGTGAGATAAGAAAGTACTATAAATATCCACTTCTTCAAAAGTTTAAAATGAAAATATGTACAGAATGTTAGCTGAATTTGGACTGTCACCTTAACAAAGAGGTGTGACAACAATGCAATCATGTTGTATAGTCGACTGGACCAAATCAAGTGTGTTGAGAAGACACCCATGCAAAGTCAAGAGCTATGTATGGGGTGTTTTTTTTTTGTTTTTTTTTGTGGGACAGGTGCCCTTTTTTATTTTTTACTTCATTAAGAGATGAATATTGGGTAAGAGGCATAGGTGTTTCTGGGTCAGATAAATGGGGTAGGTGAGGAAGCAAATGAAGTCAAACTGAACAAACAAGATAAGACACAGGGATTGTGTGGAAGACGCAAGGTTGGGGGACACCATGATTGGGGTTAGGCAGGAGACAACAGATGCCCATGCCAATCAAATATGGGGACAGTGAGAATCTAGGCCTTACCCTCAGGACTGTCATCACTGTCCCCTTACGCCACTGGCTTTTAGAGTGCTTGACATCTTCTCCTCTGGATAATCTCCAAGCAGCATAAGCATGCACCAGTAGTGCTGTAGATCACCCTTTATACCATACCTGGCAACTCCTAGTGGGTGCTAAAATCCTCACCTCTGCCAGTACTCGCAAAGGGTACCACAGCACCAGCTGCCACAGTAGTGATACCTGATGCGAAGGGCCCATGTAGTGCAGGGTCAGCAAAGGCAGTACTGCCAGGTTGGTTCACAGATGTTCAGTGCAGTGGTTCAGGATCCGGTGGAGCGGGGCCAGGCTGAGTCATGGGGGTTGGTATACATCCCTGTGCTGTAAAGCATTTTGTGATTTATCAGACATGGATGACCTGAAAATGTTTTGACGACACATAGAAAAATAAAAAAGAGATATAAGGATTAGTGTAAGATAAAAAATAGATAATTAGTATGATTATATGTGACATACAATGCATTATCACAATAATAAAGTAAGTTACATTTATCTGTACTTTTACATTTAAGAATACATTTTAACAACAATAAACAATAAGTAATGATTGCTCAAAATAATCCTCGTAATGTGCTTACATTGCACATATGCTTGGTCAAATTATACAGATTAAGTTAACAGCAGGGCATTTAAGCCACTTATACCTCTCAACCCCTCAATGCAGGAAATCTGGACAAAGACCCAAAAATAGGGACAGATTTTACATATTGCTTCTATAAACTTAAAATTACTAGAATAACAGGTCATGTATTATTATGCATTTGTTGAAGGATATGAAGCCTGAAACTCAAATGTCTGTCATTATTAAGTATTATTTCGTCACGTCAGTCCTCAGTAATTTGTCAGAAAAACACAATTTTATGAGGAACAGACCAAAAATATGAGGCAAAATCTGGATATTCTGTGAAAATCTGGACAGCTGAGAGGTATGATGCCGCTTCTGTTGAAATTAAATTATAATAATTTAAATGATTCTACTTATATTTATTTGCTACTTGTGGTATTTGAACTCACAACGTCTGACTGCAGTATTACACTTGAATCCTACAGTTAGCCTGTGCTACATTCTGAAGTACACATGGCTGCTTATACAGTTAGGATATGCATGCTTAATTTGCTACTACTGTATAGAATACTTTAGCTAAAATAATAATTATAGTGTGCTACATACATACCCCATTCTTCCTTCAGTCCAGCTAGACACTCAGCATGGGCATCTCTATTTGCCATAATATCTTGGTTGGCTGTGGAATAAAGAGAAGAGAACAAGAAAAGAGCATTATGCATACCAGTCTTCCCTCTATGCAACTTTATATCTACTACACATTTTCTTTATCAGGTTACTTCCACAACTGTGAGATGAAAGCAGACTTGAACTCATCCAGCCACTGGTTGAGTATATCTTGCTTGAACTTTTTTAGGTCATTAAAACAATGTCTATACAATTCTCCAGTACATGAAATGCCAATCACACTGGAGACTGACTTGGCCAGACTATTCCATGAGTTAGACTTATACTGGGAGCAGGTATAGTCCCCCTGCAAGATCTTTTGCTATGACCTTTTAAAAGGAATCCAATGAAGATTCTGGACTCTTCAACACCCCACCTCTGTGCCCTAAATTGGGCACCTTCCCTTCTACTAATAGACATGTTTGACCAGGGAAAACAACAATAGTTCAAAGTGATTTCCCACCAAATGTGTGTTATCACATTTACTTGTAGCACACATACCAGAATAATGATGCCAACCATGTTTGCATAATGTTAACTGATGAACAACAGTGCCAAACAGAGAGGAAAGTAGTTTTTGAAATTGGAAGGTTAATCTGATACTTGGCATTAGTTTGAGGTTTGTTTGCTACTGTTACTGTTAGGTGATTTAACTTTGCAGACATGCACTGGGGCATAAATGTTATGACCTGACACATTTTTATGTGTTTTTACACACTAATAAAATTAATTTTTGCAATGTGGGATTGAAACCTATGCATAAGAGACAAAACATTTTCATCCACAGGAGTGATTTTTAATCCTTGCAGAGAAGAAGTGCTTCTCAGATATACTCATGAATTATATAGAAATATACATGACAGACTGAGGGGTTAACCATGTATGTGTGTGACCTGACAAGGTCCATGTTTATACATTCAAGTGTGTATGAGTTTTATTGAAGTCTGAAAGCCATCCAAGGCCAGAAAACACAATTATAATTACAGAAACATAATAGTCAGTATATCCTCAGTCAAACAAATAATCCATATGAGTTCCACTGCTATACATATGTATTGTTATTTATAATTATGTTTAATTTTTTTATATGTTTATTAAAACTGAGTGTACATCCCTTAATAAAACTGGGAGTGTGTAATAATTTTTTTTCATGTGAATTTTAATAGGTTCATAGGATCATAGGTAGGTACTAGGCTATCGGCCCTGGGGCCTATACAAGCCCAGCCAAAAAGGTACCCTGGCTTTTGCCAGCCAAGAAAATTATTTTCCTGTGCCACTGTCAAGCAAAGCCACAGAGGTGATCCCTGGGGGGGGATCTTCTATTTCCCATTCAATCATCAAGATTTTTCTTGAAGAGTGCTAATGAGGAGCTTTGTTTTATATAGATAGGTAGTTTATTCCAGAGTATTGAAAGTCTCTGGGACAGGAATCTATCCCTCCGGCATGTTCTGTTTATTGTGGTGACAAGGTTTAGGTCCCTAGAGCGTGTAGCTCGGAGGGATTGGGATTTCTTTAAGTGGAGCATGTCCAACAGCTCAGGGTTTGACATAGCTTTGTATGTTAGGCAGAGATCACCTTTGAGTAGGCCATATGCGACGGAGTAAAGCTGGAGTTTTTTTAGATGGTCTGTTTAGGGCATCTGTTTGAGGCCAGTAATCCTCCTTGTGAAGTATTTCTGTGGCCTTTCCAGTTGTTGATGTCTTGTGAGGTACATACCAAAAGGGGCGTTGT
Source organism: Protopterus annectens (assembly GCF_019279795.1). Classification (NCBI taxonomy): domain Eukaryota; kingdom Metazoa; phylum Chordata; order Ceratodontiformes; family Protopteridae; genus Protopterus; species Protopterus annectens. Next base: position 676,779,492 of record NC_056751.1, on the reverse strand, counting down.
ACTCTATAATGGGTCTAATGAGTGATGAGTAGAGGGTAACAACGACCTCTCTTTTTCTGGATAAGAAACCTTTTGTGATGAGGTGTGCCATGTAGAAGGATTTCCTGACTACTGTGGTGATGTGATTATCAAAGGAGAGACTACTGTCCACCTGTGTCCCAAGGTCTCTTATCACACTTTTGGTGTTAAGTATACTACCGCCTATATTGTAGTTCATGGGTACAGAGTTTTTACCAAAGGGGATGACAATGCACTTTTTGGCATTAAGCTTGAGGCCATGGTTTGATACCAGGCATCTGTCTCAGTAAGGCCCTTTTTTAGGATGTCCACATCGTTAGGAGTTTCGATTATGGCTTCTAGTTTGCAGTCATCTGAGAACTTCATTAGCCAAAGACCTTCTGTGTTAGCCTGTACTTCAGAGAAGTAGATACCAAACAGGAGAGGACCCAGGACTGAATCCTGTGGTACTCCACTTGTCATTGGTCTGAAGTCGGATTTGTAGTCTGCTACTTTCACAGTGTGGGTTCTGTCAGTAAGCCATTTGGCAACCCATCTTGTGACATAGGGATTTATACCTAGTTTAGTGAGTTTATCTATAATTCCAGAGTGGGGAATGGTGTTGAATGCCTTGGCAAGATCTCGATAGGCTGTGTGAACCACCTTACTCTTGTCTACGGCTTTGGTGACTGCTTCAAAGAAGTCTATTAAGTTTAGGAGGCATGATCTGCCGTTTACAAACCCGAACTGCGTGGGCTCCAGAGTTTGGAGATTACCAATGTCTTTGTTTATAAGTTCCATGATGATATGTTCCATGGCCTTGCAGACCAGGCTCATCAGGCTAATGGGGCGGTAGTTCCCGGGGTCCGTGGTGGCTCCCCCCTTGTGGAGTGGGATAACTGTCACTGTGCGCCATTCAGCAGGCACAAAGCCTTAGGTGATACTATGATTAAACATGGTACTTAGGTGGAGTGCCAGTTCGTTCTGTAGTTTGTGTAGAATGTAGCCTGGGATGTTGTCTGGTCCCATGGATGCTGTGTTCTTGGCTTTGGAGAGTGTGGTTTTTACCTGTGCAGCCATGATTACAGGAACTTTGCATTCTTCTGGTATAGAAATGGGCTCTTTAGGGGGTGAGAGGGGGGTAAAGTTAGCACTGAACCTATCTGCCAGGATGTTGGCAATATCAGTTGGGTCTGTATATTTAGTGCCATTGTGCTGTAACTCAGAGCAGATCTGAGTGTTGCCACTGAGATTCTTGACATAGCAATAGAATGCTTTGTGGTTGTCTTTAGAATCAGTGGCGATTTTGTTTTTGTAACTAGCTTTGGAGGATTTTATCAGGGATCGCAGCTTCTCACTGAGGCTGACCAGGGAGCTCCTCCACTCATGGGATTTTACTCTCTTTTGCAACAGTTTCTTCCTTCTGTTGTACTGTTTGTTTATGGCAGAGGACCACCAGATTGGCTTCCTTTTTTTGGAGGATAGCATCTTGGTTCTGTTTGGGATAGCATGATCCATGCACTCATGTATGTGCTTATAAAGTGCAATTGTGTAGGATTCAGTAGTCGTAACTGTATTGTCCATCTGCATGGGTGTTGCAAAATGGAACAACATTAAAAACATTTGCAATTTGCTGTGTTAGACCCCAAGATCATCTGTATTGCAGCCCTACACTTACACCTGCTGCCACAGGGATAGTTAAAAAAATAGTTGGACATTTTCATATGCATTATTAACTTCTGTCTGCTAAGCTCTGTGCAACATCGCTTAGCGGATTTGTGCGGTGCCCAATATACTTGATAAAATGTATCCATTTTGAAATTGTTTACTGCCTGCTTCCTCTCTGCAGGTGTTCTAGACCTGTTGGTTTTGGGAAGGGTTGCTAACCACCATTCAGTGCCACTTGGTGGGTTTGCAGGATGGAAAGCAAGTGATACAACAATGTATCCTTTTTGAAATTGAGAATGTCTGCATCCTGTCTGCTTTATGTGTGGACCATTAGTTCAGGCTTGTAAGACATTAAGTAAAGTGTAAATGAGACAAACAATGCTCACCTTGTTTTATCTTTGTGAGCAGCATTTATAAGGTTTCATCCTTAAAAGACAAATATGGGGCTTGAACCGTGATCTACAGATTGTATATCCTGTGTGGATCACTGTGTATGCCAGATGTGCTACACACACATATGATTCACAGGTGCACTTTATGTATTGGTTATCATAGAAGTACATTATATGACATTTGTTGTATTTATCCATTTCTCATGTTTACATTAAGATGAGTGCCATGCAAATTGCGGTGTTAAAAAAGTAACAGAAACAACATTGCAAAATAAATGTGACTACATATGAAAGATTTTTACACAAGTCAGGATTTGAACTCTCATACCAATGAACCTACAAAACACAGAAAGGGTGTCTTACCCCTCTTTGCCACAGATACACCTTTGCAGCAGGAATGCAAGCCATTGTGCATACAAGCATGTCTCATTTCATTCACAGGATTAATAAGACATATAACACTTTCACACTCTCAGTTGTTTGTATATGTTAATTACATATTTAGTGCAATGGCTGATTACAGAACCATTTATGAGTATTGTTTGTAGCAATGCATCTCTGTCTTCTCTTTGTAGTTTGTTCATTCTTCTCTTATCTGAGCTGTAATCTCAGGCATGCAGTCTGAAGGGCATTTTGTATCATTGCTTTAAAATGTTCAAGAATATTAACTGACAATAATTTACAGTTTTCAACAAAGGCAGGGGAATTTGGATATTAGTGAACAGAAACTAAGAAATGTGTGCTGGTCACTTCCATTTGAAACCTTGATACAATTGCATCTGCACTTTGTAAGTGTATCCTGGCTGATACACCCACTGGAGTTAAGGGAGTCTGAATTGCTGTTGTGTTTTCCTTCTACCTACCAGTAGTTATTCACAGCTGCAATCCATTATCAAAAAATACTGAGGGAGTGCCTGCACTAGTATTTTTACACCTGCTACATGGAGGGGAACCAAAAATTTTAGAGTCAGCAGTTCTAATAACACCTCATTTGCATGTTCACCATGCTCAGAGGCCTGAATCTACACTATAAAAAGGGAGATGTAGCTAAGAAACCTGAAAGTGAGGAGAGTTGTGTGCAACTTTTATCTGTATGCACTTCTTAGAAGTTTACTGATGGCATAGGCATTTTTGTCAGGGCATTTTACTGTCTCAGATACCCAGCCTTATTGACTTTATCACCAGTTTTACTCTTACAAGTGTTTTTCTTTACACATTTCTATGTTACTTCAGTTTGTAAATGACACAGGGATGTTAGCCTTCTAGGGAGGCCCATAGACACCTCTATGGGTATGCTGGGCAGAGGTAGAGGTGACTGCCATTTGCATAAAAATGACTGTTCTGTGGTAAATGTGTACACATGTTTTAGCTGTGGTAAATGTGTACACATGTTTTAGTGACAATTTGTTTGAAAGCACTTATAGAAATTGATTGATGTGTTATTGCTTGTTTGGTACAAAATAAGTCATTTGCCTGTCGTTTTGGGGTGGAGGAGCCAAGTTCCATTTCTGTGTTTCCACAACTGAAAAAATGTTTTAGAGGGTTGCTTTGCTATTGCTAGTCTATGGTTTGGATCAAACCTTGTTTTGTGTGTGTGACTGTGATATGTTAGAACCACACAACCCTTTTTATATTTGAATAACTGATTTTTTTTCTCCAGTTTGTACTATGGAAAAACAAATAATATGTGTTATATCTAAGCAGGAGTTTTATTTATGTGATATTTATGTGTAGTATCCTTCTTTTGTGTTTTATGTCACCTAGGACTATGGCACCCAAGCTTCTTAATCCCTGCAACCTTCCTTCAGTGACTCAGACATGATTGTCCAAGACTTTCATCAACATGGTGCCTTTCTGCTTGAGAGAGGACATGGGGTATGTCTGGAAGAATGGAAATTTGGAACCAGAAAGTGAATGACATCAGTGCTGTTGGGGGATACAGCAGGGCATATGATCAGGTGCACTGATATGATTTCTTCGGCCTGGAGAAGAGTATCTGCAGTGATCCATGGACAGCTGGCTACCAAGAGGATACCTGGTCCAGTGCTACCACTGATACCAAAGGAGGAGTTCTTGTCCACTGTCAGAGATCTAGAGAGCTCATTGAAAAGTGCACAGCAGCATGTGATTGATGTTGGTGCTGCTGTTTCAGGGAGGACAAGTAAAGTCCCAGGAGGAACTTTCAGGTAGGCTTGCATATGTCAATTTTTAAACATTTCATGTATAGTAAAATATTGAAAGCAATAATAATAATTTTATTTTTGGGAGGTATTAGTTATAGATTGATGTAGTTAACAACATGTTCTGGTTCATTACACATGGGCTTGGGGTAGACCTGTCATCCAAGTTTTAGTTAAATATATATTGTTAATGGCTGTATAAAGGCCATAAAATTTTCCCCTTATGTTATTGTTATTGTGATGATGGTGTCCTTACATTTTGCTTAACTTCTTCCAGGACTGGCCTCTCTAGCAAGTGTGGAGTTATCTACATATGGTAAGCTAAACACTTTTATTTCCAAACTGATGAGCATTTTACAGAAATATGCATATATCCTTATGTGTGCAGTGGGTGTCAGGAAAGTGTGTATATTACTGTACCGTCTATGACAGTAGCACCAGTGTTAGTTTATTAGCATATATTAAACTGTAGTTGTGTGTTTCTCTCTGTGCCACTTGATGTATGTTTAGGGCCATCTTGGAAGTGCAGGCATGTTCCAATAGGGCCTCCGAGAAAATGCTTAGAGTTGTAGATGTGGCACAGGCTAACATGTGTGACTGTCTCTACCATGTTGCCAATTCAATGGATTGGATGAATGACACATCGGAATGGGTGGTGTCTGTAATGAAACATCTGCTGGGATGGGGACAACATCCACATGTGTGTAGGTCAGCCACATCATCTGATGTTAGTTGATGTGGCTGTGCCTAATCATACTCCCATAGTGGCCCTACTTTCACTGCTCCAACAGTGGTGGAGGTGTCCCCACCCAGACATGGCAGGCCATGTGGTCATAATCCTGGGTGTACTTGTGAGGAGAACTCATCCAGCAGGCATAAGTTACATTCTGGTAGCAGAAGTGTATTTCACCATTGGCATGGACATGCTAGTGCAACTCCTAGCATAGCTATTTTTCAGGTTCAGGGATGACAATGAACTGTCCCCTCCTACCACGCATGGCTAACACCTGTCAGACATATCAGGATGTGGAGCTAGCACAGAGTTTGACTGTGTTCTTGCAGACACTCACACACCAATTTCACCTGGAGTGCCCATACAGGCATGCAAACGTAACAGTTACATCATTCAGTCATGAGGCTTAAAGCTCATTGTATCTCAGCTATTTGATGTTTTGTCTAAATGTCTGCCTGTTTCTCTTTCTTACTCACATGCACTCTCTGCCGTTTGTCTCAGCCTTGTCCCCCCAAACAACACTGTGCAAATGATGATAGCTGTGCCATATCCATGTTTTCTATCTTTAGGATTCAGGGATACACAAGTCTTTTGTCAGATGCTCATGGCGCATATCTGATTAGTGCTTAGTATATTTGCTTTTTTATGCTGTTTTGCAAATTGTAATGCTTTCTTCCAGCTTTTTGTAATGTGTACATCCCTCCCACACTCTTACACCAACAAAGCTGAACCAAGCCATTAATAAAAGGGCAACACAGGCCCAACAATGGGGAGAGTTTTTAAACATTATGGTCTTACAAACTTGGACAGTTGATGGAATAACAGGTTTTGCATTTCTGTTTTTTTGTTTGTTCTGAGGCATATGAAGTCTGAAACTGAAATGTGTATCATTATTTTCTAACTTCACTCTTTAATTATTTGCCATTACAAACATATGAGGCCAAACTGTGGGCATTTGGTGAAAATCTGTACATTTTAAATGTAAGTCCTATTAGTTGATAGAGGACACATATTCACATAAGTCAGTGCTGTCACATGCCGAAGTAATTGCTTTATAAATCACCCATCCACCTTATACTCACTTACATTACCAAGTAATAGTATGCAAGGATATGCCATTCATTTGTATTCTTAGACATTTGTTTTTCTATTCCAGGTTCAGCACTTACCTTGGAAATCCAGAAGTTGCAAAAGTTTTAGTTCAGGGCTAACGCTATCTGATGTTAGCAGTACACAGCCATTACATGGGTAGGTAAAGGTTGTGATACTTGCTTGGCATCAATGTTACTGCATGTATGTGTGTAGGATGAAGGCTTTTGCCCCTTAGGTGGTGAGCATGTATGCTATCTGTTCCCTCTTGACCAGTGTGAGGCATATTGCACATGTTTACGTCTGCCTACACCTACAGCAGCTGCTGGATCCCCCTCTGACTCCTCACCTGCATCTAGTTGTGATGACCTTGCCAGTGGTGGTGGTGGGAAATGTGACCCTTCTGCTTGCTGTTCCTGCTAAAGCAGTCTTCTCAGATAATGTTGTAGAACATGGCACAGATGGTGAATATTTCAGCGCATGTAAAGGGATTGTACTGCAGTACTTTCCCAGATGTATCCAGGCACCAGTACTGTGACTTCAGTAACCCAAACACATGTTCTATGATATTTCTTGTTTGAGCGTGTGCCTCATTATAGCATTCTTCAGTCGGTGTGTGTGCATTCCTGATGGGTGCCATCAGCCACAGTTCCAGTGCATAACTTGCATCCCCCAGTAAATAACCCTATGGGATATCCCCCCAGTAAACATCTCTACAGTTGAGAGTTGTGGCAGATATGTGAGTCATGGTAACTGCCTGGGTTGCCAGCACACACAAATTCAGGATGACTCCCTTAGCATTACACATGACCTGGCAGTTAATGGAGTTGCACCCCTTTCTACTTATGTATGCCCTTTCCTGTGTCCCAGGTGGTGTTTGATTTCTACAAGTGCACAGTCTATGGCACCCAGAACTTCAGGGTAGTGTGCTACAAGGTAGAATTCCTGTATAGTTCTGTCTCTGTCCACAAGTGTACAGGGAAAAAGTATGTACTATATTGTAGCATAGCATTCAGGAATTGATAAGGATCCTGGATGCTGATGCCTGTGACACCTCCATCATGTCTCCTGTTGGTCTATGGAAGGTTCCTGTAGCTAAAATTCTAAGTGTTACACATACCTTAGTCTTCACTGGTACTGGTTCTCCTTTATTTGGCTTTGCTCTCAGATGAGGATGACAGAGGTTGCAGAGTTCCTTTAGTGGACCTCTATCCACCCTATAACACTCAACAATTTCCACCTCATACAGACCATGAAAAGTTAAAAGGAGTCTAAACAGCCTTCTCCTTCTTAGCCATGGTGTATTAGCAGCAGCAGCAACATAGACATGGGCCTGTTGTGCATGCACTTGAAAAAGAGCAACAGCAGCCCCTAACATTTTTTCCATGTAGCCTAGTTTCCGTGGCTGTATTGAAATAGGTTTTGGAATTTGCAGGGAAAACCAGCACTGAGTCTACACAGTTGAATAGCTCCTCCATCTTGAACTGGCTGATTAGCATACAATTCAGGTCTTTTTCAAATCTTCGAATGCTGGAAATGTCAAAAGTCATATGGTCGAGACCATATGATCGACATTTCAAGTGTTCGAAGATTGACTTTTAATGGCGCTGTATGGTGCAGAATGGGAGACTTTCCCTTTTCTGCACTGAAGTGCGGTCTCGGAGTTGGTATATTTAAGTAGTGGGGGTGTGGGTGCTTGCCCCCCCCCCCGCTCGCACTGTTAGTGTATGTTTTTCTTTTTTTTTTTAGACATTCAAACTTCCAAATGTTGACATTATAGTCTCGACCATATTGTATTTGACATTTTGGAAGTTTGAATATTTGACAAAGGCCCTACAGTTCAGCTGCTTATGCTGTATTTAGCATGTCAAGATGTTCATCATGTTTGTGCAGTTCTATGTGACATGTAGAGCTGCTTTCTGAATACAAAGCCATGTGCTATTGTGTGCATGTCATGCTACAACGTGTTAGTGGGCCGTGTAGTCTTTATTGAATCTGCATCACTGTTTTCCTATGGCAAGTATTTTTTATCATAATATTGGAAACATATAGAGTATATAAAAGTATAGCTAATGGATGTACTTATATTTCTAATATGCATTGACTGTACAGGTTATCTCATGAATGTTGAAAGCAAAAATTAGATATGCAGGTAAAGCACTCTGCACAGAAATAAAAGTCATATCTAATCAACAGATCCCACATTAGTCCATTAATTCATCTTGCCTTATTTTTAGATAGGAAATCTATTCGTCTTTTAGTGCTGTCTGAAGATACAGTTGTTGGATCTTTTGGCTTTTCCCAGTTAGGGGTCACCACAGCGGAACTCCGGTCTACTAATGACTGGCAGTAGATTTTTACGTGCCAAGTTGCCAGCCCTGAAGCACAACCTTCAACGAAGGTACGCCCATTCACGCATGTCTCCACACAGAAGACACTCTAGCTGAGAATCGAACAGGACAACGTCTTACTGTGAGGTGACAACGCTACCGCACAGTATTTATAGGAAACTGAAAATATGCTTCCTTGTTTTTGGCGCAAGAATAGCAGACAGTAAAGAAATACCACTTCCAATGGAATAACACCTATTTTTACAGCTAGTTAGAAGCTGAGTAGCATTTCCAGCAAAGTATACAGACATCTGATGCTTTTTAAAGGCTACTCAAGCTTGTTAATTTAAAATATGGGATAACATTCATTTTAATTTCTTGTGCATTTATAGAAAACTTGCAAGATGTGTAGGAGAAATAAATAATTCTTATTTTGAAGATTGTATGTTGAGCAGCTTTTCCCCTTTTAACATCCTACTGTTATGTTTTGTAGCAATTTTTTTAGCTTATTAGCATTTGTTTACCGGGTTAGTTTGAGCAGGCCTAAAAAGATCCTTTTTCAGTGGGGACCCAGGGTAAAAAGCTCTAGTGCAAAAATATAATATGTAATTAATGATTGCACTTGTTGGGAGTTATAAAACAATAACTGTACAAAATGTAAAACAAAGGTATCTTATAATGTTGTAAATGATGTACCACACAACTTTAAAACAATGCAATATGATGTAATTTTATGAGACTATCTTTTAATTTGGAAATGATGAAACTATAATTATATTGAGTTACAAAGATAAAATATGAGGAGTATAAAATATGAGGTTAAAAATAAAAAAAGTATTCCTTATAATATATGAACTATTGAAAAACAGCTGAGGTGCAGGTAGTAGGCTAACAGTAGGAAAGGAGGGGGAGAGGTAAACAAAAGGTAACAAAAGAAAATAAAAAAAACAGAGAAAGTAACTGGGAAAATACTGCATGAGGAAGAAAAATGTAGGTTAAAGAGTTTGAATGTTATAGCTGAGATGAGGAGAAGGAGAATGAAGGAAGGCAGAGTGCATGAGGATGCCTTGTAAAAAAAAAAAACGAAATAGGTAAAATACCAGAGTGAGATGAGCAAATAGAAAACGATTCACAGAATGCATGAATTTCGATAAAATACCAGAGTGAGATGAGCAAATAGAAAACGATTCACACAATGCATGAATTTTGATTGAATCCGAAAGTAGCAGTTTGTGAGTTGTATCCCTTAGGATGGGTAAACTAAGGCAGTTTAATCAGGAAATGAGCAGTAGCATGACAATGTAGGCATTAGATGCTCCTTTAGGAGTATTTAAATGTTCCAGCTTTTAATTTATATAAGAGAGAGAGAGAGAGAGAGAGAGAGAGGAATGGAGCTCCATGTTTTTGAAACAAAACTTGAGAAAAGTGAGTTACCAGCTGAGTTATAGGATTTAGAAATAGTAAGCATAGATTTGTCCTCAGATCTGAGCTCTCTGTTCGGGGAGTAGAGCTGAGTTATACATTGTAGAGCAGGATATTTATCTGGTTAATGAACACATTTGTGGCTTATTAGAGCAGGATATTTATCTGGTTAATGTATAAGTTTGTGACTTATTAGAGCAGGACATTTATCTGATTAATGTATGAGTTTGTGGCTTATTAGAGCAGGACATTTAACTGGTTAATGTATAAGTTTGTGGCTTATTAGAGCAGGACATTTATCTGGTTAATGTATGAGTTTGTGGCTTATTAGAGCAGGACATTTAACTGGTTAATGTATAAGTTTGTGGCTTATTAGAGCAGGACATTTATCTGGTTAATGTATGAGTTTGTGGCTTATTAGAGCAGGACATTTACCTGGTTAATGTATAAGTTTGTGGCTTATTAGAGCAGGACATTTATCTGGTTAATGTATAGGTTTGTGGCTTATTAGAGCAGAACATTTACCTGGTTAATGTATACGTTTGTGGCTTATTAGAGCAGGACATTTATCTGGTTAATGTATAGGTTTGTGGCTTATTAGAGCAGAACATTTACCTGGTTAATGTATACGTTTGTGGCTTATTAGAGCAGGACATTTATCTGGTTAATGTGTACGTTTGTGGCTTATTAGAGCAGAACATTTACCTGGTTAATGTATGTCTGTAACTTATTAGAGCAAGACATTTATCTAGTTAATTTATAAGTTTGTGGCTTATTAGAGCAGGACATTTACCTGGTTAATGTATAAGTCTGTGGCTTATTACAGCAGGACATTTATCTAGTTAATTTATAAGTTTGTGGCTTATTAGAGCAGGACATTTACCTGGTTAATGTATAAGTCTGTGGTTTATTAGAGCAGGCCATTTACCTGGTTAATGTATAAGTTTGTGGCTTATTAGAGCAGGACATTTATCTGGTTAATGTATACATTTGTGGCTTATTAGAGCAGGACATTTACCTGGTTAATGTACAAGTTTGTGGCTTATTAATAGTCGTGTCAAAGTTTGATGTTGTGGAAGCTGTAAGCATTTAAAGTTTTTTTAATGTTAGACAGTGATTGTTTAAGTGATGGTTAGCTGCAAATTTAGTGACTTTGTTATATTGCTATTCCATTTTGAGTAGCGATGTAACTTGAAGATCGATGAGCACTGGGGAGGCATGCAAGAAGAATGATAGTAGAAAGGTGCAAATGTGTTTTCTTGCTGTGTCTATAAGATAGGGGCTGGGCCTATATAGAAAGCTAAGTTTTTGATGGGTTTTGCTTATTGTTTGGATTATGTAATGACCAAATTTCATTTTGTCATCAGCTGTTCTCCGACAGAAGTTTAATATGTAAGGCCTGCTCTGGTTGTTATTGGCTAAGTACATAATGAACAGATTTGTTTTGGACAGAGAGATTTTTAGGAATAAACATTATTTTTTTAGTTTTTTTGGATTAAGAATTTGAGCATTATTTAGCCAGGTTTCCACAGATGAGGAAGATTGCTGTATCATTTCTTGCAGTTCAGAGTAGCTTTCAGCAGTGCAGATAAGAGTAAAGTTATGTACATGTTGAACTATGGCAGCATGTTTTGTAGCAGAGTGAAGATCATTTGTGAAGAGACTGTATGACAGTGGCCCAAGAATTGATCCTTGGGGAGCGCTAAAGACATGAGTACATAAAGATGAGTTACCATCTTCCACTTCACTACTCACGCTCTGATAGGCGGCTCCGAAATCAAAGAAAAGATGAGGAAGAGTGGCCTAGTGCAGAGTACTAGGTGCAGCTCCTTTTAAGCCTAATTACTTTCCTTTTGATGTTTCAATAGACCTATCAAATTTAGTGTTACACTGCCCTTTCCTGTCCTAGGGATGATAATTATATATTACATCTAACTAAAATAATTTTGTAAATACCATAAATAGTCTGAGGAAGCTCATGCAATGGATAAAGTATTTATGGCCTGCCTCTGTCCATTATTACTACTAAAGTATTAATGATTGTAATATAGTCTTAAATGTTTTTAGAGATCAAAAAATAGCGAGGAGACATATTTTTCAGAGTTCCTGCTAATACTGACTGTATTAATAAAGCTGAGTAGGGCAGTAGTTTTATTATGGTTAGGAGAAAAAAACACATTTTGTGGGTGAGAGAATGCTGTTAGAGGTTAAGTATTGTAGTTAAGACTGAATACATTCCTCAATAATTTTGGATACTGCAGAGAGGATCACTATGGCCATATAAAGTCCAGTGGAAGCTCCACCCTTATTATGTGGTAATTTATTTTCCATAGTTTAGGAATATAGCTTTCTGAAATGGAGTGATTTATCAGAAAGGAAATTGGATAGGATATGGCATCTGCTGCAATTTTTTATATATTCTGCAGGAAGATTATCTGGATCTAGTGTGGGGGATTTCAATTTAAGAAGGTGGAGTTCCTTGATCGTAAAGATGGCTCTGTTTCAAAAGTTTTTTTTTTCTGATGAGGGCAATTTGGTGGTGACCAACTTGGGTGATAGTGCATCTATTGTTCGACAGAATGAATGAAGAAGTGGTTAAAATGGTCAGCAACAGTGTTGTTAGTCTGTAGTGGATGGGGTAAGGGCATAGTTATTTGTACTGAGTGGAGGAGATTTTTATAGATATCCAGAATTGCGTGGAGTTGTTCAAATCTATACTGAAAGGAAGTGCAACCAGATTTTTTATTAGATCTAGTATACTGTTTCTACGTATATATAATATTGCAGGCTTTTCTGAGTTTGGTTTTGTCACCAGGCTTTCCAAGTCTTGTCCATGTCTATCTTGAATTGTTTATTTGATAGAAATCCATGGTGCATGAATTGCTTTAACTCTTAGCTCTGAGTGGAACATGAGTGCTGAGGATATTCTGAAAGGGTGTATTGCAATTAAGGAGCTGTTAACTCAGTATATATGGGTGTAAATCAAGTGATCAAACTATACAAAGTTTGAATGATTGAACTGCAGACTAAATAGTTTTAAAATCAAATTTTTGAACATTGCAGGTATTTATAAGAGTCAGCTGTCCAGATTTTTGCCACATATTTTTGCTCTGTTCCCATACCTCTCAACCTCCTAGAGCAAGAAATAAACAAATAGCAAATAGCAATATATACAAAGCCATAAATAATGGGGGACAAATGCCCACAGATAGGGACACTGTTTAAATATTGCTCATACAAACTTGGAAAGCTGATAGAATAACAGGTTTTAAATTTGCACAGACTTTCTGAAGGGTATGAAGTCTGAAATGCAAATGTCTGTCATTATCCCCTGACTTAAACCCTGAGTGATCTGCCAATGATTTGTTAAAACATTACACTCATATGAGAAATGAATCACAAATATGAGGTAGAAATCTGGACATTCTGCAGAAACCTGTAGAGTTGAGAGGTATGTCTGTTCCTCATAAAATCTTTAGTTGTCTGGCAAATTATTGATGACTGAAGTCACTAAATAATGACAGATATTTGGGTTTCAGACTCCATATCCTTGAGAAAATATATACCAACACAATACTTTTTTATTCTATCAACTTTCTAAGTTTACAAGAAGAATATTTAAACTATGTCCCTGTTTTTGTGCCTTTGCACCCCCAGTTTTTGAAGGTTTGTCTAGATTTCTTGTGTAATGAAGTTGAGAGGTATGTCGGTATTTGGAAGTGCAAGATGGTGGTACAGCAAGCATTAGGGGAAGTTCCCTCTCCCTACTGTAGTGCAAGCTCTGAGTTAGTATAAATATTAGCAGGGATTATAGGGGTGCAGGGGGACTTTTCCCCCAAGCAAAAACAAAATATTTAGCTTTTTGGTTCTGACAGTGTAAGCTCGTCATTAAAAGTTGCCACTAGTAGTTCCATTGGATCAATTGCCAGGAGGTGGATGGATGTTGAGCACCATGGAAGACAGGCAGCTGGACACCTAGACTGGGACACAAGAGCACATTCTTATGTAACTTGTAGAGCTGCACAGATGCATGGCCCCAACCAAAGGTCAACAAGTGGCTGAACAATCACGGAAGTGAGTTGACTGTTGTGCAGCTTTGGCAGGTGGTCAAAACTACAGCCCACACTCACATTATTGCCTTTCCTTGTGTTTCACATCCATTTCCAGTTAGTTGCCCTGACCATATTGTTGCCATCTGTCCTCATTTTGTCAGTCTGCTTCTCTTCTTTGTGGCTCATGCATTTGAGCACCTCTGCTATCTCTATTTCTCTGTCTTTTATGTCTGATTGCCTGCCC
>NC_056751.1:676680385-676762885 GCF_019279795.1 Protopterus annectens | reverse complement strand
TAATCCCCATGAGGTCATGTTTCGCAGCTTTGGCCACTATATTTTTTGCAGCAGAGCAGAACTTTTTTCCATATCCTGCCCAGAGTCAGTCACTCAGCACTTGCAGTTTAATTAGAAGGCCCCATTTCTGAGCTTCTTTTCTTTTTTTTTTTTTATTTAATGGCAAATATTTTTTGTAGTGGTATCCTAAAATGTGCAAGTAAGATAAAGTTACTCTTCAGAATAATTATGATATATAATTTGATGTTACTGTAGCGATGTCTTTGTTTTTTTTAATGTTATTCGACTCTGAAAATGGTGAAAAACTGCTGTATGACCAAAACTATTTGTGTGGGCGTGTGCGTGTGCGTGTGTCTGTGTGTGTGTGTGTGTGTGTGTGTGTGTGTGTGTGTGTGTGTGTGTGTGTGTGTGTGTGTGTATAGAAAGAAAGAGGTATTGATAGATACCATGTGTTCATAAAGAGATAGAGAACAAAGGAGGGTGGGAGAGACAGAACAATGGTAGGAACCTGTATGTTTTAGCATTTTAAATAAACTGTATTGCAACATCAATACTATAAGTACCCTAAGATCATATGAATTCAATTAAATGTAGTTACAATACTTGTAAGGGAAATGGCCAGGACTGATCACAATGCTAATACCCCAGGGATCAAACATGGGCCATGATATATACTTCAGTTTCTTCAGATATATTGCTTTCATTTTGAATGTGTGTTGATATAAACATCATGAGGTGTGCACCACATGGGATAAACTGAAATTTATACAGCATTAACCTTTCATGCCAGACACAGTTTAGAAGATTATTTTGGCTTTTTCCAGTAACTTAACACATGGGATGGAAAAAAATAGGTAAAAGAATGCCTTCCATTTCACAGTAAAAATAAAATGTAGCAGAACAGAATGCAGAAACTTAAATATCTAAAATATAAAATCAGATTATTTGAAACAGACCTGAAAAATAAGCAAAAAATACCGACTGATGTGTGTGTGTGTGTGTGTGTGTGTGTGTGTGTGTGTGTGTGTGTGTGTGTGTGTGTGTGTGTGCGTGTGTGTGTGTGTGTGTGTGTGTGTGTGTGTGTGTGTGTGTGTGTGTGTGTGCGTATACATGATTATATCATCAAATACCGAACACTTAAAACAGTGAATGAAAACTACAAAAAAACAAAAATATTTTTTGCAGAGGGCAAGCCCCCTTGCACCCCTTCCACACTCCCTGCTGATTATATGGGTCTATATCAGAACATCAGAGTATTAAAACTTCAAATGTTCTGATATCGAACACTATTCAACAAACGCTAAGAATAGCGAAGCTGCAGAACAGCAAATTCTTTCCTCGGGAAAGAATTCGGTTGGCCGTTTCTGTGGCTTCACTATTCTTAGCGCTGTGGTGGAAAGTTACGGGTTGGGTTCAGGTGAGTGTGCAATTATTTGTACATTAGAGTTAGGGGTGGGTTAAGTGAGTTAGGGTTAGGATGTGGGCTAGGCATGTGTGCGATAGTGACGGACCTTAGGGTTAGGGTTTGGGTTAAGGTAAGTGGGTAGATAGTAGTGTATGTTTAGTTTAGTGTAGCGTTAGATGTAGGAATTTAAGTGTATGTGTGTGGTTGCTGTTTGTTTGATGTGCTTGTGTTGTGTGTATGTGTTTCAGAGCAGCAAATTTTTTCCATGGGAAAAAATTTGCTGTTCTCAATGTTCGATATTTTCAGGTTTAGATGTTTTGGTGCCGATGAAATAGCGTTCGCTATTTTCATCTTTTGATAACGTGATATAAACGTGATTATATATACCCTCTGTTGGTCTTTGACTTTCCTAAACAGAGATGTTAAGTTATTAGCTACACCTTTCAGCTTAGAATTCATAAGAATTTGCATGCTGTGGTAGGCTTGAAGGTTTCTGACCTAGACTGGGAGAAATATATTAGTAGTCTGCTTTTTTTTTTTTTTTGTACAACTAGATAATATATATTTAATTGTAGAGTGTCATGAAGTTACCTTTATTATTTGTGACTTGCAAAAAGCCTATCAAAATCTGCTCCACTATTTTTTTGTTTGTTTGTTTGTTCAGGTTTTAACATTGTTTGGATTTTATGAAATTATTTAATTTTTTTCCTTTTCACATTGTTTGAATTTGAGCATTTGAGAAGCTGAGTTTGGATATTGGTAAATGGTGAGCTGGGAGGGAAGATTTTTGTGGTCTCCAACAGGCTTGTCCTTTGAACCCAATTATTTTTTGGTTAGTAATAGAGGTAGATATATGGTATGGAAATAGCTCTTATAGGACTATAGGTTGTATGACCGGTCAATGACTGCGATCCATGCAAGGACAATTTATGCTGGTCTAGTTTTTTTATCAAGTGCAGAAGTGAAGTTCCCAGAGTATTGCAAAGAGATAGGTAAGTTCTAGTGGGTGTTAAGTTAGAACTCATTTATATAAAATGTAAAGAGTTTTTGATAAAAAGGGCTCTATTGGAGAGCTGGAAGTATCTGATACATATGATGTTATGCTGACGATTGATTTTGGGGTCAAGGATGAGGTAGCCCTAGAATAGTGAAAACCTTTTAAGTTAGTTACTAGCTATTATTATTTTTGGAAAGCTTTCAAAATATCAATTTGCAAAAACAGTCTAGATGACTAAAATAATGCTGATTGAAATTCTTTGTTATTTTGAGAGAATGTATCCATTTACATTTACCTTGGACACAAGATTATTAGATAGTTTCTTTCTGGGTATCTTAGGGCATTTGAAAAAAAACAGTTAATTGAGGGATATCACATATCTGTAAGGAAAAGAGATTTGCTGTAATACATCCAGCAATGTTTTAACTTCTCTTTATTTATTTAAGTTAATTGGCATTTTTTGGATGTAAACATATATTGCAATGGATCTTTTGAGGTTTAGGTATACTGTCATAAGGGAATAATTTTTACTGCTAAAGAGAAAAGGGGCACACATGGTAGGATGCTTTGATAACTGGCACAGAGGTTAGGATGGTTTGATAACTATAAGTCTAAACGGTGAATTTGGAATATGTTTCATTGATGAGTATAAATGACTATAAAGATTGCTTCACTGAAATTAGAAGATGCTGTTTCAAAATGGCAGCTCTGGAAATTTTAATGTGGAGATATAGAACATTAAATGAAGGTTTCATTAGGTGAGGTATAGTCCCTGTTTTGAAGGCTTTTATTGGTATTTATTCCTCATAAAATTCTCAAGCAAGGTTGACATGAAATAAAAGATTAAGCAGGAAGAGTTCTGCTCTTTTTCTGGCTGTCATGGAAAGGAGATTACTGGATACATTTTTTTTTTGTGCAAGATTCCAAAATTTGGGACTATTGCTGGCAGAATGAGATACGGCTACTAAATTGGCTTGGTTGACCATGCACAATATATTGCATGGTTACCATACTGGAACATATACTTATGGTCTCTTTGAGTGGAAAATATAAATTCTCTTTAATATAAGATTCGGAGCGCAGATGTAGTATGTTATACTGTCAAATTCTTTTTTTTTTTGTTTGTTTGATTCCATGACATTTTGATTTCATTAATGATTTGTATCTGATTTAATGCTAATAAAACAATCCTTTTCTTAGTTTTCATTGAATGCCTTGGGATTTTTATCATCTGTCATCTGCTTGTGCATCACCAACTCAGGCAGATAGTATCTCAGTTTGACATCTTATTCAGAAATCCAATAGCTGTAACTCTCCTACTGATGTAGTAGGTCCAATATAATAAGTTCAAAAAAAAGGACCTATCAAACAGCTAGAAATTTCCCAGAGTTGCTATACCTGTCTGTTGTGAGCATTTACATTAATACACATAAGGTCTTGTGTGATGTCTATATCTGTGGTGTGACCAACTTCGCTTCGACAAAATGTACCTCTGCGTTCGACAATGTCTGCTTCAACATTTTATTTAAGATCATGTGACTGCTGATATTTTGAACTTTTGACATTCTCAAACACACCCCTCCCCTCAGCAGTGTATAAGAGGCTGACTATATGGAAAGCTCTTCCTGTTTTTTTTCTTTTTCTGAAAGCTTAAGGTTTTTAAGTCAGTGATATTTTTAGTTACAAAACTCTGGGGTATTTCTAGCTGTTTGATACGTCCAATAAGGTATATCTAAAGAGCACATTATAGTCAATAATTATCCTAATCAATGTTAAATTTAAGGGAACAATTACCTTTTTTTATCTGGATGATACTCCCTTTGCAATAAGTTGCTCTAAACCAGGAATTTGAGTTTGCTTGGTAGTTGTTTGTTTTTTAATCTACACACTAGAGCTGCCAGCTTTTGATGTGCTTCTACATTAAGAACTTCCAGGATCATCCATTTTGTGGAAGATAGTATTTGTGTGGTCTTTCTGAGTTGAGAAGCATGCCAGGAAGTTCAAAATGTGCTTGTTTATTGACTAGTGGGCATAGGAATCAGCTTTTATGCTTTTTTCTCTACTATAAATCAGGCAAGTTTGCAAGGCTGAGAGTTCATTTACAGAGGACTCTGCAACCTTTTTCAAGTGTTTCAACTATGTCTAGAGCCATCCAAGCTGAGATGACTGCTTTCTTGATTTATTGCACTTGTATTTACTTTATATGTGATTGAAATCACTACTGTGTTTATAGCAATTATTTAATTTTGTGGTAAAAATAGTAATTTATCTGTTGTTGGCTTTTCTAGTTCTGTTTACCTAATTGCTTTGTAGAAGGGTAAATTAGCCAGGCACTTAGGTTTTGGTAGTTTTTTTTCTCTTAATGTACACTTGAGAGCTGCCTTTACTGTGCTTTTGCATTCCAAAATTCCAGGATCATCCATTTTGTGATAGAAAGGGTTTACATGGTCTGTCTGAGATGGGAAGCACACCAGGAAGCTCAAAGTGTGGTTGTTTGTTGGATAGAGGGTATAGGAGTCGGCTTTCAAGCTGCTGTAAATCAGGCAAGTTTGCACAGATCTGCCCAGTGAGCAGCAGCAGTTACTAGTGCCATGTATAGTAGTAAATGCCTTGACAGTAACATCTCCTTATAAAGTTAGGATTAGGTCCAAAACTTGCTAAACGGTGTGGCATTGTGTGGAATGGAACTAAGAGCAGCCAGCTTGGACTTTGGATAGCACTACCATATCCTAGCACTATATAACATCTTGCCCTTAACCCCAGAACTACCATGGACAACCCCTCTTAAAACCCAATCCTTAATCCTAAACAGTCCACCCTATTCCAGGTCTGGACAACGTGGAGATGTAATTTCTAAATGCTTCTGTGGCTAGTTTGGTAGATTTGGACATCCTAATGCAATGCAGCATTTGCCTCATGTTCTCAGGCAAACATTTAATCATTAAAATAATAACATAGTATGTCACAGATGTAAATACACAACTTCCTTGGAGGCAAGAATCTTGCATACTACTGAGTTTGTCAGGAATAACCACACTACATCCCTCACACACTCTGCTTAGCACACTCGCAAATTGTCGTATGCTGAGGTGCTTAAAAAAAACCTTCCTAATGGCAACCCTTCTTCTCAGCAATCACTTAAACACACAGTGAAAGCAATACCAAGCATCCCATGTAAGCATACACCCGTCCTGCAAGTGTAAAGTCCATAAGGCAAACATGTCCTTTACCTAATCCTCTTGTATTTGGGAATTTCATTGTACATCACACAGATGCCCCACTCACCAGGACAGAAAAGGAGAAGAAAATGGTTGTTTGCCTGTCTGGTGCTAGGATCCACATTATCATGCAAGCGCTCCAGTTACTGTACCCCAGATACCAATATGATTCTATCAAAGTTCATGTGGGACTAAATGACCTGAGACATACCTCACTGGACTATATGAAAATAGACGTAATGGATCTCTTGGAATATGTGTCACAGATAGGTATGAGCCTGGGTCTACTTTAGATCGCCGAAAACTTAAAATCTCGAGTGCTCTCATGAGCAAAAATGCAGATATTCAATATCCATATTTTTGGATCACAGTACAGTGGAGATCGGGATATTTGCCCTTTCCTCACTGTAGTGTGACCTCGGAGTTGGAGAATATATTTAGCAGGAAGTATGAGGGATGCAGTGCCCCACAATATCAATTTCGAATACCTGCATATTCACTCATGTAAGTGCTTGAGATTTTAAGTTTTTGGCGATATAAAGTAGACCCATGAGCCTTGCATTGAACAGCATTCTACCTTCACCAAGGATGATTCCACAGTATGAAAAGAAAATGTTTGATTTTAATACTCGGACTAGTTTCTGGTGTCACACCAGGGGATTCCAATATCTGACAGCATGGGAGGATTGCTTTGCTAAGGATGGGCTGCATTTGTCTACCCTAAGTTTTGGATATTGGCTAAAACTTTATCCAGTCTCTTAAAGCTTTATTTGGGCAATTCCAAAAAGTCAAAACTACCAAAGTAGTGAAAAAGTCTACAAGCAACCTTAAGGTGTTACTGCTCAATGGAAGTAGTCTGAACAAAAAATTCTACCACCTTCAAGCCCTCTTCACTGTTGAGAATGTAGATATCTGTGCTGTGACCAAGACTTGGTTTAAAGCCATGGAAGGCACTCTGTCAGGGGGAAGTTACAGTCTCTTCCACATATTTAGACCAACAACAGCACACATTGGGGCCAAAGAGGGAGATGTTTTGATCTACGTTAGCAACAAAAGTACCTCCAGGTTGGTTAACCAGGATGATAACCTGGAGCTCATCCACATGTAAGTAACTATAGATAAGATCACTCACCACATCATGCCTAGATACAAGTCAGCATCGATGTCCCTAGTGCCTCACGACTCTTACCTAAATGTACTAGAGGCTTTCACCATCCAAACAAACTACTCCTCTATAGACTGTGAACTGTACACTGCCTCAAACTCACAATGCTTCCTGGACATTATTAACACAAACACCCTAGAAAAGATAGTCTCCACTCCAACCAGATGGTCAAGAATACTAGATCTAATATTCACCAACATTGGAGAGCATTAAACAGCACCCCCCCCCCATGTCACATTCTTGCTATTGAGGACAGATCACAAAGCTGTCTCCTTTGAAGTAAAAATCAACTCAGAAAACCCAGCTAAACCAGAAACAGTTAAGAACTATTCTAAGGTAAAATGTATCCTATTAAGTGACAGTTTGTGAAAATTTAAGGCTCCACCTAACTCTGAGACCACAGCTACCAGTGCACTATTATTCACAGAGCCCCTATACAAACATTTGAACAGCTGCATGATGCTGTTGTACCTTCCAGAAATAAATCCAAAACAAACTATAAAAACAAACCGCACTGGTAATCCTCACCTAAACAGGGTATATATCAAAAAGAAGAAAACTCATAGCCAAACTCATGTAGAGCAACACCCTTAAAAACAAATGGTCTCTTATGCAACTAAACAAGAAACTAAAAGATCTAATTTAGTCCAACAAGGTCAACTATGAGGGCAGTCAGAAGGCCTTCTTCAGCTATTTTCAGAGGCTTAGGGGTAACACACAGCAGTGTGCTGAACTGGTTGAAATGGTGCTACCTTCAACAGTCAGGGTGACATAGCAAATCTACTGTCTGATAAATTTAGCTCAGACTTCACCCACCACTCTCCCTCAAATCCAACAGATAAAATACTCCAACATACTTCCCCAACTACTAACAGGGACCAGCTGGTTGCGGCACTCGCTTAAGTAAAGAAAACCATGCCCCTGGGTCCTGACACCAAACCCTGTTGCCTCTTTAACAGTCTAAAACATGACCTGTTAAGGCCACTTGAGGCACTCTTCAACTGTACCTTTGAAACAGGCTATGTAAAAAGCAAATGGAGGACTGCAACAGTCATTCCCCTTCATAAGGGTGACCATAAACTGACCCAGGGAACTACAGACCCATCGGTCTAACAACTCTAAATGCAAAACCATGGAATGAATTATCATGGAAATAATAACCAAGGACATTTACAACCTGCAGACAATGGACCCATCCCGGTTTGATTTTGTAAAGGGGAATGTCATCCCTACTTAACTTGGTTAGCTTCTTTGAGGGTGTTGCCGTGGCAACAGGTGAGGATAAAACAGTGCATATTGCTTATCTTGACCTGGTCCAGGCATTTGATACAATACCCCACTCAGGCATTGTTGAAAAGCTCTCTGAGCAAAGCCTTAATCCCTTCATAACTCACTGGATTGCTGGCTGACTCACAGACAAGACTCAAGTAGTCAGGATTAGTGAGACAATCTCCACCAAGAGACTGGCCTCCAGTGGAGTACCAAACAGCTCCATGCTGGTTACTGCCCCTGTTTGGTATGTACTTCTCAGAAGTCAAGACTAACGTTCAAGGCCTATGGCTCATCAAGTTCACAGATGACTGTAAATAAAGAGCTATTATAGATTCCCCCAAGACACCAACATCTTGCAAGAGGGTTTAACACAGACAAATGACTGGTGCCAAAGCCATGGCTAATACTCAATATTAAAAATGCATTATATTATCCTTTGGGAAACTGTCAACCCAAATTAATTACTCCAGGAATAAAACATCCATAAGAGTTGACCCAGTAGTAACATATCTGAGAAAAGATGTAGACAGCAACCTGGCCTTTGATCAACATATAGCTAAGATAAGAAAAACCATTCTATATTGCTGAACTTACAGGTAAGGGTATGGCATCAAGATCCAAGGAAGTTATAGTACCCCTCTGCTTGGCCCTTATCATACCTATCATTGAATACAATGTCCCTTTTGTCGTGTATCTAGCCAAACATTTGCAACACCCACAAAAGTTTCCCACTGAGAGAATTCAGGGCATGAATATCCTGTCCTACACTGAAAGTTCTGCCACTATATTCAGTCACTTACAGGATGCTGATGGGATCTTTCCCTGGTTTACATAGATTCCTCAGACTCAGCCCTGAGTGATCTGTTGCACATGCACAAAACAAACAACACCAGAAACACTAGATCCAGGGATCTGAACTTTGCCTGTGACATTAACAGAATGTGCTGAAGGGACAGATATTTGTCCCAAAGGATCTGCACACTATGTAGTAGGTTCCCCATTCATGTAAAACAGAGTTCATCCCTGACCTTATTCAAATGAAACCTTGAAAACTGGATGGGAAATTGTAAATTTACCACCCAGTCTAGCCTCCATGTCCCTTATGGACAGAGACCATCAATAAAAAGTTTTATCGTAACTAATATCCCCCCATTAAGTCCTTAGTTACCTCCCTACTAACATGCCTCTCCATATTGACACACATGATACTCAGGGACATAAGTGGTTGAATTTTCATGGCTAGGCTTGTAAAGACCCTAGTGGTCGTTACCCTAGTAACAACTTATGAGACTATTCACCTATGAGAAATACTTTCTGACTACTGTTGTTATATGATGATCAAAGGACAGGGAATTATCAATCCAGTTCCTACGACTATTAATAACATTTTTATTTTGGAGTGGGGCATTCTTTAAGTTGTATGCTGGAGTGAGAGGTAGTCAACCAACTGTGACAATATTGCACTTTTTAGCATTTAATTTAAGCCCACTTTTAGCACAATACATATTTACAAGTGCAAGTTCTTACTGTATGGCTTGGCTGTCAGAGGAAGGGTAAATTGACATGACTTTTACTTTACAGTCAACTGTAAATCTTGTTAGCCAAACATCTTGGCTTGTAATCTGATGATCAGAAAAGTAAATGCCAAATAAAAGGGGTCCAAGCTTGAAGCCCTGCAGGACACTACTGGTCACCTTCATACTCTCTGATGAGGCACCCTCTACCTGCACTGTGTGGGTTTTGTCCTATACAAAGTTTGGGATCCATTTTATCACACAGCAATCTGTTTGTAATGCCTTAGGTTTACTAACTATGCTAGCACTAAGAATGGCATCAAGTGCCTTGACTTGTTAAAGTATACTGTGTGCACCACATGGAAATTGTCAGCAGCATGTATTACTGTTTCAAAGTATTTGACGAGATTTATTAGATGGGGTCTGCCCTTGACAACATCAAACTGTTGTTTGTCTAGCTTGATGAGGTTTATAATACCATAGTTTATCAGGTCCGTTATTGTATGTTCCATGGCTTTGCAAATAAGACTTATTAGGCTGATGAGCTTACACTTCCAGGGTCAGTAGTGCAGTCACCCTTGTGGCATCACTGCTGCTGTCTACCAAACCTCATAGTCAAAGCCAGAGGCTAAACTCAGGTTAAATACTTAAAGAATAGCTTTGATGGGCATTGTTTATTGCTGTCTATTAAACAGCCAGTTTATTGCCTGGTCCCACTGAGGGAGTATTTTTAGTCTCAGTTGGCACTTTTACTTCATGTATTTTACTGATGATGGGGGTCTGCTAGCTTCAGGGCTAAGTGGGCTTTAGGTAGTTGTCACTGGCCTGAAGTCTGTCCTGGTCTTGTTTGTTAGTATGTTGATAATGTATACTGGATCAGAGTAGGTGATGCTGTTATGAGTTAGTTCTGAGCAATGTTGGATGTTATTTCTTAGTTTCTTAATGTAATTAAAGAAGATTTTTAGTCAATATCATGATGTTATCCATAACTTGAGGGTCTTTTGATCTGCTGTATACTTTAAGGAGTTTGTTTTTATTATTATTATTATTATTATTATTATTATTATTATTATTATTATTATTATTATTATTATTATTATTACTATTATTATTATTATTATTATCATCATCATTAACTTTATTTATGTTGGTGGACTACTATTGTCGTTTGCTTTAAAAATTTCCCCATTATATTTTGAACGGTTGAGAATACCTGTTCAATACATTTATCTACGTGCCCATAGAACTCCTTTATGAAACAACTTTTTGTGGCAATATCTGGGGTTATGCATCTATAAGTGTATTTTGAAACTTTGTTATAGAATTTGATGAGATTATTAGGTTTGACTTCTTTTAATTCTGAGATATTATCTATAGGTTTAGAGATTTTAAAAGTGAAGTGCACTAGTTTATGATCTGACTTAACCAGGGAAGGAGACACTAGCGGAAAAATACATGACGAAGTTGTGTTCATAAGGACTAGCTCAAGAATATTATGTCTTCTAGCTGGTTTATTAACATTCTCTTCACGGGAGTTTTTGTTTATGAAATCGAATATCCTTTAGGCATTTCCACCATTTGAAATATAGGTGTTCCAGTTTACTGGTTGGTAGTTAAAGTCTAAAATCACACAAGGAATGCTGAGAACAAATCACTTTATAACGCAAAGCTTTCGGGTATGAACCCTTTCTCAATACTAAAATCCTTTTTAGTATTGAGAAAGGGTTCATACCCGAAAGCTTTGCGTTATAAAGTGATTTGTTCTCAGCATTCCTTGTGTGATTTTGGATCTTTTTGCAGTTTGTTTTTCTACTGGTAGTTAAAGTCTCCCAAAGTAACAGGGTTCTTGTTTATGGGGAGTTTGTCAAATGCATTTATGAAGTTTACATATTTGTAAGGAGACATAGAGGGTACCTTGTAGCCAGAGCCATTGCTATCTCTCATCGAACACCCAGTGTTGTAAGTTAAAAAGCAAACAAAAATGAAAGAAAAAAGTACTTAATCAGACTGGCACATATAAAATGCAGGAGCTGGCCAGGATCTGTTTCTGCATGGCACAACTTAATTCCAAGCTGAGGAACAGAAATAGAAATAAAGGACTTCTTATGCTTTTACAACTGTAGCAAGTCAATTGTTACATTTGATGAAAGCTGCTTGCTGCAACTTATACTGTAAAGTTCTAAAGCATATCAGTCCTGCATTCCTGATTACAAAAGCAGTAATGGAATTCATTTCTGTACCAGCAGAAATGAATACTGGTACTACACTTAAAATTGATTGGCATCTCTCAATCGTGCACCTCTTAACATGTAGCATCTGGCGTGGATGCCCCTTTGCCATTCACTAGCTATGATACTGCATGCATCAGGTTATAAGCCGATAGTTGGCCCTGTTCAATATGATTTGGAACTCAATGAGTTCTGTTTTGTAGGTCTCTAAGAATCTGGAACATCACCACAACTGCTATTAGGTCTGAAGTCATGCTAGGTTCAAAACCCTGGAATGGAAGTAATGCTATTGAAACAGTTATACCAAGTTTCAGTAATTATGTAAACATGGATGCACTCCAAATTCAGTAGAGCCTTAATGTCAGGCAGTTTGTTGTTAAGGCTTCTGACACTGAACCAGTCACCTTAATATGAACCTGTTTTGGATTTATAATGTTTATTATATTGGGATATTTATCAGCTGGACTCTGCCCAGAAAAAGACACTGGGCAGCCAAGGCTTAAGCCAGTATGCAGAAGCCTTGGAAAAAGAGGTGCAGGCTATCCTTGGAAATCAATTAAGAATACTGAGCATCTCATCCCCTTGCTGACGCATACTAGATACTCCACAGAATGGCACAAACTATTTAGCCAGCTGTTGAAGTATTATTTTTTATTTGTAGTGCGACATCATTCTTGGTGAAGAATGTCACTGAAGACCAGAGTCCTGCTTCTTTTGTGACATGCATGTAGAGTTCTGATGTCTCTTTGTATAACCCTCAGAATTTTGCACCCCACCTTATTCAACTCCACATGGACTATTGCCACCACCATGTCTTAGCTATTTTTTTAGGTGAAAAGGCCTAAAAGGCCCTAAATATATCATTATGCAGCCTAGTGAGAGGTGAGTCATTTTATTTGCAGAGTGGTTTGGAGTGCTGGGTTTGTGATAATTTTAATGCTGATGATGCTTTAACATAAGTGTGACAGAAGGGAATGTGGTGTTAGATTTTTACTGAGATCTAGTCTTCATGGGTTTATGATTCTTTGATAAGAGCATTTTCACAGCTTTAACATAAGACATGTTAGTATGGCTTGGTGAAAAGTGCTATAGAAGTGTGTGCTGCTCACTTTTTTATGAGAATGTGGCCTCTATTTTAGTAAAATACTTTTTATCACTTCCAAATAAAGTATCTTGCAGTATGTAACAGTTCATTATTTGTGAGTATCTGGCAGTTCCTACACTGCCTGGAGCACCAAGTGCGATACGACTGGCAAAAGAAGGAGGACAAGTGAACTGGCTTCCATTTTAAGTCTTGAAATTTGGACGTTGTAAATGATATTGGACAGATTTATCTATGAAGTAAAAAGTGCATTTGAAGTCTGTTGCTAGAGGCAGTCTGCCTGACTATGCACCCTGAATAAGAAGCTTAACTTGAGTTGGTACTGTAATAATGTACAGTGTGGTGTCATTAAGCAACTGTAGATTATGTTGTGCAGAGCAACTACAGGTTATTTTGGGAGCAGCTGTGCATGGCTTTGGATACTGTAGAGCAGGAAAGGGATGCCAGAGACAACATGTGGAACGAGTTGTGCAGCGTGGCTTATGATACAAATGCAAGTAGATCTCTGTACCTCTGGATAGAACTAATTATAGTACACATGAGATTTGGGAGGTTAGGCGGTATACAGAGTCATGGATCAAAATGTCTACATGAATAAACCATCTGCACCACCTTACTCATGTGTGCTAACCTAACTCTTACCCTGCCCTTAACCATAACCCTGCACATTGTGTTACAAAAAACCCTTTCCCTGACAGTACTTCTGCACAAGGCAAAATGGCACAGAACACTCACAAAACCAAACATGCAAAAGAGAAAATCGATCCCCTTTCCTAACCTTTACCCTAACCTTTACCAATTCCCATGAGCACACCTGCCATTTTAATATTTTCAGTCAAACATTCATTTTTGTGCTTCCTCTTAAGTACAAACTCTATTGTCAGTCAAATGTGCTTTCAATATTTTGAGCTGTAAGCATATATGTGTGTGTGAGTGTGGGTAAATATATATGTGTGCATGTGTGTGTGTGTGTGTGTGTGTATATATATATATATATATATATATATATATATATATATATATATATGGGTCTACCTGAGATGGTCGACAAGCCATTTGATCGACTTTCATTTGGTCGACAGTTCATTTGGTCGACAAGCAGTTTTATGTGGGGGGCTTTGCCCCCCACACCCCCCAATGTGGGGGGCTGTGCCCCCCACACCCCCCTAACTATATATATCAACTCCAGAGTCGCACAACATTGGGGAGGGGGGCAAATCTGCCTGTCGACCAAATGAATTGTCGACCAAATGAAAGTCGATCAAATGGCTTGTCGACCATCTCAGGTAGACCCATATACATATATATATATATATATATATATATATATATATATATATATATATATATATATGTGTGTGTGTGTGTATATACGTTACAAAAAAACAGTATGTTACAGCAACTTGCACAAAGTGTATACAAATATAGTACAAAACAAAAAAAAAAAACAAAGAAGCCTCTTAGAGTTGCATAAAATCCTTTACTGGTGTCTCCTGGTACCTTGGCTTTTGCCTTCATGGGATAAATTACACACCAGAAAAAACCTTCCTTATATAGTTGGACATCAATCAACACCACAATCAAATCATGTTCATATTAAAGTGAAAACATTCTTTTTAAACAAAGGAACATAACATGAAGTCAAAAACACATTTCCATTGTTCCCAAAACACTTCCCGTGCAAAAGTTACACATTGAAATTTACTTCTAAATTCAAACCTGGGGTGACAGCTGCAGGCCATCTCTGGAAAAGTATCGTGGTCTGTCGACCATGTTGTCCCAGGCAGACAGATACTGGATCCCCTTAGAATGATACCAGAAGCTTAGCCAATTGTTGAAGTCAATCATCTTGTCCTTGTACTGTGGTATCATTCTGGGCGATGGCAGGATGCTACTCAGGGCTAGGGTCATACCGGCCTAGGCTACAAGATCGGAGAGCTCTTCCATGTCTCTTTTCATGTAGTCCAGTGAGTTATGTCTCAAGTCAATCACACCAACATGGACAATGACAGAGTCATATTTGTACTTGTTGTGGAGTGACCAGAGTGCATGGGTTATGTGGTGGATCTGAGCACCCGACAGGCAGCTGACAGTAACCTTCTCCTTGTTTAGCCTGCTGCGTGGGACATCAGTGTGCCTGGCTATAGAGTCACCTATGACTAGTGTGTTGGGTATGTTGTTTTCCCTTATGGGCTGTGGTTGAGTGGCACACTTGAGTCTCTGGGCTATGTGTCATTTGGGTTGTGTTGGGGGGTGGAGGTTGCTTGTGTTTCTTCCTTTGGAGGTCTCTGCTTAAGCAGATTATTACTGAGAGCAACTGTGAATATTTTTGTGTTTCTATGTCTGGATTTTGGTGGTGAAGGTTTAGTGGGACTATGGGATGAGTGTGGTGTGTGCAAGTGTTTGCCTTCTCCTCTTGACTGTCAAGTTCTGTCTTGGTTGGAGAGAGCTTTACTTCCAGTTTGGCTAGATAGGTACATCTCTCACAGGATGTGGTGTTGGGTGGTAGGAGGAGAGGGTTTTCTGTCTACATGAGGCAATTGCTACATTGCCCCAAGATGCCCAGATTCATCAGATAAACAGGAGAGAACACTGGGAGCTGACCATTGGACATGCCTGAATAAAAACCAACTTTCCTCTAGACAAGTGAGGAAAGTGAGTATAAGAGCTGTTTTTCTCTAAGCAAGTGAGGAAAGTAAGTACAAAAACTGTTTTCCTCTAGGTAAAGAGGAAGGTTGAGTGCTGTAGTAATTTGTAGCTTAGTTAGTGCTAACAACAAGTTCTGAACAAGTGCTAAGCACGAATAAGTAAATTCAAGTGCTAAAACTAAGAATCTGTACCTGGATCTTGTGGTAGATAGGCCACCTAGTGCTTATCACTCCCACTGATAAGCTAGAATGCTTCCCTCCAACACAGAAAGGCTTGGGGGGGCTCAGAAGCTTACAAACAGTCCTGGATACAGCAAATCTGTATCTGGACAAGACTAGTTGCAGGAAAGGTAGGAAACCAGCGCAAATGTGGGCTCTTAAACCAGAAAGTTGAAAGAGATGGAAAAACTGCCCAAATGGCCAGTAAACTACAAGTTCTGGGCCAGAAACCACTCTTGTGGTAGATAGGCTACCTAGTACTTACTGGTCCCACTGATAAGCTAGAAGGCTTCCCTCCAACACAGAAAGGTTTGTGGGGGGGGGGGCTCAGAAGCTTGCAAGCAGTCCTGGATACAGAAAATCTGTATCTGGACTAGATTAGTTACAGGAAAGCTGGAAAACAAGTGCAAACATGGGATTTTAAATCAGAAGGTTGAAGGGGATGGAAAAACTGCCCAAATGGCCAATAAACTACAATTTTTGGGCCAGAAACCACTGCTGTGGTAGATAGGCAATCTAGTGCTTAAAACTCCTGCTGATAAGCTAGAAGGCTTCCCTCCAACACAGAAAGGCGTAGGGGACTCAGAAACTTACAAACAGTCCTGGATACAGCAAATCTGTATCTGGACAAGACTAGTTACAGGAAAGGTAGGAAACAAGAGCAAATGCGGGCTTTTGAACCAGAAAGTTGAAAGAGATGGAAAAACTGCCCAAACAGCCAATAAACTACAATTTTTGGGCCAGAAACCACTCTTGTGGTAGATAGGCTACCTAGTACTTACCATTTCCACTGATAAGCTAGAAGGCTTCCCTCCAATACAGAAAGGCTTGGGGGGGGGGCTCAGAAGCTTACAAGCAGTTCTGGATACAGCAAATCTGTATCTGGACTAGACTAGTTACAGAAAAGCTGGGAAACAAGTGCAAATGTGAGATTTTAAACCAGAAGGTTGAAAGAGGTGAAAAAACTGCTCAAATGGCCAATAAACTACAATTTTTGGGCCAGAAACCACTGTTGTGGTAGACAGGCAATCTAGTGCTTAAAACTACCGCTGATAAGCTAGAAGGCTTCCCTCCAACACAGAAAGGCTTAGGGGACTCAGAATATTACAAACAGTCCTGGATACAGCAAATCTGTATCTGGACTAAACTAGTTACAGGAAAGGTGGGAAACAAGTGCAAACACAGGCTTTTAAACCAGAAAGTTGAAAGAGATGGAAAAACTTCCCAAACGGCCAATAAACAACAATTTCTGGCCCAGAAACTGCTGTTGTGGTAGATAGGCTAACTAGTGCTTACCACTCCCACTGATAAGCTGGAAGGCTTCCCTCCAACACAGAAAGGCTTTGGGGGCTCAAAAGTGTACAAACAGTCCTGGATGTAGCAAATCTATATCTGGACTAGACTAGTTACAGGAAAGGTGCGAAACAAGCTCAAACGCAAGCTTTTAAACTAGAAAGTTGAAAGAGATGGAAAAACTGCCCAAACGGCCAATAAACTACAATTTCTGGGCCAGAAACCACTCTTGTGGCAGATAAGCTACCTAGTGCTTATCACTCCCACTGAAAAGCTAGAAGGCTTCCCTCCAACACAGAAAGGCTTTGGGGCCTCAGAAGCTTACAAACAGTCCTTGTTTCAGCAAATCTGTATCTGGACTAGACTAGTTGCAGGAAACAAGCTTAGAATTTTTCTTTTTGGAAAGTGCAAAGGGAGAAAGGAGAAACAGAAAATAATTCAAAATTAAGGACCTAAGTGGCTTGCCCTTCACAAATGTTCTCTCTCTATTAGGTAGAGTGAGCTAGTGCTACTAGACTGGAATAGAGCTGGGATAGAGCTGAACAGATGGGACTGGTAAGAGTGTCTGAAGTCAAAATATGATCTCACTGTACTCATGAGCAAATGAGATATACCCAGGAGGAGTGTTCAAACACAAATTTACAGGAGGGGTGGGCAATTCCAAAGCCACCAAGAATAATACCAGAACAAGAAAAGTGAGGGTGGGCAGGAGACTAACTGCAGAGACAGAGAGAGACCACGGTATTCTATGAAACAATTAAATATAAAAATAAATAACTGCAGAGAGACACAGACACAATATTCAATGAAACAATTAAATAGACAGAAAAATGAAATGCAGTAAATCTTTAACACTGTAAGTTTGTACTTAACTCATCTAGTAATGCAGTTGATTGTAGGTATGTAGCAGAAGCCAAACAACTCAGATATTTGTACTGTTTTACTTGTCTCCCATTTTTCCCCTCTAGCTTGATGTGAACTAATTGGTCTCCTTCCAAATTAGTACAGGATGGGCTGGATATCCTCTGTTATACTTGCATGCAGTTTAGGCCTTTGGTCATTTATATCAGCTGTTCATGTGGAATAACATCTGTCTGTAATTTTGATTCTAGTGTAGGAAATTTGGATTTGTTTGTCCATTTGCTTTACTCGATTCATACTAGTTGCACTGTGTGGAGTTGCTATGTAAGATATCAGTATTATACTTGGATCTCTTTGACTAATAATGTTCTGTACTGCTCTCTCTCTCTCTCTCTCTCTCTCTCTTTCTCTCTGTAGGACCATATTATTGGTGGTAATGAAAAATCAATGTACTATAGAAAAACACATACCTTTTAATGAAGTTTTCAAATTCCATGGATTTGAGTTTCATACTTAATTGTTAGTTTTTTGATTATTGCTGACTGTGGAAACATTGTATTAAATTGAGATGCCACTCGTGGTTGCTGTCTAGTAATTAGTAATCATGGATGGTGGATTATGCCAATGTCTCTGGAGTAGTTACGTATTGCTATCTAATATTTTTCCATTACATTCGCACAGGTTAGCTGTGATTTTTTCCCCTAGTCACCATTTTGGCAATGGTTTAGTAATAAGAAGTTTTTTACATTTTAAACAGAACTGAAACATTACCACTTTTTCAATAACTGTATTTATACTTTTCCATCACACAGACATTTCTGCCCACTCTTTGCACTTGTGCACCATTGATGATGCTTGTAAAATAACTGGATGACTTTTCCTTTCTCTGAAATTGATACAGGACTTTGATCTTAGTACAACAAAATATATGTGTAGCCTGATAACTGTTACTACTGTAAAGAATTTATATAGCAGATATTTTGTCTGTTTATACTTCTGAAACAGTCCACTGGTAGCATAACCAATTATTATTTGCAGGTCAGCAACTCATCTCATAGTTGTTTAAGAATGTCTGTTTTGCTTGCAGTCTCAGGTTGGTTATATGTGATCCTTTGCACATAAGCTGTCATGTTTTCTTTGGGATCTGACTCAATCAGGTTAGTCAATGAATTTTTTAGATGGTATTACCCAGTACTACTTGGTTCCAAGCAAATGTTATTGGTGAGACTTTCTTCAAGTCATACAAGTTAGTGAGAGGAACTAGTTGTTTATGGTCTGTTTTACAGCTGTAAGTAGACCATACTCAGTAAGTACCTAGAAAAACTTTCAAATGCTATCAGGCATTTCTTTTCTTAATGGAGTTTGAATGGAGAGATGAAATCAGCAAGGAAATGGAGAGTGTAACTGTATCATTGGAACTGAACTCATCCTGAACTCATGTTGAGTACATACATTTGGTGGACCTGTTTTTACAAAAACACACCAAGATGATATCTATATATAGACTACATTTTATATATCATGGATAAAGGCCAATCAAAACATTAAAATAGAATACTGAGTGCACAGGAACCAGGATGAAAAATGCCAATTTCTGGTGTATGCACTGGTCCCAGGACTGGGCAACAGGAAGTGTAGAATCCTCAGCCTATGGAAACATTCCTACCTCAGAGTTAGGCCAATGTCAATGGGGGAGGGTGTTGCCCATTATAGAAGGAAAAACGTAGTTGACAAAAAACACAGTCACTGGCAAGCCAAAAATAGGCATAGGGATGACAAAGTGGACTATTGAGGATAATGAGGAAATTATCTGTTGTTACTATGGTACAAAAAGTCTAGAATTTCCAGACACGGGAAATTTGGCAAAAATAAGAAAGAAATTAGAGGAAAGAAAAATGCTTGCATAAGAAAACATATCAAAAGCTACAGGAAAAATGTGTAGTGAGGAAATTATTCTATGTTGTGCAACTTACAAACAAAGGTTTGTCATCCAGGTACAAGGAGGTCAGTGTTCCATGGTATTTGGCACTTATTAAACCCATCACTAAGTACAGTGGCCTCTTTTGTATGAGCCTAACTAGATACATCCAACAACTGGAATGCCCACAGTGGTTCCTCACTAAAAGAATAAACGGTGTAAATAACATGTCCTTTGCAGACTGCCTCAAAGCCCTATCCTTGTAGGCTGTCTCCTACAGGCTGTTAAATAGGACATGCTGGAGAGACATGTATGTATCCCAGAGTCTACCTCTTCTTTGGAACAAGTTGAACATACATATGAAGTAGAGTTCCTCCCTAACCCAATTTAAGTGTAAGTTGGACAACTGGATCGGGAACCAGAAATTCACACCTAGATGCACATAGCCTGTCAATGGTTCATCTCTCAGGCCACTGCTTGCAAAATGTTTGATCTCCAAAGCCCCTGCTTATACTATACCAAGGGTACTAGAACCTGTCAGAGATTTGGGATGCATGGCTAGGCTTACAAAGGCCCCTGTGGTCATCAAACTAGTATACATCTATAAACCTATGAAAACAGTGCGCTCTTCCTTCTCTAACTTTCAGCTTAGACATGATTGAATCCATTGGATGAGAAAATAAGAAAAATGCTTCTTACTTACCAAATGATATATAAAACCAGTGAGTAGCAAGATTATACATCACTCATTGTGAAAGAAGTATGTTCCTGTTTGAAATCAGCTGCTTATATAGCAATTACGAGGCTAGATACATATTTGCTGACCTTATCATATATAAGCACAGTGAACATTCTAATTTCACAGTTTTTATTAATTTTATATATACATATTTACAATATAAAAGCATATTGAAACAAGTGATAATATATAAATACTTGCAAATTACAAGATTACTAACTTTCTTGTATTTTGTAATTAATACTTCTAAATTATTCTAGCTGTCAACTTTCACATTTTCATTCACTGATCTTAATTTCAAGGTTTTTTCTCTTTCACTTAAAATAGTGACTAAATCTAAAAATTTGTTAAGCATAGGTGCAGAATTTGAATTCTATTTTTTTTCAAATTATCTTTCTAGATACTGCTAGTTAGCTACAGAATACAGAGTAATGTTTATTAGATAATGTTAGAGGTATTGCAACATTTATAAGCATTGTTACTCTCTCTGGTTCACAATTGTCTGTCAATAAAACTTTGAAGAAACTATTAATTTCACTCCAGAAACTTTTAAGTTTTTTATATTCTATGAACATGTGTACCAAATCAACTTTAACTATTTTGTTGCATCTCCAACAACTTGGCATGTCATCTTTCTTATAATTTAAAATTGTATGAGGTGTGAGAAAGATTCTGTGTAAATAATTCCACATAAATGTTTTCAACTATAAATTAGATGATATTTGAGTAACT
Organism: Protopterus annectens; assembly: GCF_019279795.1. Classification (NCBI taxonomy): domain Eukaryota; kingdom Metazoa; phylum Chordata; order Ceratodontiformes; family Protopteridae; genus Protopterus; species Protopterus annectens. Next base: position 676,741,574 of record NC_056751.1, on the reverse strand, counting down.
GATCTTAGTAATATTCTTTTATTCAATCTCATTATATATTAGACCTACAAATGATTGGTTTCTAAGAAATTCCAATAGTTCTTTTTAAATTATTATTATGTAAATGAATAATTTTATACATTTGGTTTCCTTTATAAGAAATTTTACCAGATATAATTGATATTATACACTGAATTTTTTGGAATAGATTTTTACTTTTGTTCTTGTAACAAACTAAAACAATTAACTTATTTTTGAATTGTAGAAAATAGAAGTGTATGATAATTAGCAGGGATTGTCTTTTTTAATTACTTTTGCAATGATATTATTTCTCCATTTTCTTTCTAATTATGCCATATTAACAGATTTCTATTTTTAAGGAATACCATTTCATTATGGATGAAATTTTCTAAATAACTAGAAGTGAATTTTATGTGAGAGATAATGAAATTCCATTTTTTTAAAAAAATAGGATTCTTGTATATATAATTTCTGAATGACTCCAGACTTATTTTAGCAAAGTAAGAATCCAATTTAGGAACATATTTATCTTCAAAATAATCTTTTAATAACCAAATGAAGGGGTTATTTATAATTTTAATTTTGTTGAAAATATAGTCTCCAAAATAAGTATTAATTATTTTTTCTTGTATAGTTTTCTATTGACTATAATATTAAAATTACTATAATATTGAGAATCTACATAGTGAAAATTCTAAATCAACTCAAAGTGCCAAAAAATAAAATAGGGAATGTAAAGAGAAGGAAATAAACTGAAACATCCACGAATAAACTGGCAATTATAGAGATCTGGAACAACCTGTGGTGGCCAAAACTTGCACAGGAATACCTATGGAGAGGTGAACTGGAACTGAAGATGAATGGCTAATGACTGCGAAAGATAGCGGACTATGTTTACGTTGGTTTAGAAAATCTATAGAACAAGTGCTAGAAGCATATAAATGTGGATTCTGTAAAAGAGAACTGGAAACAGTTGCACATCTTGCTGCTGGGTGTGATATACTCATGGCTGAGGGTCTGTACACTGAAAGAAAAAATAATATAACAAGATTGTTGCATGGGAGATTGTGCAAATTCTGCAGCATCAAAGTAGCTGAGAAACATTGGGAACGTGAACTGTAGAGCATTACAGAGAATTCAGAAATGTATATCCAATAGATGCAAGAAAGCCAGATAAAGTAGTTCAAGAAAAAAAAAAAAAAAAAAGAAAAAGTAGCACGGATCACTGAAATTGCTACACCCAGTGATTATATATACAGATAGACAAAAAGTAATAAAATACCAGGATTTACAAGCAGAAACTATATCAATATGGAATAAAGCTACCCAAACAGTTCCAATAGTAGTAGTAGGAGTAACAGGACTGATAAAAAATAATTTACAATTTCACTTAAATATTCTACCATTACATGCAACCCCATATGAACTGCAGATGGTAGCAAATCCAGGCAAATTGCAGAAACTGAGAAGAGCATCTTAGCTAACATCAAAGATTAAAACAATATTAATTTCATGAACTTTAATCATGCCCTGACTTAGAAATGGTTTCCATTCCTGTTATGGTATAAGAAACCAAAAACATATGAAGAAATTAATGGTATAAGAAACCTAAGATATATGAAGGAATTAAACTGAGGCATTTTTTTGTTTGGAAATATCTAATTTCTGACTTAGTCAACATTCTAAAAGAGAAAGGAATTGTCCAAGAAATTAAATTAATCATGCCACGCACCTGTTATAGTTCTGTCACATTTGTAGGTCTGTGTAACTCAGCTTTACCTTTGACTTTGCATTAAGCCATAGGGGTTCTAGTTGTTTTGAGGTTCATTTTAAGGAAAAAAAAAACAAGGCTAATTCTTCAAACTTGCTTCTAACTGCATTCTTTAAATATAGCTGGGCAAGAATGCATTTAAAGAATGTGGAATAAATAATTAAATGTAAAATTAAAAGTATTTTGTTAAGACTTAAATATAGTGTTCTCTTTGCATAAGACTAGAAATCCAGCCATATTAAAGCAGACTTATATTTTCATTTTACATTTTACAAACAGATTCAAAAGAAAGGAATGTTTCCAAAACCCTCGGTCAAGAATACTGTTAAAAATAAAATGTGCTAACAGATTGTGCAGTACACTGAGTAGAATAGATCTTGTTTACATGGTCTGAAGCTTGGTAACCAAGGTTAAAGCAGCATGTAGAAATTTATATGGTTTTGGTATTATTAAGAGATACTTCAGACATTGTTATTTGGACTGATATGCAGAAAGTCATTACAGTTCATTTCTCATAAATTTGGTAGAGACATCTGAGAGTGAGTTTAAAAGTCTGGTCAAGTATCCAGCATTCCAGAATATTAATGATATTATTCAGGAGGAAACGAATATGAGTACAGAGACTATGGACATAATTATCAGCACTGTTATTGGAGACAGTAAGATTTGACATTGTGAGTAGAGAATGTATGGACAATGGACAGTATAATGAGTGCAGAAGTTACACATATTAAGATTTGATTTAGATATTGGTGACATCTAATGAAACATTCTTAACTGAACTACAGTGTATGCAGACTTTTATTCTGAAAGTTACAATTAGATTTGGCACATAAAGAGAGACTGGCATCTGTTCAGCGCAGTTCTGGGTAATTAAAGGATAAAGATATTTCATTCCAATCTCATTCTCATTTCTTCCATTTATTTACAGTTTATTCCAGTGCTATCAGTTCTTTCACACTATTCTCGTGCAATGTTTTTTCCCCCCAAAATGTTTTTATTCATTTTATAACACAATAACTTAACAGCATAGTAACAACAAAAAAAAAAAACAAATACACTATATACAATGTCTATAACAATTCTTCTTCTTTTTTTGGCTTTTTCTGGTTAGGGGTCACCACAGCGGGTCACCTGTCCGCATATGATTGGCAGTGGAGTTTTACAGTGTCGAGTTGCCAGCCCAGCGCCCAACCTTCCACAGAAGGCACACACACATCCACTCACACCTAGCAGTTTAGAGTGTCCAATCCACCTACAGCATGTCTTTGGGAGGAAACCGGAGCACCCGGAGGAAACCCACGCGACCACAGGGAGGACATGCAAACTCTGCACAGAAGGCACCCTAGCCAAGAATCGAACTGGAGAACCTCTTGCTGTGAGGTGGCTTAACACTTACTATATCTCTAACAGATTAGACAATTTTATCCAAGCAATTAAATGATGAGTTCTTTTGTTAGTCTTTGCTTTTATAGTACAAATCTCATTCTTGCAAATGTATTTCACAAGATGAATAAACTCAACTTAAAAGACAGGAGTAGAGTGGGATTTCCAGTTTTTAGTAACAATTGTCCTTGCTATAGGAGGGATAGACCATAGTAAAAATGTCTGTTGTTTAGGAATAACTTCAGGAACAGGAACATTGAAAAGGATAAGGGAGTCTGAAATTATACAGTTGTCATTCCACAGAGCTTTACAATGATATTTAAAATCTAACCAAAATGGGTAAATTATTTTGCAATTAACAACCATGTGTATCTAGTCAGCATTTTTTTATCTTTTTCTGCGAATACGTGTTTATTAACTTCACTTGAATAATTCCGAAAAGAAACATCTGTTTTGCTAAAATCATTTCTGAGAATTTTATAAATAACAAATATGCATGAAGTGTTCTTGGGTGATGTATTAATAATTAAGATAAAATCCAAGATTTTTAAGTTATTCTTATTGTATTCCTCTAATGAGGGTATGGGCTGAGTATGTATAAAATCCTTACAAGTTTGGATGTCCAGCCAATTGCAATTTTGCAAACTATATCTGCTGATCAAATAGTCTGCAGAACTTATTTTATTAGCTGAGAGAAATTTATTCCAGTATAATAGGTCACCGTTCTTCAATTCTAACATTTTCTAAGTATCAAAAGATATGAAACATTTATTTGTGTAGGCAATAGGAAACATAATTATTAATAAATTCTTAATTGATTAGAAAACACAAGCTTTTTAAACAACAGCAATATTTGGTTTGTAAGAGGTGTAAGTCCAAGTTTTAACCTTTCACTTTGAATGTATATTTTTTAAATCCATATAAAGATGTCTGTATGTATTTGAGTATATGGTTCAAGCAATGCCATGTTACTATTAAGAATTAAGGTTTTATGTATTGATTTCCAATATGATGTATAAGAAGTATTCTTCTAAAGCAACACTATGTTAATAAACGCAGAGTTTAAATAAAAATCAATATTTGGAAACCCTATACCTCCTTCATCCCAGCTTGTGGTGTGCCAAAGAAGAGAAATTATTTTTTTTTGGGATACCAAAGGAAGTTGAGTAATAAGTTATTAATTTTCCCTTTAATTTTGACAGGTTGGGGAATTATTAGAGCTTGACTAGTGAATAAGATGTTAAGTAACAGTATCATTTTGATTAAAGTTAGTCTGTCTTCAAATGTAAAGAAGAGGCTGTTCCAACTGTCAATTAGACTTGTAACTGAGTGTATAAGGTGTTGGTAATTAGATGCGAGTGATTTTTATAATTAGATTCAATAATGATACCTTGATATTTAATATGCATGCCCTCCCAGTTTATGTCTGTTTTTGATCTAAGTTTCATAGTAACATTTTTATTCACTAGAGCTTCCTGAGTTTTGTTGTAATTGAATTTTACACTAGAGATGTTTGCAAAGAAGTCTAGATTATGTAACTGGGGATCTGCTGAATTTTCAATACCATTAGAAGTTATTAGTAGGTCATCAGCAAACAGTTGTATCTTGGGGGATAATTATTCTGACACTTTATATCCTTTAATGCTGTCATTATTTCTAACATCATTATTTCTAACATCATTATTTCTAACCCTCAGTTACCCCAGGCTGCTGTGCGTTCCTGCCTTCGGCGTTCCCACCTGTCACTACCAACGACTGACCTGTACTAGGTCTTGGGTCTCACACCCTGTCTAGGACTGCTGCCTCCACCCCAAGCTAAGGATCATTACCAAACCTCTCTGGGATTGTTTCCCCTAAAGGACATAAGAAATTACGTTTTATACTGTCTGTTACCTAAAGACACAACTGTTACTTTCACCCTAAGTGTAACCTGTGAAATCCAAAGCCAGGATAGCCAGCAGCCAAACCCTTCCCCTTCACAACCAACAGAGCAACTACTCTCAATAACCTTCTAATCAACCCCTGTGTTAATCTGCCTAAACATTTAGACCTGCAAGCCCTGTGAATAGCCTCAGCTGCAGTACTATCTATACCCACTAGGTGGCTCTCTCCTCCCAGGTCTTTTTCCCACTGCTACAATTCTACATTGTACTATTTTTCTCTCAAACAACCACTGTACTTCCTACTTTGCTATCTGATAGACCCAATCCTACCCCACTACTCCTATATACTTCTCAACTCTACAAAGTTTTACCTCCTTAAAAAACACATTCTCATATGAACAAAGTATTATCTCCTTGAAAATCTCACCTTAAACAATTAGCACTCCACTGATTGTTTTATCTGCTTTTTCTTCTTCTTTGGCTCCTATACCGTTTTCAGAACTACCCTGTCTCACCTTAACCCCCTCTGCTTACGCTATAACTTCGTACTCCTATCTATCTTTTCCCTTCTTGCTCTGTGCCTCACCCCCACCCCCCCAGCATTACCTACAACAGCACTGGAATCACCACTTTTCTTATCCTTCCTCAACTGACCCTATAGGATCGGTATACAGCTCACTTCTGGATTGTACCTGCACCACACTCCTCCCCCTACTACCCCTCTACCCTACTTCCTCACCAAAACCATAAATTTACCTGCTCCCAAGTGGCGCCATCTTTAATCCCCCTGTTACCCCAGGCTGCTGTACGTTCCTGCCTTCGGCGTTCCCACCTGTACAAGTAGCATTCTTGCTGCATTTTTGTTGTTTAATTTTCACTATAAGGATGTGTAACTGATTCTGCATCAATTACTGTATTATTATTATAAAGGAGGTGCTATCCGCTGTATCTCTACTGATTATAACAGCTTTACTGTCTTTTGCCACGTGTATCTGCTGTGTGTCACCTGTTAAATAATGAAGTGATGCAGTTAGCAAGTATCTATCTAAAAAGGTCGGGATAGTGTTTTTTGTGCTACCCACTATATTACTACTGGTTAAATCAGTTTTTCTGTCTTTTGCCATGTGAATCTGCTGTGTGTCGCCTGTTAAATAATGAAGGGTTGAGTTTAGTGACTAAAACATCACTATTTAATTTATCTGTATAAGAAGGTCAGGGTAGCATTTTATACACTCGGACCTAATTATATTGTAGGTCTTTGGCTGTTTAGCCTGGGTCAGGGTAGTGTCTTAATCACTGAGAAAAGCCAAGGCTGATTAATGCATCCTCACAATTAATTTATCTGTATAAGGTCAGGGAAGCGTTTTAAACACTCGGACCTAATTATATTGTAGGTCTTTGGCTATTTTGCCTGGGTCAGGGTAGCGTCTTAAACATTGAGAAAAGCTAAGGCTGTTTAATGAATCATCACAAACATGCATTTATTTTCTAAGTCTTTGGCTGTTTAATCTACCACTGTAGACCGAGTTCCCTCTCTAACACCCTAACACGAAGTTAACTCATCTAGGAACTGCCTTAGTAAATTATCAAGGTAGCTGCCCTACTACTAAAAGCCACATAGCTGTTTTACGTTCCACTGTTGACCGAGTACCATTTAAGAGAGTCGGTAGACTGCATAAACTCGGGTCACTCTGTCTAAACTAGATACAGAGGCACCTGCGGTGAACTAGTTTATGTACGCCAGCTTCTACGCAGCTCTACTAGCTAGCCCTAATTCTATGAATTACCAGTCCTATTGTTAGACTTTCAAACCATATAAGGACTTCTTGGGCCACCTCGCTATTAAAGCTGAGAGTCTAACTCTCTAACAGGTAGCGGTGCACACATAAATACGAATAAACCGCATTAGAGACTTGCTGAGTGAAAAGGTCCACATTTATGTATGATAAGCGGAGCGCTATATCTACAATCACTCCCTCCACAAGAATGCTGAACTTTTGTCTAGCGCACATGTGTATCTGGCCCTAGTGTAACAGATAATATGAACACTGGGACTCATTCATAACAAAAGAGCCCTAGCTGAAGGTTTTTGCACAAGATTTTATGCAGTTGTTTAGTGAATACATTAGCTATATAGGGATGTTGCAAGCTGAATATATAGAAATGTCGAAAGCTGTATAGTAGACTTATGGACCCTAGTGTATTCTCCTCTGCTATATTTGATTGAACATCTAGCATCACTTTTAAAATGAATGTATGACCACTGGTCGTTTTGTATTATTCAACCTGTTTATTCTAGCTGACCTGTAAACCCATTGATAAGTGGAATAGTTGAAATAACTGTTGTACAAACCCACTAGTAAATGCCTTTTACCTTGCTCAAGCTTGCACAAACTTAATAAGCATATCAAGTTGAATAACAAATGTTTTCCTTGAAACTGTGATTATTTTCTGCATTATCCGTTCTAGTACTTTGTTTAAAATGTTTGTTTTGTCCTAATACTCATACCTCCACTTTCTCTTCTCCCCTTCTGTTCCCAGCACTACAGACGACTGACCTGTACTAGGTCTTGGGTCTCACACCTTGTCTAGGACAGCTGCCTCCACCCCAAGCTAAGGATCATTACCAAACCTCTCTGGGATTCTTTCCCCTAAAGGACATAAGAAAGTACGTTTTATACTGTCTGTTACATAAAGACACAACTGTTACTTTCACCCTAAGTGTAACCTGTAAAACCCAAAGCCAGGATAGCCAGCAGCCAAACCCTTTCCCCTCACAACCAACAGAGCAACTACTCTCAATAACCTTCTAATTAACCCCTGTGTTAACCTGCCTAAACATTTAGACCTGCAAGCCCTGTGAATAGCCTCTGCTGCAGTACTATCTATACCCACTAGGTGGCTCCCTCCTCCCAGGTCTTTTTCCCACTGCTACAATTCTACATTGTACTATTTTTCTCTCAAACAACCACTATACTTCCTACTTTGCTATCTGATAGACCCAATCCTACCCCACTACTCCTATATACTTCTCGACTCTACAAAGTTTTACCTCCTTAAATAACACATTCTCATATGAACAAAGTATTATCTCCTTGAAAAACTCACCTTAAACAATCAGCGCTCCACTGATTGTTTTATCTGCTTTTTCTTCTTCTTTGGCTCCTATACTGTTTTCAGAACTACCCTGTCTCACCTTAGCCCCCTCTGCTTATGCTATAACTTCGTACTCCTGACTATCTGTCTTTTCCCTTCTTGCCCTGTGCCTCACCCCCCTCACAGCATTACCTACAACAGCACTAGAATCACCACTTTTCTTATCCTTCCGCAACTGACCCTATAGGATCGGTATACAGCTCACTTCCGGATTGTACCTGCACCACACTCCTCCCCCTACTACGCCTCTACCCTACTTCCTCACCAAAACCATAAATTTACCTGCTCCCGAGTGGCGCCAACTTTAATCCCTCAGTTACCCCAGGCTACTGTGCGTTCCTGCCTTCGGCATTCCCACCTGTGTAAGTAGTGTTTTTGCTGCATTTTTGTTGTTTAATTTTCACTATAAGGATGTGTAACTGATTCTGCATCAATTATTGTATTATTATTATAAAGGAAGTGCTATCCGCTGTATCTCTACTGGTTATAACAGCTTTACTGTCTTTTGCCACGTGTATCTGCTGTGTGTTATCTGTTACATGATGAAGTGATGCGGTTAGCAAGTATCTATCTAAAAAGGTCGGGATAGCGTTTTTTGTGCTACCCACTGTATTACTACTGGTTAAATCAGTTTTTCTGTCTTTTGCCACGTGAATCTGTTGCATGTCGCCTGTTAAATAATGAAGGGTTGAGTTTAGCGACTGAAACATCACTATTTAATTTATCTGTATAAGAAGGTCAGGATAGCATTTTATACACTCGGACCTAATTATATTGTAGGTCTTTGGCTGTTTAGCCTGGGTCAGGGTAGCGCCTTAATCACTGAGAAAAGCCAAGGCTGATTAATGCATCCTCACAATTAATTTATCTGTATAAGAAGGTCAGGGAAGCGTTTTAAACACTCGGACCTAATTATATTGTAGGTCTTTGGCTATTTTGCCTGGGTCAGGGTAGCATCTTAAACATTGAGAAAAGCTAAGGCTGTTTAATGAATCATCACAAAAATGCATTTATTTTCTAAGTCTTTGGCTGTTTAATCCACCACTGTAGACCAAGTTCCCTCTCTAATGCCCTAACACGGAGTTAACTCATCCAGGAACTTCCTTAGTAAATTATCAAGGTAGCTGCCCTACTACTAAAAGCCACATAGCTGTTTTACGTACCACTGTTGACTGAGTACCATTTAAGAGAGTCGGTAGACTGCATAGACTTGGGTCACTCTGTTTAAACTAGCTACAGAGGCTCCTGCGGTGAACTAGTTTATGTACGCCAGCTTCTACGCAGCTCTACTAGCTAGCCCTAATTCTATGAATTACCGGTCCTATTGTTAGACTTTCAAACCATATAAGGACTTCTTGGGCCACCTCGCTATTAAAGCTGCGAGTCAAACTCTCTGACAGGTAGCGGTATACACATAAACATGAATAAACCGTGTTAGAGACTTGCTTAGTGAAAAGGTCCACATTTATTTATTCTAGCTGACCTGTAAACCCATTGATAAGCGGAATAGTTGAAATAACTGTTGTACAAACCCACTAGTAAATGCATTTTACCTTGCTCAAGCTTGCACGAACTTAATAAGCATATCAAGTTGAATAACAAATGTTTTCCTTGAAACTGTGATTATTTTATGCATTATCCTTTCTAGTACTTTGTTTAAAATGTTTGTTTTGTCCTAATACTCATACCTCCACTTTCTGTTCTCCCCTTCTGTTCCCAGCACTACCAACGACTGACCTGTACTAGGTCTTGGGTCTCACACCCTGTCTAGGACTGCTGCCTCCACCCCAAGCTAAGCATCATTACCAAACCTCTCTGGGATTCTTTCCCCTAAAGGACAGAAGAAAGTACGTTTTATACTGTCTGTTACCTAAAGACTCAACTGTTACTTTCACCCTAAGTGTAACCTGCAAAACCCAAAGCCAGGATAGCCAGCAGCCAAACCCTTCCCCCTCACAACCAACAGAGCAACTACTCTCAATAACCTTCTAATCTACCCCCTGTGTTAACCTGCCTAAACATTTAGACCTGCAAGTCCTGTGAATAGCCTCGGCTGCAGTACTATCTGTACCCACTAGGTGGCTCCCTCCTACCAGGTCTTTTTCCCACTGCTACAATTCTACATTGTACTATTTTTCTCTCAAACAACCACTATACTTCCTACTTTGCTATCTGATAGACCCAATCCTACCCCACTACTCCTATATACTTCTCGACTCTACAAAGTTTTACCTCCTTAAAAAACACATTCTCATATGTACAAAGTATTATCTCCTTGAACAACTCACCTTAAACAATCAGGACTCCACTGATTGTTTTATCTGCTTTTTCTTCTTCTTCTTTGGCTCTTCCCGTTTGGCTCTTCCCGCTCCGTTCGCCCTTCGGGCTCACTCCGCTCCCCTACCCTGCCCCAATTCTCACCCACCCCCACTGCTCCTACACTTATACTACCCTAACCACTCCCCTGACTAATTGACCACTCCTACTATCCACTCCCCCAAATAATTGGCCACTCCTACTACACAGTCAAATCCAATCCCACAATATCTCCCATACACCCCCTCTCCTACTCCCAACTCTCCCACACTCTACCTCCTCTATAACCCCTCCGTCACTTCTCTTAAACTTACCTACTACCATATTTACCATGTATCCACCAACTCCCTCCTCATCTCCTAAACGTAAACCATTGTACTACCTCATACCCCCACTCATTATACTTCATCTTCTCACTGCATATGAATTCCACTGCCTGCCTAATTTTCAACACTCTACATCAAGTACAACAATCCACTACCATAAACACACTCCTCCCTCAACACAACTCCACTTCCTCAATAGTCCAGCTTCAAAACTGCTTCATCCATTACAACCAACATACTTAAACCCAAAGACTAAAAACTATTACCAACTTCTACTAAAGTTCACCAAACTCATACAAAGTTTACATGGTCTCATAGCCAATGGTGACATCCATCCTAACCCTGGCCCAAACTCATCAACCATCAATAACCCCTTAGATGTTACTCCTACCAACATAAGAAGTGTACATAATGCCCCAAAATAATTTCTAGTCTGTCACCTAAATATCAGAAGTATAAATAGCAAACTCCACGACCTGCATGCACTCATAGATATACACTCACCTGATGTTTTCTGACACACAGAAACCTGGCTTAAACCCACTATCACTGACAATGAAATATTACCCCCCACTACAATATAATAAGACTTGACCATAAAGTGAGAAAAGGAGGTGGAGTAGCCATCCTATACAAATCCTCTCTAGAGTTAACTACAATTAACATCCCCCTGACCAAGTAACTACCAACACTGAAACAATAATCTCAAGAATTCAACTCAACAAAAACAAAGCTATAAACATATTATGTAGTTATATTCCTCCAGGTAATAACATAAACACCTTAGAAAGCACACTCCATTGGTTATCCTCCTCTCAACCCCAAGAAACAATCATACTTGGAGACTTCAACATCGACTGGACAACTTGTTCAGCACTTTTCCCAACCACCCATATCAACTTACATGGTTTCTCCCAAACTATTACTACCCCCACCATAATCAACAAATGTAACACAAAGGAAAGCATCATAGACTGGATCCAAATAAATAACAATCCCCAGTTGTACAAAGCAGGTACCCTACCTGAGGATATGAGCGACCACCTCCTAACCTACATATACTGAGAAAAAAAGAAGACATACCCCACCAAACCACCTTTATAACCCGCAGGTATACAAAGAACTTTAACCTAAACAGTTTCCAATCTGATCTAAGCCTATGCAAATGGGCCAGACTTAAAACACTACCCCTTGACCAAGCAGTCGCAGAATTCAACACCACCTTCCTAGCCATCTTAGACAAGTATGCTCCCAAACGTAGATTTAGAACCAAAAATAAAACAGCACCATGGCTAACCTATACTACCAGACAAAAACTTACTTCTAGAAATAGAGCATGGACCTCATGGAGAGCCACCAAATCCCCACAAGCCCACATAACATACAAACAGATTAGAAATGAAGCTAAAAGATCTATTATGTTAAATCAAGCAAAACTACTATTTCAACTTACAGCAAAAACACCATAATCAGCCTCAGAAATTCTGGTCAGGTATGAACAAACTACTCCACCCAGGTAAATCTTCTACCCCCACCCTCTCATCAACCTTAAATCTACCCCCTGAATCAGTAGCAAATACCTTTAACACGTTTTTCACTGAAACCGTCAAATCCCTAGCTAATAGTCTATCTCCCTCCTCTTCTTCCACGACCTCACCTACTCATATGATCCCCTCCCCCTTAAAACTAGAGCCTGTCTCCACAGACTATATCAAATCTTCACTCGAAAAATTAAAACCTACCACCCTTGCAGTCGACCAACTTCCCGCAGAATTCCTACAAAAGGACGCTAAAGTAATAGCATACCTATCTCCATCTTAATCAGTCATACTATCCAAGAATCCTACATCCCCTCCATATGGTCAATCTCACACATTCTTCCACTTCACAAAGGAGGGAACTCCATAGAACTCTCAAATTACAGACCTATTGCAATTCTATCTCCCCTAGCCAAAATAATGGAGAAATGCATACAGAAACAACTATTAGCCCACCTCACCCACAACTCTCGCCTAGCCTCATCCCATCATGGTTTTAGACCAGCCCACAGTACAACCACTGCCCTTCTCTCCTTCTCTCACACAATAAATCACAACAGTAATCAAAATCTGCTCTCCTCTGCCCTCTTCCTTGATCTGTCTAAAGCATTCGACATGGTTAATCTCAGCTTACTCTTAGACTCCCTCAACTCACTGTCCATAGATAAATCAGTATGTAACTGGTTCCACTCATACCTAAACGGTCGACAACAAGCTGTCTTGTGGAAAGATAATCTATCCCCTCTTCTACCTGTGACTCTCAGCATTCCCCAAGGCTCCATTCTAGGTCCCCTTCTTTTCTCTATATTCATCAATGATCTGCCCAGAATTATACCACAGGCTACCTCCATACAGTACGCAGATGATTCCACACCAATCTGCACTGCCTCTACTCCAGCAGAATTACAATCCCTAACCCAGTCTACCGTTAACAAAGTAGAAAACTGGCTTAATAATCGTTTACTCCTACTGAACCCAAATAAAACCAAACTATTACTTTTCTCCCCCACCCAAAAGCAAACACCACCAATATTTACAGTCTCTTCAAACAATGGGACCACAATTTCTCCTGAACCAAACACCAAACTACTAGGCATAATCATTGACAACAATCTGAATTACAATGCCCATATAGACAAAACCATAAAAACAGTAAATAAAAAAATAGGATCCATGTATAGGATAAAGAAATTTCTAACCCCAACTACCAGAACCACCATAGCTCACACACATCTTCTCTCCTCCCTTCTCTATGCCTCACCCATCCTTACTAATCTATCTAAATCAAACCTCAACAAAATCACCAGCTGCTATAACAATATAGCTAGATTCGCCACAGGCTCCACATACAGAACCCATCATTGTAATAATCTTCACAACCTAGGTTGGCTAGAACTACCCAATCAAATTTACTATAACCAACTCATAGTTGTTCATAAAATCCTCTACCAACCTACCAGTACCCAATTCTAACTAAAATTATCACCCCCTATAACAACCTAACATCCCTCCACTCATCCAGCAGAATGCTAGTACAAACAACCAAAGCAAACAACTCAGCTGGAGAGTCTTTGTTCTCCAACTCTACTGGGAAAAAATGGAACTCCCTACCTCCACATATATCCTCTAACAGCTCCTTGCCTCAATTCAAAAAAGCTCTAAAGACACACATGCACAAACTCTGGCTATGTCCATGTCTAAACCCCGACTAAACTAAACAAAAATGACACTGAGCCAGTAAAATTAGTTGTGCTCCTATCAAAACTCCATCTAACCCAAAAACATAGTAACTAACTTATTAATCTTATCAAAACCCCAACCAACCCAAGAACATAATAACTAACTATTAGTCTTAACTCACACATGTGTCTACCAACTCCTCTCTCTACAACCTATTTTTTCAGCCCACATTAAACAAATCCCACCCTAAATACCCTTTTCTTTCTTATCGTCCTTGCTTTCTATCAGACACACCCCTACTAAAAGAAAGTCTTGTCTGAATTCATTGCTTCAAAGAAATAGTTTTCTATGTCTCACCTATTAGTAACCTACAGATGGCTTTTATCTTTGACCTATTGTTAACTTCCTAAACACGTTACAAACTGCATTTTCCTTTCCTTAATTTGTTAACTAAAACTTTATAAATAGCTGTATTGCTACATTTTAAACATCTTGTAACCTACATTATTATTTGTTACTAAATATCAACACTGTTATGTTGTTGTTACTAAATGCTTTGATAACATGGAGCTTTTCTCCCCTGGCCTCCGCTGAAAATGGACATGCATCCAGTCGGACTTCCCCGGTTAACAAATGTAAAATAAATAAATAAATAAATAAAATAAACATAATTTGAAAGAGGCTCAATAGCCAGGGCAAAGAGTAATGGGGAGATGGGGCACCCCTGTTTAGTACCTCTTAATATTTTGAATGGGCTAGATAAGATCCATTCTTTACATAGGCTATGGAGTTTTCATCTAATGTTTTAATTAATCCTATAAAGTTTGGGAGAGATTGTATTTTTGCAGAGCTTTAAACAGATATGGCCAGCTTAGAGAGTCAAAAGCCTTATCTATATCAAGGCTTAAAATAGAAAGCTCATTTTTTTCTTGTTTGCTAAGTCTATTAAGGGCAGTAATCTAATTGCATTATCTTGTACCTTTCTGTCTTTGATAAATCCCGTTTGGTCTTCAAGAATTAATATTGAAAGAATATTATTTAATCTGTCTGCTAAGATAGACATGAATATCTTGCACTTAAAGACTGGAATAAATAATTAAATTAATCCGGGGATCTGGGATCTGCTAGATTCCCAGAATCCATAGGGTTATAAATGTTTTGAGGTACATTTTATAGCTTTTTTTTCCAACGGTTTGATCCAATGATGGTCTAAACTCCGCTCAAAAAAATCATAAGTAAAGAAAGAAACTCAGTATTATTATTTTTTAAGGGAAGGTATAAATTGTGTCCAACAAAACAGCAATTTAATCTAAAACGGGAAGGCAAATACTTGTGAGAGCACATGAATTATAACTGCCTCCCTACTAACAAGAAAAAATAAAATATAGTCACCTTCTATGTTTCCCTCTGGTGATAAATCAGGATTAAAGTCAAGCTACAAATTGTCACAGTCTTATGCTTCCTTACCCCCAAAAAGCATCCATCCTCAATGTAACTGAGCTCAGACTGGAAGAAAGTGAAAGAACAATCAGAACACCATAACATATTTCAGCCTATTGTTGTCTCATTTATAAAAGCAGCGTGCTTCC
This sequence comes from Protopterus annectens, assembly GCF_019279795.1. NCBI lineage: Eukaryota > Metazoa > Chordata > Ceratodontiformes > Protopteridae > Protopterus > Protopterus annectens. The sequence goes on along the minus strand of NC_056751.1, from coordinate 676,725,929 downwards.
TTACTTACCCCATGTCTTCAAAAGGTAGACAAATGCATACATGGTTGATGTCTGAGCATAAGAAAAGTGAAAAAAATATCAGTCAGAATAATGCAGTCCAACATGTTACTCCTTAGCAGTACACAGTCCTTATATAACCTATAGTGGCAGTCTGTGCAGCCTTCTGTGGTCTGTGAGGAAAGTTAAAAAAAATAACAATCACACCATTCCTAAACACTCACACTTCACTGCATGCCTCTTAGCAGGGCCTGTTTTTGACTAGATGGGGTTCAGGGCAGAGACCACTACTAAGTCTATATCAAAATTTAGTTATACAGTTATACAACCTATGCTGTGGAGGCTGCCAGGCCCCCAAGAAGCTCTGATGGCCTGGCAGTTCTGCAATGCATTTTATTCCTTTAAAAAGATAATAACACACACATACTGGCTTTAACACGTAAGGCAAGAAGGCTAACACAACCCTTATACTTACATTATATTTTTACATCCTATATTTATTCGTGGAGATGCAAAAACAAATCAAACCAATCTTCAGGCTGAATAACATTAAACTGGAATTCAATTTTAAGGTTAAAAGCACAATATTTTATATAAATATTGCTCTTTCTGCACCCCTTATACTCTATTTTTACATTCTATTTTTACATCCTATATTTAATCCTTATCTGTATTCTAATTTTATTATTTTATAATGTATTATTATATCTGTACGCTTGCATATTGCACATAATGGTAGTTAATTATTGTATTTATGTAGATGTGTGATGTTAAAAAATAGGCTTTGGTTCCTGAGCAAAAAGAGAAGTTTCATCGTGTACAAAACAAACAACATATGCAGCATATTAATTAGTAGGAATAAGGTTTTAATGTAGGAATACTGCTTTAATATTAAATGAAAGGAAATTATGTCATAATTTATGGGGATTTATAACAGGTGGGGTTTGAGTATTATGTATTCTGATGAAGTTTCTACTATGGGATGAAAGCGCTTAATTAAAGTACTGTGGTGTGGATTCCTGACTCCTATTCTTCATTTAAACTGGTAGATAAAAGATTTTATTCATGAACACAACATGCAAAGCTTTTGGGTATAGCCCTTCCTCAGTGCAATTCACACTTTCATGATGTTTTCATGAATAACATCTTTTGATATATACCAGTTTAATTTTATTCAGCCGGAGGATTAGTTTGAACTGTCTTTAACAAGCCAGGTCACTCATAAGATGCACAGATACACAGACACATTGTATACTTACCTACTGACACTCTGGAAGAACACAATTTATAGGGTCATAGGAGGTTACTAGGCTAATGACCTTGGGGCCCTTACAAGCCAAAAAGAAACCTCAGTAAGCACCTCTTGCCCCTATCAGTGAGGGACACAGGTGAGACCCCTAGGACAAATTTGTGGTTTCCCATCCACTTATCAAGGTTGTGCTTGAAGTGGGTCATCGAAGTGCTCTGTTTGACTTTTATGGAAAGTCTATTCCAGAGAAGGGGCAGCCTCTGGGAGACAAACCTGTCTCTTCAGCAGGTTTTGTTGATGTTGCATATTAGATTAAAGCCTTTTGAGCAGGTAGTGGATGAGGAGTTAGACTTATGGATATGGCGCATCTCTAGTAGGGTATGGTCCAAGATTGCCTTGTAGGCGAGACACAGATCACCCATGAGCAATCTATACAATACAGAGCAGAATGATAGTGATTTGAGCTTGTCTGCATAGGACAGGTGTTGTAGGCTATGGATTCTCTCTGTGAGATATTTCAATGGCCTTTCCAGTTGAAGCAGATGTTTGGAGAGGTACAACCAATGGTTGTAAAATCTGTGGTAGGGACTACAGAGCTAGGGATTCTTTTAGTTGTAATTCTCTAGGGGTAGTTTATATTATTGGATATGTTTGTCCAAATACAAGATGGTATATTGGTCAAACCAAAAGAAAGGTGAAAGTTAGAATAATGGAACATCTGGGGGACATTAGAATAATGGAACATCTGGGGGACATTAGAAGAAAAAATATGAACAGTTCTGTAGCAAATCATTTTATATCTGCATATGATGGATTGGGGAATAATTATTTTTTTAGTGCACAGATACACAGACACAGTGTATTAGCCCGACCATGTTTGAGTAGGGGGGGTAGTTTTAAAGAGGAAATTAATAGATTTGAATGTAGGATGATTATAAATTACAGGAAACTTTACCCCAGGGGAATGAACTTGGATAACAATTTGACTTTATAGGAACTTATTTTTGTGGAATTTTATAATAAAGAAATATATTATTTAATTAATGAATAAGTAAAAAAGCTTTTATTTTCAAAGTATTTCGTAAAAATGGCATTTTGTTTGAGCAAAGTTGTTAGCTAAATTGTTGGTAATTAGTTATTGTATGTTTAATTGGCGAATTATTGAATGGAGCACTTGGTGTATAAATTGGATCTGGTTGCAATGCATGATTTATTCCTAAAAGGCAAAAGGCTGAGGTACCAGAATAAAGCTAAAAACTCTTAAGATCCATGTGGAGAAGATGATTTTTGTGGTGTTTCTTTTTCTACTTTTGGCATGTGTTTCTATAATAAGATAGGGATCTATGCTAAACTGTGTTAGCTTTTTGATGATGCCCAAGTGTGGGATTGTGTCAAAAGGCCTTGGCCAAGTCAAGATAAGCTGTATGCACTGACTTTCCCTCATCCAGGGCCTTGGTGACAGTCTCAAAGAAGTCAACCAGGTTCAACAGGCAAGATATGCCCTTGACAAATCAGAATTGGGTGGGGTCAAATGCTTGGAGATTGCCTTTGTCCTTGTTTATAAGATCCATAATAGTATACTCCATGGCTTTACAGATCAGACTTGTCAAGCTAATGGGTGATAGTTTCCAGGGTCAGTAGTGGCACCACCTTTGTACAAGGGGATGGCAATGGCACTTCTCCACTCTGCTGGAATGAAGCCTGTACTTAGGTTATGGTTGAATAGGATGCTCAATGGTGAAGCCAGTTCTTGCTGGAGATGGTACAGAATACATCCTGGGATATTATCAGGTCCCATGGAAGCTATGTTCTTTGTCTTGGATAGGGCTTGCAACACTACAGAGATGTGAGGTGCGGGACAAGTATCAGGGATGTTGAAAGGTCATTTGGGGGGTACAGCGGAGTGAAGTTTGCACTGAATGTATTTGATAGCAGGTTGGCTAAGTCAACAAAATCAGTGTAAGTGATACTGTTAAGTACAAATTTAGAACAAACCTGGGCTTTCTCACGGAGGTTCCTGACATAACTAAAGAAAATGTTATGGTTTACCTTTGTTTTGGTGGCTAGTTTTGATTTATAATTGGCTTTGGAGGTTTTCATTAGTGATCTAATTTGCTTGTTGAGGCTAAGGAGGGAGCATTTCCAATTGGAATTTATTCCTTTTTACCCTTGGACAACAGTTTCCTCCTTTTGTTGTAAAGCTGTCCACCAAACAGGTTTGTGTTTCCTTGAGGAGCAGGTTTTAGTTCTACTGGATATGGCTGAGTCCATGCAGTGTACAGGTGCTTGAATACTGCATTGGCATACTGTTCAGCATAGTTGTCTGCATCCTCTGAGGGGGGCAGTAGTGTGAAGCCACATATACCCTCTCTTAGGAAGTTGAAGTCAGTTTTTGAAAAGTTTTTTAGCTTGATTACAGCTGTGGGTGGGGTTGGGTGGGATGGGAACTTTGAATGAGACAGACTGATGGTCTGATCTCACCAGAGAAGAACATACTATGGGAGTGGTGCAGCAGCCACCCATGTTGGTGAGAACCAAGTCCAAAATGTTATCTCCCCTTGTGGAGGATAAGACAAGCTGGTCTACTGTGGTAGAATTGAGAAAATCAAGGAATCATTGAGAGAGTGCATTTGTGCAAGAATAGTTCACCCAATCTATGGTGGGGTAGTTGAAGTCATCAAGGATCAGGGTGTTAGGGGGTACCTTGATGAAGTCAAGTAGATCCAGGTAAGAGGAGTGCATGCCTTGAGTCATGGAGGGGGGTCTATTGCTAGCTATAACTTGGATGGGTAACTTGACAACTGTCAGTTACACCTGGAGTAGTTTCAGTGTGTCATCCTGGCAAATCAGTCTGGAGGTGTGCCTGTCCTTAATGAAGATAGAAACTCCACCACCCTTCGTCTTCCTGACCTCATTTTAGGGTTGGAATGTGTGGAATGAGGCACAGCCTGGTAAGACAGGGGTGCTCTCTGCAGCCCTGAATCAAGTTTCCATGACCGCACAGACATCATCATCTTCCATTTGAAGGAGAGCCTCCAATGAATGCATTTTCAAGTTAAGACTCCTAGTGTTAAACAGCATGACCTTCAGTTTGCTTTTTGACAGATATTTTATGTTGGAAGGCTGTCATTAGGACATTGCCTAAAAAAGACACAATGGGGGAGGTGAGTACCTTGTCCAGGATCCTCAAACCCAGTGGTGACAGATGAAAACCATCTCTGGCAAAGCATTCAGGCCTGTTGACTATGTCATCCCAGGCAGACAGATATTGGAGTCCCTTGGAATGACACCAGAAACTAAGCCAATTGTCGAAGTCAATTATTTTTTGTTGGTACTGTGGTATCATTTTTGATGATGGTAAGATGCTGTTTAGGGCTAGGGTCATACCTGCCTGAAACACATACTCTGAGAGCTCAAGTCATGTCTCTCTTCATATAGTCCATGGAGGTTCACCTATCATATGTCTTTGCAGTATTGGTACAAGCCAGAGCATATCGATAAATCCATAAAGAGACAGGGAGGACTATGCATACTTCATACAAAAGAAGACAGAGCCAAGAACTCAAACAGGCCCATATGCTGTGAGATGGCAATGCTGCTAAATGTGTTATTGTACTATTGATTGTTTCCTTTCTCACACATCCTGTTCCTGCCAGATATCAAAGACCGACACCTATCATGAGCAATGTCCATGTTTTAATGGAAAGATAAATAAATTAGGGCCAACTTGCCACTCTTAAACATATAGCAACTCCCCCCCCCAGACACACAAGCCTAAGCCATATCAATACTAATTTTACAGTGACTTCATAAAAACAATGTTTTGTGACACTGCTCCTATCATGCCAGATCAGAGATTGTTTAACACTTATAAAAAATGACAAGGAAACTCACTTCTATCCTCAGACCACCTCTGTACTCATTATTCACAGCCACTTTATTGAATGTTTACCTCACAGATGGACAACTGTAGTGAATTAATGATAAGGATAATAATAATAATAATAATAATAACGGTCATGATAGTAAGGTATTTAATCTTATTTTACACAAATGCACAGTAGCCTCAGTAGCCTCGAAAAAACAAATTAGTGACTGTTTAAACTATGTTGCCACTAAGATGGTCAGTAACTTTTATCACCCACCTCCACCCAGCAGTCATTTCTACTTTTGTGTATACTTCAAATGTCTTATTGTATTAAAAATGATGGCCACGTAATGTATTTCACCTTTGTTTGACAAAGACAGCTACACATTAAAATATTCCAGGTTACTTCACACAAAACATATTAATCATGCATAGCCAGTATAATAAGCAAACAACAGCAGTTACTTATATTCCCACATAGACATGCAGTGAAGTTTACTGTAGCCCATCAATTTTACATATCTGTTTAATTGATTGTAAAAATTATTAAAACAAATGCTTTGCATTAACATGTATTTTTTTTGGAGATTAAGATGCAATAAATTATAATTTCTTACATTTTCGACTGACTGCAATCCTCAGTAATTTACCAGAAAATCAAATATATTATGAGGCACAGAGTTGGAATACAATGGAAAATCAAGGGGATTCTGCAAGTCAGGGACGGTGGAGAATTGTGGAGAGCCCTGTCTTGCAAAGTTATCTACCATGTCTGGTTGCCCACTAATACCAGCATTTAACCAAAAAAAAAAAAAAAAAAAGAAAAGAAAAAAAAGAAGAAAACACATTGTCACTGCAGATACAACCACTTTTCTTCGTACAGTGAATATTCCCTACACTTTCACATTTTTTGGCTTCCTGTCCTATCCAGCCCAGAATTGACCTGATTCTTTGTCTGGGTCTATTGTGGGCAAGATGGAGCAGGACACACTGCATGACCACTGCAGCTGCTTTATCTTCAAGTACAAGTGCTGCTGTCTGGCTCTTATTTAGTAAAGAAATGCCAGACATATTTTAAGAAAATAAATTCCTAAAGAAAACCCCTAGCCCAGTGATGTAGAACCTATGACACGCGTGCCAAAGGTAACACACTGTAATATTTTCGATGACATGCTGACTTACCAGAAAAGTTAAAGAAGACCTGTCTTTTTTTTTTTTTTTTTTTTAATCCAGATTGTCCGGAAATTAAGTGGTTTGTGCAGATGTTCGGAGTTTAAGATATAAACCCAGAAACCTGAAATTCAATGTTGTCTCCACTTTTCTTCAAACTGGCTGGTTATCTGAGCTTGCAGATTAACCAATCAGCAATAAGACTCAGCAGATTGTGAGAGAAGGAACCTGAAGTCTGTCCAGTCCACCCGCACTTCAGACTTCACAATAATATTGGCAGCATCACCGCTCCACAGTGTCGGTAAGGTAAGTTGTGAAAAGCTTATTTATTTAAAATGCAAGTAGCATTAAAACAACTTAAAAAACTGAAAACAATGAAAGAGTTTAGATGAGCACAAAAACAGACAGTTCACTGCACAGGCCATCTTAACAATGAACACTTTATTTTTGGTACACGTTACACAACTAAACAAGAAATATATATTTAAGATAAGCACTTTCATCCTAAAATTTTAGAACTTCATCAGATCAACCAAAATAACAAACAGTGTGATGGGGTAGGTATGGAATGGGCACAGGTGTAGCAGGAGGGGGACAGTGTAAGTATGGAAGGGACAGAAATATAACAGGAGGAGAAGGGATGCGTTTGAAATAGCAGCGTAACAGGAGAGGAGATGGAAGGGAGTGGGTATGTATGGAATGGATAAACTCATAGCATGAGAGGGTAGGTATGGATTAAGGCCTTTTGAGCGGGTAGTGGATGAGGAGTTAGACTTATCTCTCTTCATATAGTCCATGGAGGTTCACCTATCATATGTCTTTGCAGTATTGGTAGAAGCCAGAGCATATGGATAAATCCATAAAGAGACAGGGAGGGCTATGCATACTTCACACAGAAGAAGACAGAGCCAAGAACTCAAACAGGTCCATATGCTGTGAGATGGCAATGCTGCTAAATGTGTAATTGTACTATTGATTGCTTCCTTTCTCACACATCCTGTTCCGGACAGATATCAAAGACCGACACCTATCATGAGCAATGTCCGTGTTTTAATGGAAAGATAAAGAAATTAGGGCCAACTTGCCACTCTTAAACATATAGCAACCCCCCGCCCCCAGACACACAAGCCTAAGCCATATCAATACTAATTTTACAGTGACTTCATAAAAAGAATGTTTTGTGACACTGCTCCTATCATGCCAGATCAGAGATTGTTTAACACTTATAAAAATGACAAGGAAACTCACTTTAATCCTCAGACCACCTCTGTACTCATCATTCACAGCTACTTTATTGAATGTTTACCCCACAGATGGACAACTGTAGTGAATTAATGATAAGGATAATAATAATAATAAAAATAATAATAATAATAATAACGGTCATGATACTAAGGTATTTAATCTTATTTTACACAAATGCACAGTAGCCTCAGTAGCCTTGAAAAAACAAATTAGTGACTGTTTAAACTATGTAGCCACTAAGATGGTCAGTAACTTTTATCACCCACCTCCACCCAGCAGTCATTTCTACTTTTATGTATACTTCAAATGTCTTATTGTATTAAAAATGATGGCCACGTAATGTATTTCACCTTTGTTTGACAAAGGCAGCTACACATTAAAATATTCCAGGTTACTTCACACAAAGCATATTAATCATGCATAGCCAGTATAATGAGCAAACAACAGCAGTTACTTATATTCCCACATAGACATGCAGTGAAGTTTACTGTAGCCCAGCAATTTTACATATCTGTTTAATTGATTGTAAAAATTATTAAAACAAATGCTTTGCATTAACATGTATTTTTTTTGGAGATTAAGATGCAATAAATTATAATTTCTTACATTTTCAACTGACTACAATCCTCAGTGATTTACCAGAAAATCAAATATATTATGAGGCACAGAGTTGGAATACAAAGGAAAATCAAGGGGATTCTGCTAGTCAGGGACGGTGGAGAATTGTGGAGAGCCCTGTCTTGCAAAATTATCTACCATGTCTGGTTGCCCACTGATACCAGCATTTAATCAAAAAAAAAAAAAAAAAGAAAAGAAAAAAAAGAAGAAAACACATTGCCACTGCAGATACAACCACTTTTCTTCGTACAGTGAATATTCCCCCACACTTTCACATTTTTTGGCTTCCTGTCCTATCCAGCCCAGAATTGACCTGAATCTTTGTCTGGGTAGATTGTGGGCAAGATGGAGCTGCAGGCCAACAAACTGCATGACCACTGCAGCTGCTTTATCTTCAAGTACAAGTGCTGCTGTCTGGCTCTTATTTAGTAAAGGAATGCCAGACATATTTTAAGAAAATAAATTCCTAAAGAAAACCCCTAGCCCAGTGATGGAGAACCTATGACACGCGTGCCAAAGGTAACACACTGTAATATTTTCGATGACATGCTGACTTACCAGAAAAGTTAAAGAAGACCTGTTTTTTTTTTTTTTTTTTTTTTTTTAATCCAGATTGTCCGGAAATTAAGTGGTTTGTGCAGATGTTCGGAGTTTAAGATATAAACCCAGAAACCTGAAATTCAAAGTTGTCTCCACTTTTCTTCAAACTGGCTGGTTATCTGAGCTTGCAGATTAACCAATCAGCAATAAGACTCAGCAGATTGTGAGAGAAGGAACCTAAAGTCTGTCCAGTCCACCTGCATTTCAGACTTCACAATAATATTGGCAGCATCACCACTCCACAGTGTCGGTAAGGTAAGTTGTGAAAAGCTTATTTATTTAAAATGCAAGTAGCATTAAAACAACTTAAAAAACTGAAAACAATGAAAGAGTTTAAATGAGCACAAAAACATACAGTTTGCTGCACAGGCCGTCTTAACACTGAGCACTTTATTTTTGGTACACGTTACACAACTAAACAAGAAATATATATTTAAGATAAGCACTTTCATCCTAAAATTTTAGAACTTCATCAGTTCAACCAAAATAGCAAACAGCGTGATGGGGTAGGTATGGAATGGGCACAGGTGTAGCAGGAGGGGGACAGTGTAAGTATGGAAGGGACAGAAATATAACAGGAGGAGAAGGGATGCGTTTGAAATAGCAGCATAACAGGAGAGGAGATGGAGGGGAGTGGGTATGTATGGAATGGATAAACTCATAGCATGAGAGGGTAGGTATGGAATGGACAGCAGCATAACAGGGCGGGGGACAGGTATGGAATAAACAGAAGCATAACATGAGCGGGAGGGGATAATATTCTACCTGAGAAAGAAAGAAAAGACAAAATGATTAGGATGGAACCAGCACTACCGAAGACTTGTAAAGAATTGTTTCTCTTTTGTTGAACAGGGGGTGGGGTTGACACCCCAGCATAGTCAATTTAGGGCATTTTCTGACTTTTTGACATGCCAAGCCCAAAAGGTTCACCATCACTGCCCTTGCCAAATGCTGTCCTATGCAACCATCTAGGTCACTTGTGTACAAGACCCACCATACTACTCATACAATGTTCAACATACTAAAGTTTAGTTTTATTGAATTAACACTACCCTTTAAATATTTGAGCGCTAATCACTTAACAGTCTGAAGCACAGCATCCAGCTTCTCATAGCGCAGTCACTAGAATGTTCTCCCATACAGCCATGACACTCTCATGGCCTCTTAACAAGGTATTAATTTCAGAATGGAAAATTTCAGGCACAGACATGGAAACACTTTGGAGAAGAATCCTTCAACTGGAGTGATAAATATTGCTGCCTTTCTGCTGCTTGTACGTAGTGGAATTTGCTAAAGCCTGCTTAATGCATCTAATGTACAAAACAGCCTTGCCCCTTCTAATTTTCCAAGGTAGGCAAAGCAAAGCTCACCCTTTTTACAGCATCATTTAGTTTCTTTCTGTTTTGGTTAACATATATTCTGACTTTGTCATTTTCCTTAATGAAGAGCACCACTGACATACACCATACTGTAGGCCTTATAATCTCTTCTGTTATACCAAGCACCTGTATTCTCTCCAACTCATCTTTCATTTTGGAGAGAATAGGGAATGTTTTTCTCCTGGGCACAGTAAGGGAATATGTGACAACAGCTATCCTTATTTTAGCTGACTCGCAGTCAAGAAGTCCAGTATTACAAACACATCTACACTTACTTCACCAAGTCTGGTGGTCAAACCCAGTTCACAGGCTACATTCTGTTCAACAGATTAAATATTTAGATATTGTTGCATGAGTACATACAATCAAAACTCTTTATTTCTTTTCTCCTCAGAGAATTATAGCTTACTCACCAGAGTTGCATACATTCATTTTTGCTCTAAGCTGCTGTGGATATTCTGAGATGTTTTGGTAGATACTATTTGGCTATACTATGATATCTTTCCAAGTATCTATTTGAAACTTAAATTAAGTTCGATGATGTGGAGTTTTGCATTCTATTTTTTCTCTGACTCTGGATGTTTAATCACTAAGCACAAAAAAAGTTCCTGTGCTCGTTTTTATTATCTGTTGCTACTGTTTGGCTACATTAGTCTTATACAAAATAACAAGCTATCTCATTTTGTTACAGTTTTTGCACCTGTCATTTTGTGCTGCATGTTAGTCTGTCCCAATGTGTATCTAGGATGGTGCAGTAATGCAGCAGTCGCATTGTCGCCTCACAACAAGAGGTTCTCCAGATTGATTCTTGGCTGGGGTGCCTTCTGTGCTGAGTCTGCATATCCTCCCTGCGTTTGTGAGGGTTTCCTCCAGGTGTTCTGGTTTCCTCCCATATTACAAAGACATGTGTCTGGAGTGTTCTCCCTGGGCCTCCACTGAAAATTGGCTATGTTCCAAGTTGAACTTTCCCTGTAAACAAATGTTAAATAAATAAATCTAGAACATTCTTTTCCAGCAAACACTCTTTTTGTCACTCACACATTTGCTTTTGCAGTTGCTGTGCTTTCTTTGTTTAACATTGATTTTGTGCTTAACTCCATCTGTATCTCTCACAATATGCATGTTAGTATTTTGTCTTTTAATTGACTCAGTCCATTCTGCTACCTGCATAGCCAAATTTCCTCTCTAACTCAACTTGTGTGAAGCTTTGTTGTCAGCAATGCCTGGAACAATTTTTATATTTTACTCAATCCTCTTCAGTTCACAGTATTAATGCAGTTAGAATAAATGTTCCATGAAAGATTTAACAGATTCACCACCACCTTGTACACACTTGTGAAAACATGTCCTTTCATAAATTGCATTTATTATTGGCACCAAAGGTTCTTCAGGTTTAGCTGTAACAGGTTCAAATTTTACCCATCAGTAAATATAAATGCATTAAATGTTGTCTTAAACTCTTTACTAATGGCACAAGTAAAGAATTTACATGAATTACTCGTGCATGTTTATTCAGTTTGGAACTTATTCTATGGCATGCAAATCTTTGCTTCCATGCCAGCCCGGCAAATGGTTGCCACAAATTGAAGGACTCTAGTGGGTTGAATGTTGTAATTTTTAGTTTGTTTGTCTCTTTAGCTTTAATTCATCATTTGAGATATTTCTAGCACTATTATCATGTCAAGATGATTTTAAATTCTCTGGTAGTATCCATCTCTGCTGTTTTGCTTGGTTTCTTCTTTTTTCCCATGGTTTTCCCCAATATATGTGTCATTGGTAGTATTCCATGTAGCTGTTTCAGTCCAATTGTCATGCTTCTGATGGCATGTCATGATAGGATCATATCTATACATGATTAAATGAGAGCGCAAGCACATTTTCTACTCTAAGCATAAGAAAGGTAGCACACCACACACACCACATAATTGTTCCATGTATATTATTTCAAGTTGCAAAGCATTGTGGATAGGGGGCCTCCTTTATCTGGTATCACTGCACCTGTCATGTAAATGGTGTAAGGTAGCCAGCTTTTTGAAGTGGACAGTAGTTCATTGCAGGATGTGCAACACACACACACACACACACACACACACACACACACACACACACACACACACACACACACACACACACACAAGTTCCGGCTGATACATAGTAAGACATTTCCATGTAGGTGCATTTGATTTGGAATAAATGGCTCAAGTGATATTATATGCAGAGACATATGACTGCTACAAATTCACTGTCTGCACAGAACAGCATGTGGTTCCATGCCCACGGCTTGAGTATACAAGTGCACAGTGGGAAAATAATGTCTGTAACCCACAAGGCAGCTAGAGAGAGCAGCCAGTATGGGAGGCATCAGCAGCAGAATGCTCAGTGGACATGTCATCAGCAGGGAAAATGCAGTATACAATGGGCAGTGCAGCAGAATGCTCAGTGGACATTTCGTCAACAGTGAAAATGCAGTATACAATGGGCAGTGCAGCAGAATGCTCAGTGGACATGTCGTCAGCAGTGAAAATGCAGTATACAATGGGCAGTGCAGCAGAATGCTCAGTGGACATGTCGTCAGCAGTGAAAATGCAGTATACAATGGGCAGTGTCTTTGTAAGTGGCCATTACCCCTTCTAAAACACATACTGGAGTGTAAGTGTCACTGCAGCTGCATGCAGGATTTCATCTGTACTATAGCAGACTCTTACATATTGTAGCTGCATAAGCATGTACTGTTCACTAAGCAGAACACACAGCACTTCCCACACCAGGCAGCATGAAGTTATGGGCAATGTGTTGGATGCTTCTGTATGTTCACAGTGAATTTAGACAGCCATATTTTTCTGTAGCTAAATGTCACTTCAGCCAAGTGTCCACAACTAAATGGACCCCCAGAGAAATATCTCACCACTTCACAATCTGAACCCCACAATACACACACCTTTACATACCTACAGATGCATTCAGTTTGGGAAGTCACAATTCAGCTTAAGATAAGGAAGAAAACAAAAGACCTTTGTGAAGACCCCTAAGGATAAATGGATAATATACTTGTACCAAATGAGTGAAGTGATGTTAATTAATTTAGTGCAGCAAATGCTTTAAAGGTTTGTTACTTTCAAGTTCTACTCTGTTCATTAGCTAATAATGATACATGTACTCTCTGTTTACATGAAAAAATGCATGGCGTGGTTTTCCACTAGTCTTTTACAGCCTGCAAAGGGGCAGAGTTTTATATATAGTAGCAAATGCACAATTTATTCTTGCAGGCTTCACTGACAAATAGCTTCAGAAGGTTTACACAAATAAAGACCTCACAACTTATACATCAAAGTTATATCATAACCCAAGTCACCATTATTCATTTTCTAGTTCTTCCAGTCGACCCCGTGGGTCCCCCATTAATGACAAGAAACCGGTGAATAAGTGAACTGGGATACATTAATGTTCTTTAATTGATATTTAAAGGCTGCATGATCAAACCTAATGTAATTTCTCATCTAATATGGTACCTCTCAGATGAATGGTGTCTCTGGACTATAACATTTAGATATATCATAATTATTATGAAAGTAAATAAAAAAACAACTTTTTATTGAGAATTAAGGTCCACATCCCTTTAGTCTTCCTGGTACTCAATTATAACATGTGAATACTTTGCAATGAAATGCAGATATTATGCTGTGAAAGGTGAACTTTGTGCCCACTGAATGGTGCACAGTGACAGTTATCCCACTACATAAATGGGGGAGCCACCACAGACCCCAAAAACTAACACCCCATTAGCCTGACGAGCCTGGTCTGCAAGGCCATGGAATGTATCATCATGGAACTTATAAACAAACAAATTGGTAATCTCCAAACTCTGGACCCCACCCAGCTCGGGTTTGTAAAAGGTAGATCATGTCTCCTAAATCTGACAGACTTCTTTGAAGCAGTCACCACAGCTGTAGATGAAGGTAAGGTGGTTCACACAGCCTATCTAGATCTTGCCAAGGCTTTCGACACCATCCCCCACTCTGGAGTTATAGATAAACACACTAAACTAAGTATAAATCCCTATGTTACAAGAGGGGTTGCCAACTGGCTCACTGACAGAACCCACACTGTGAAGGTAGCACACTCCAAATCCGACTTCAGACCAGTGACAAGTGGAGTACCACAGGGTTCAGTCCTGGGTCCTCTCCTGTTTGATATCTACTGCTCTGAAGTACAGGCTAACACAGAAGGTCTTTGTCTAACAAAGTTCGCAGATGACTGCTAACTAGGAGCCATAATTGAAACTCCTAACGATGTGGACATCCTAAAAAAGGGCCGCACTGAGACAGATGCCTGGTGTCAAAGCCATGGCCTCAAGGTCAATGCCAAAAAGTGCATTGTCATCCCCTTTGGTAAAAGCTCTGTACCAATGAACTACCACATAGCCGGTAGTCTACTTAACACCAAAAGTGTGATAAGAGACCTTGGGATACAGGTGGACAGTAGTCTGCCCTTTGATAATCAGATTGCTACAGTGGTGAGGAAATCCTTCTACATGGTGCACATCACAAAAGGTTTCTCATCCAGGAAAAAAGAGGTCATTGTTCCCCTCTGCTCATCACTCATTAGGCCCATTATAGAGTACAATGCCTCTTTTGGTATGTACCTCACAAGGCATCTACAACAACTGGAAAGGCTGCAGAAATACCTCACAAAGAAGATTACCAGCCTCAAACAGATGCCCTATGCAGACCTTCTCAAAAAACTCCAGCTTTACTCTGTTGCATATCACCTACTCAGAGGCGATCTCTGCCTAACATACAAAGCTATGTCAAACCCAGAGCTGTTGTACATGCTCCACTTAAAGAAATCCCAATCCCTCCGAGCTAGAGAGACCTAAACCTTGTCACCACAATAAACAGACCATGCTGGAGGGATAGATTCCTGTCCCAGAGACTTCCCATATTCTGGAACACATTACCTATTTATATCAAACAAAGCTCCTCATTAGCACTCTTCAACAAAAATCTTGATGATTGGTTGGGAAATAGGAAATTCACCCCTGGGATCACTTCTGTGGCTCTGCTTGACAGGGGAACAGGAAAATAATTTTCTTGGGTGGTGAAAGCCAGGGTACCTTTTTGGCTAGGCTTATATAGGCCCTAGGGCCAATAGCTTAGTACCTACCTATGAACGAAATCTGAGTTTGATGGTGGGCTGGAGGAACAGCACATAGGAAGTGTTTTGATGACTTCTCATGTGTTGCTTGTTTATGATCTCTTCCTGAACACAGAGGAGGGCACTGGATTTATCAGAGTTCTCCATTTTCTTAGTCTTTGCTACTGAGCTGTTGCTGAAGGTATGCATTTAAACTAATTTACTCTTCTTTTTATGCGGTGACGACAGCAGAGTGTTCAGAAATACATGCCACAAGGAAGTATCATTCATTCATTTATTCATTCTTTCATTAACTGATTCAGTTATTCCTTCATTCACCCATACCAGATGTACACAACTCAGGGATGCAATAACAAAAGTATTAGTTCTGCCTCTGTACTCACCTAGGTCACCTTGAAAGAAAACCCTTTACATATAATGTTCTTATTCACTAAGTATAAGCTTTCTTAACACTTTTCACTGACGTGCCAAAAGGTGAATTTGTGCCTCTAAATTGTGTCATGTGTGTGTGTGTGTGTGTGTGTGTGTGTGTGTGTGTGTGTGTGTGTGTGTGTGTGTGTGTGTGTGCTCATGTGTGTGTGCATATGCGCATGTGTGTGCTCATGTTTGTGTGCACATACGGGTGTGCTTGTGTGTGTGTGTGTGTGTGTGTGTGTGTGTGTGTGTGTGTGTGTGTGTGTGTGTGTGTGTGTGTGCACTCATTTGTGTGTGCGCTCATGTGTGTGTGTGTGTGCTGATTTTGTGTGTGTGTGTGTGTGTGTGTGTGTGTGTGCGTGCGTGCGTGCGTGCGTGTGTGTGTGTGTGTGTGTGTGCGATCATGTGTGTGTGTGTGTGTGTGTGTGTGTGTGTGTGTGTGTGTGTGTGTGTGTGTGTGTGTGTGTGTGTGTGTGTGTGTGTTTGTATCCTGCAGTGGAGTGGTATTCTGATCAGGGCAGGTAATCTTCCATATAGCCATCAACTACTAGGACAAGCTCTAACACTCCCGTGATCCGGAATAGAATGAAGCAGGTATTAGAAAATGAATGAAGAAGTGAACTAACAAACTAATTAGACAAATTGCCTGGTGGCTATGTAACATTCTGTTTTCGTTTGAAAAAGTGATTCATGAAATGCTTATATTTGGTTGAACATTACACAGATTAGAAAATGAGTACTTGTTAACTGTAAAAGTCTGCTAACAGTTTAAGCTGGAGCATTAGGACAATAGCTCATGTGATACAATAATGATAACTATGGACTGGATTTCATGAATTGTTGCATTCATTTAAAGAGTGTAGGAACTTTTGCTGCAATATTTCATTCTGTTAATTACAACTTCAAAGAGAAAATAATCTTCACTTTCAAATAATTTGCTTCTCCTGCACCATTGCAGATGTTCTGCTTTCCTCAGACCCTTCAGTCATGCTGCTGTGATCTCTTCATTTCATTTTTTTAAATTTGCCTCTTCCTTCATGTATTTATTAATATTGTTCTCAATATTTGACATGTTTTGCCCTACCTGCACAGTGTGACCTGTCAATTGCTACTGTCTTTCCCTTTACAGCTGCAAACTTTTGTCACTCCTAGAGTACTTGGAAGCTACTATTATATCCAATGGCATTTTAGTCAATAATACCTACCCATCTTTCTTTCTAATCTGGAAAAGTTTTGGCACATTTTGTTATTCACATTCATGTATGCCTTTTTTTAAGAAATAAAGAACTAATATTATCTTAAAGAGAGAGGTGACACATGCAGGCATCATAACCTATCCTCCTTCTGTTTTGTGTAACAGGCATGAGGGCATTAAAGAACAAAATATGAGAAAATCTTCAAAGAAATAAAATGATACTCAGCTGCTAACTGCCACTGCATTATGCAGAAGTCAATTATGGATAATTACACCCATCAAAGCTATTTTCCTGTCAGAAAAATAGGTAGCACTCTTATTATCCAAAAGACCTTTTTACGCATCACCCCTTGTGTGACGACAACAATTATGGGAACATTAATCCCCCCTGCATAAATAGTCCTTTTGCACTCTGTGTTTCTCAAAGGCAGACACTGTTTGTTTCACTGTTTTCCAGACAGCAAGACACTGCTGATGCTGATTTTATGGCTTCGAACAGGAGACTGTCTCAATAAATGTGAACACCAAGAGTATTGCTATTATTTCTAGCATTCAGAATTACCATCCTTTTCTTGACAGTTGCATCTGGAGCCACTTTAAAATTTGTTTCTTTTACCAGTCCCTCATTTTATTATTACTTTCAGTGAAAGCGTTTTATGCCAAGGTAAGCTTTGAATATTTTTTCTGGTTTAATTTAAATGTTTGCAAAAGGGCTATATCTATATTTATATCTATATCTATATATCTTGTATCAATATCTGTATCTGTATCTCTACCGATGTACAAATGTACATTGTATATTGTAAATATAAAAGAGTTGTTAGGGGTTGTGTTGAACTGTTTCTTTTCAGTTAAAAGAGCTGCAGGAATGCATTCATGCTGAAGCAGGGATAGAACAAAGTTCTTGAATTGCGTAACAGTTATCCATGATGATTTTTATTAAATCAAGTACCATGGTTATATTGTCAAGTCTGAACAGGACAATATGGTTCAGAATGCTTGTTTCACTTATGGTACTACAGGTAATTTCACAGGAGGACCAGGTACTTTTGCCAGATGAAAACTTCTTCCCAGTTTGCTGAATCCTTGTAATATTGATTCTGAGCATAAATCTAGATATGGGCCATTTCTGTATTTGCTTGGATAATTCCATCAAGTCTGCTGACCAGACAACAATCTTTTGTTTATTTTCATTACTATTATAAATAGAAATATTGTACTGGAATTCATTAAATGAATCTTTAGACACTGAGTGAAATATATATTAATAAGCAACGGCAATTTGCAATATAACTCAAGTCCATTCAAGTTTTCAAGTGATTCTCGTGAGATCTGATAATTTAAATATTTTGCCAGGATAAGCAAAACTGTACCATTGTTGCTTTAATATTTGTAAGAGTTGCAACAAAGTAATCGAGTTTTACAAAACTAAATTTTCTCTGTACATTGCAGAATATTCTAGTTTGGCATTAAAACCGTAGCTTCTACAGTACAAGAAAATGTATTATGTTTCATACATTCCTCACCAATGTTATTACTTTTAGCACTGTTGAGGTCCATTAATAGAAGTAGAATTGAAATAAACATCACCACCTTAATAGGAGCACATTTTGTCCTGACTACATTATTCTTCATTCATTAATCCATCTATTTGATGAAAAGGAAAGAGCTCATGCATTTATTCAGTAAGGCCATCAACATTACTTCTTGCCATTGTAACTTGTCTACTGAGAGGGGAAAATCTGATGTTAAACTTTATAAGAGGCAAAACTATGTTAAAGTCAAACACTGCATTTAGAATAAGTGGTCCTAGATTGCATCTCGTCTAGTGCCACTGCCAGTTTTACTATAATACTGCTAGAAAAAAATAATCCAAGTAAAAAAAAAAAATGCTGGAATGAAGCTGTTTTTATTTCGTACTGGTTTATTTAATAATACTGTATTTGGACAGAAAATAAAGGACTATACTTAGCTATCATGATAAAAAAGAGGATCTGCTGACTAAACTATGGCTGCTGTCCTGCACCTAAATTTAGTGTTAAATCTTAAACATCAACATCTTTCAGAGGACTAACCAGTGTCGTACAAAATATGATTTTAACTTTCATCTTAACAAAGTTAACAAAACATTTAAAAAGTTATTTAAACCTTACTTAATCCCTTACATGAAATGTCAAGACTTTTTTTTTTCAGTCAAACTGAATATTATGTAATCAAAATCATATTAGATAATGTTCACAAATTAGTAGCAATACTGCAAGTTTCAGAATTACTGTGCTGCTTAAAATATTTAAATTGTTGATAGTTTTCACGGTAGATTTATTGAATTTGCTATAAAGTGTGTTTTATTTATTTTACTTTTTTTAAATAGCTTGGTTCCCTTAGGCTTATGATTTGTTTTCAGATGCACCATTTATACATACTGGCGGAATTTGATTTGGACATTGTATAAATTCCTTACTGGTTTTAGAATGTTCAGCATCACATTTAAAGAAGGGCATATCAGTTCCCTCCCTATCTGCAGCACTGGACTTTCAGTAGTGGGCCAGGAATCCATGAAACTAGTGTTGGGAAGGAACTAAACAACCTTTTTCTTTTTTGCATTAAAAATAAATGTGCTATCTGCTGAGTCACTGCCTATGTTGTTACAATAATGTGTTTGTAATAGCACTGTTCACTTACGAAAACACATTGAAGTCAAAATGTGTAGCAACAGTCAGCAATATTAACCTTACACTACATTTCATTTATTGAAGATAGCAGGGAACACTGCATTGATCTAGTACCCTTTAAGTGCCTTTAAAATTATATATCCACTCCCCCTTCTAGTATCTCTCTCTTCTGCTTTACCATACTTTCTTTAATGTCCCTAGCATTTACCTCACCACCACCAACTCTGGCAGTCCATTTATTGAGTCCACAATCATTTCTATGCCTGTTTCTTCCATGATTGTTCTAACCAGGATTTCACAACAGAAACAAAATTAATCTTGTCTGCTAACATTTGTGTGATTTGTAATACTATTAATTTGCATACGTTACAACAAAACCCTTAACCTATATTTACAAGAGATCAAAAAGGAATGTTACAAATAATATATTACTATTAACAGATGAATATTTAAGGAGTCTTGATTAAACCAAAGACATGACCATTTCATTATGTTACAGAAATGTGCTAAAAATGGACAGCTATTGCAAAGGTGAGATTGATTTGTTCAGTGGCAATTAAAGTCACTCAGGCCCTTACAGTCAAAATCAGAGTATGCTAGTCTCTTTTAATGTGATAACAGTGCAACATGGTTTTGATTTGCTGGCAAACTCACTAACTGTAGTTAAATTCTAAGGAAGACTACTGGCAATGTAAAATTCATTTTACGCCAGATAAAACAGAATTAAATGTGTTTGTGAAGAAGGAATGATCTCCCCTTCTTCTGCATTACAGTGCTGCAATGGGTATTAATGCCACCTCACAGCTCTGGATTCTCTGGTATGGTGCCCATCTCTATGGCCATCTGTAGGATGCCTACGTATCTTTACTTGCATGCATGGACTTTTGTTAGGTGATCTTGTTTTCTACAACATTCCAAAGGTATGCAATTATTTGAATTAACTACTTTCAGAAATGCTCATAATTATGTGTGCATAATGTGAATTTGTGTGTGTGTGTATGCTTATGAAAGTGCATGCGCGCACGCGGATGTGCACGTTTCTGTGTGTGTTCATAGGTTCATAGACTAGTACTAGGCTAAATGCCCTTGTGAGCCATTTTAAGCCTAGCCAATTATCCCTTATGAGACACAAACCCTGCACCTTGTCTTTGTAAGGCAAACACCTTAACCATTAGGCCACCCTTGTGTGTGTGTGTGTGTGTGTGTGTGTGTGTGTGTGTGTGTGTGTGTGTGTGTGTGTGTGTGTGTATGTGTGTGTGTGTGTGTGTGTGTGTGTGTGTGTGTGTGTGTGTGTGTGTGTGTGTGTGTGTGTGTGTGTGTGTGTGTGTGCGCATCCAATGATGTGATAAATTGGCATCCTGTCCAAGAGTGGTTCTTTCTACCTTATGCTCAATGTAAGCTGGGATAAGTTTCGGCTCCCCTTTGACCTCAAATATGATAAAGCAGGTATAAGAGTAAGATTAAACAAATGAATGAACCGTATTGAGGGAAGCCTGTTTCAGGAAGGACAAAACCATAACCATATCTAGAATAAAACATATTGCCTCACAGTTCAAGCTTTAATATGTGTGCTGAGACCAGGATGACATAGTGGCACAGCAGATAGAGTTGCTGCCTCACAACAAGAGGTTCCTGGTTCTACTCTCAGCTTGGATGCCTTCTGTGTAGAGTCTGCATGTCTTCCATGTGTTCAAGATGGTTTCCTTGGCATGCTCTGGTTTCCTTCCACATTCAAGAGTCATGTAGTAGGTGGATTTGAGACCCTAAATTGGCCATAGGTGTGAGTGTGCATGTGGGTGTGTGGGGTGGAAGTGCTACTGGGGTAGGGCTAGCCACCTGGCAGTGTAAACCTTAGCTCTAGATGTTTGTCATTGTTGGTGTGACACTCTCACCTTATTTGCAAAATTAGGAAAAGGGTTGTGGATGGATGGATATTTGCTGAGGTTAAAAAAAAGAGCACTTGTGTGAAAGATGAAATTTTCTGTGTTCATCTTTGAAATATCATAGGTTCATAGGTAGGTACTAGGCTATCGGCCCTGGGCCTATACAAGCCCAGTCAAAAAGGTACCCTGGCTTTTGCCACCCAAGAAAATTATTTTCCTGTGCCACTGTTGAGCAGAGCCACAGAGGTGATCCCCGGGATGAATTTCCTATTTCCCATCCAATCATCAAGATTTTTCTTGAAGAGTGCTAATGAGGAGCTTTGTTTGATATAGATAGGTAGTCTGTTCCAGAGTATGGGAAGTCTCTGCGACAGGAATCTATCCCTCCAGCATGTTCTGTTTATTGTGGTGACAAGGTTTATGTCCCTAGAGCGTGTAGCTCAGAGGGATTGGGATTTCTTTAAGTGGAGCATGTCCAACAGCTCCATTTTCAGCCTTTTTCCAGCTTGTCAACACTCAGCACTCAAAATGCTGAGTGTTGACAAGCTGGAAAAAGGCTGAAAATGAAAACACTGCTCTTCTCTTTTAAGTTTCTTTTTTTGCTGGAAGGAACTCTTCCTGCCCTGAACTTCTATATTCTAATTCTTAGATTACCATACCTCAGAGCAAAGGAAATAGCCTGAGAAATGGCCATCTTTGACTTAGTATATGCAAGTCCATTTTTTCAGCCGTTCAGTCTACATGTTTTAGGACTCTGTCTAGTGGGTCTTGACATTTCAAATGGTTACAATTTTTCTGCTAAAATTGGTTGGTATTTTTCAGCAGTTTGATTAGCGTTCAGGTGTAGGTTGACTACATAAAACAGGAATAATTCAGTATCGGTGCCATCTGCCCATTTTCATAATTGCAGTAAAATTGTTGATTTGTTATATGTTCTCACAACTGCAAAGCCAGATTTTGCTGGTTATCTTCAAAACCAGATTTCGGGGAGGTTTACTTAACTTGCAGGCATATTTACTACAGTGAACTCATTTGTCACCCAAGGCAGTGATCAAAATGTATGTATTGTATGGCAAGGTAAATGCATGTTTTGAAAGGCTGTGTATGGACAGCTTATGTTGACACTGTGGTACAGGATAATGAAAGCACCAAAGCAAACACTGCCAACAATTTATTGATTGTAGATGTCAGATTTTCTAGTTATGTTTTCACATTTTAATATAAGAGCTGTAAGTGAATTCATGACCATTTACTATGGATCAGAATAATGGCTTTCTCTAGACAGTAAATAAAATGATGATCTGACTGAACTTAATTGTGACAGATCTTTGAAGTTGAAGCTTCAGTCTCAATTACACTAAATCTTATAGGTAGGTATGAGGGCAGAATATGCAGCCTTGTAGGAGAAACCATAACTATAGCACTGGCATTATGCTTTACCTATTGTAGGAGACCAGTTTGTCTGCTGTATTTGCCATAAAAACAAAGCAGGATAAAGTGTTTTTTGAGGATGGCTTTTGTCTTTGCCTCACTAAAATGATTCCTGCAGTTAAAAAGCACTGGAAAGCAAAAACTTTGTAATAGTCTTACTACTATGAATTGATAAAACTTGAGTAGATTGCAAGAATACTCCAAAGTTTCTAGATGTATCACATTACAGAAAAAACTGGAGAATCACTCAACTAAGGGTGTATATGTTGGAAATTATATCTTGCAGAGTCCTATGGTATTAAAAGAAGGGGTGTAATGATAAGGTTGTAGAATGAAGAAGCATAGAATTAAAGACTTTTCTGCATTCTTGAAAAAGCGATGGATGTAGTATAGAACAAATCTTCTAGAACTTCTGGAAAGTAATAAACTGCATTTCTAAAGAAACCAGGAGTATTTATTCAGATTAGAAAGATGCATTGAAAACTGACATCTAGAGATATTTGATTGTAAGGAAAGTTGAAAGTTTTAAAGATATGAACATGCAGTATACACAAGAGGAATGTAGGTTGCAATATGGGTTTTATAAAATATATGATCATTTTATCATTTGGAATATTTTTCTAAAAGTACGAAATAGTGGTTTGAAAAAAAAACAGAGAATGCCGAAATTAGGATTTCCATGAGGTATGACAATACATTAGGGTACAAAAGTTATTAAAATAGAGATAACTGTATACTGATATTCCTTTTAAACATGGATTATAAATTGTTGGCATACGTATTACACCTGAAAATAAAATAGCATACAAGAAAGAAGATTGAGGATAATGTAGGAGGAATTATTACTGGGAGAGCTATGAGGAAGCATCATTGTGGGTGTATCGCATTGTTTTGATGTAGCAAATGTTTTTGTTGTAATAAATAAGGGAGTTTAATGAGGCTGTTTTAATGGTTTGGTGGTAGAGGTTTATGGAATGGGTTGACAAACTTTAAAGCTGTCTAAAATGAAGTGCATAGTGAATGCATATTTTGGTGGTATGGATAGGCATGGGTAAAGGAGTTAATGGAGGATGTTGTTTGATCCATGTTTCTTTCATTTGCTAATGAACTAAATGGGAAAGTATTCAAAATGGCTGACTTACCGTACATAGTGAATATTATCCCCTCTGGTTCTTTTTTAATTTCTGATTTTGAGAGAGCTAGAGCATGTGACAGAAGCTATTTTTTATTTTTTATTTTATTTTTTTTTATTTTATTTAACATTTGTTGACCGGGAAAGTCCGACTAGGTTCCACAGATCCTGTTTTCAGCGGAGGCCCGGGGAGAAATGCTCCAGAAGCATGTCTTTAGAATGTGGGAGGAAACCGGAGTACCCGGAGGAAACCCACGGAAACGGAGGGAGAACATGCAAACTCCACACAGAAGACACCCCAGCCGAGAATCGAACCAGAGAACCTCTTGCTGTGAGGCGACAGCATTAATCGCTGCACCACTGCACTGCCCTAGAAGCTTTTAAACTGGGTAACAACATGTTAAATAAGATGGAAGTAAAAACAAATAGAAAGTGCAATAGTGGAAATATCACTTTTCCAGAACAGAAACAACAATATTAGAGTTTATTTGATGGTAGTGAAGTGGTAAGACAGCACTGCAGAAAACTTTAGATGAAATGGATAAGAAAAATAAGATTTAGAAATTGAGAACTATCTGGAAATTATTCCATATCTCTTTTAAAATATGGTATATATGATTAAACTCTATTTACAATTAAGAACTGTTTTAGCACAAGTTTTTTTATTCACTAAAGTTCTAAAAATGTATTTGCTTATTTATTTATTTACTTACATTTGTTTACTGGGAAAATTGTCTAAGTTAACTGAAACCCCTTTTCAACAGAGGCCTCAGGAGGAAAGCTCCAACAGTTATTTATGCATCCATAGTCAAATGAAATACTATTACACACATTTACTTATGACTCTTTGAAAAAATAAAAAAAAATGCAATGAAACTGTGATTAAGACACCAATTCTTAATACAAACTGAGATTGCAAAGAAGATGAAAAAATTAACATAAAGAGGATAACAATTTTACTAAAGGGATGAACTAGATGGGGCTATATTACCACATTGAAAACACAAGTCAGTGAACGCCCATTTGCTGACCAATAAACAGCGAACTGTTATTCCCACAAACGGCCACCACAGCAATTTTTTCCTAGGGAAAAAATGCACTTGGCCATAGTCATGAATTTGCCCTTTTCCCCACTGTAGTGCAATCTCAGAGTTGGTATATTTAGTTTAAGAGGCGTGGAAGGCTGTTTGGGGAGTGTGGGAGGCGAAGCCCTCCCCAGTTTGATAGGTTTGGAATGCTGTCTCATTTCTGCTTGGCCAAGTGATTTTTTTCCCCTAGGAAAAAATTCACTGAAGTGGCCATTCGCAGAAATGACAGTTCGCTGTTTATTGGTCAGTGAACAAGCATTCGCTGACTTGAGTTTTCGATGTGGTAATATAGACCAAACTAGACAGCAGGCATACGTCTCAACTCTCTAGATTTTGCAGAATGTCCAGATTTTTGCCTCATATTTTTAGTCTGTTCCTCTTAAAATATGTGATTTTCTGGTGAATCTTTGAGAACTGAAGTCAGTAAATAATGAGAGACTTTTGAGTTTCTTACTTCATATCTTTCAGAAAACATATGGTGTCATAAAATCTATTATTCTAGAAACTTTCTAAGTTTATAAGAGCAATGTTTAAATTGTACTTTTCCCCACATTATTTTTGGCTTTGTCCAGATCTCTTGAATTAAGAAGTTGAGAAGTTATGATAATAGGGCAACAAATTTACATTTTTTGTAAATTTAGTAGAACTATGAGGGACAGATAAAGAAGAAGAGGTCATCTGGTAGTTTTTAGGATATGAAGTAGAATTAGACATACTACAGGGTTTTGTACCTAAGACCATAACCTCCGATGACAAATAATTAACGAATATAGATTAGCTGCTGTTCATAAGATCTAATGGAGAGGTTATGACTTTATTTTGAAAATTATTGTGGGACTATGCTAAACACAGGTTGCAACATGGCAGTGTGATTTATACTCTTGAGAAGCCAATACAGTGTGTTGCAAGGTGGTATCAGACAAGCAGCTCCTCTTGTCTCTGTCATCTGTCCCATTGCCTCACTAGTGACCCTTGCTTCTTTTTATTACATTGACACTTTCTGTTTTGATTACACTTTTTATCTACCCACTGATCAGGCAGACAGGTGCTTTTGGTTATTCAAGCTATCATTTTTCTGTTCTTCTTCAAAAGAAAATTACATGCATGCATATGTGCTTATTTTCACATGGTTGCATAGCCTACATTCAAGTGGAATCCAGTAAAAAGACATCTTCATTTATATACAGAATAATACTTTTATGTAGTCCTATAGTGACATGAGCGAAGGATTTATAGGTTCATAGGTTCATAGGTAGGTACTAGGCTATTGGCCCTAGGACCTATATAAGCCTAGCCAAAAAGGTACCCTGGCTTTCGCCACCAAGAAAATTATTTTCCTGTGCCACTTTCGAGCAGAGCCACAAAAGTGATCCCTAGGGTGAATTTCCTATTTCCCATCCAATTATCAAGATTTTTCTTGAAGAGTGCTAATGAGGAGCTTTGTTTGATATAGATAGGTAGTTTGTTTCAGAGTATGGTATGTCTCTGGGACAGGAATCTATCCCTCCAGCATGTTCTGCTTATTGTGGTGACAAGGTTTAGGTCCCTAGAGAATGTAGCTGGAGGGAGTGGGATTTCTTTAAGTGGAGCATGTACAACAGCTCTGAGTTTGACATAGCTTTGTATGTTAACAGAGATTGCCTCTGAGTAGGCGATATGCAATGGAGTAAAGCTGGATTTTTTTTAGAATGTCTGCGTAGGGCATCTGTTTGAGGCCAGTAATCCTCTTTGTGAGGTATTTCTGCAGCTTTTCCAGTTGTTGTAGATGTCTTGTGAGGTACATACGAAAAGGGGTGCTGTACTCTATAATGGGTCTAATGAGTGATGAGTAGAGGGGAAGAATGACCTCTTTTTTATTGGATGAGAAACCTTTTGTGATGAGGTGTGCCACGTAGAAGGATTTCCTGACTAGTGTACCGATGTGATTATCAAAGGAGAGACTACTGTCCACCTGTGTCCCAAGGTCTCTTATCACACTTTTGGTGTTAAATAGACTACCGCGTATGCAGTAGTTCATGGTGACAGAGTTTTTACCAAAGGGGGTGACAATGCACTTTTTGGCATTGAGCTTGAGGCCATGGCTTTGACACCAGGCATCTGTCTCAGTGAGACCCTTTTGTTGGATGTCCACATCATTAGTAGTTTTGATTATGGCTCCTAGTTTGCAGTTATCTGCAAATTTCATTAGCCAAAGACCTTCTGTGTTAGCCTGTACTTCAGAGAAGTAGATAACAAACAGGAGAGGACCCAGGACTGAACTCTGTGGTACTCCACTTGTCGGCGGACTGAAGTCGGATTTGGAGTCTGCTACTTTCACAGTGTGGGTTCTGTCAGTGAGACAGTTGGCAACCCATCTTGTGACATAGGGATTTATACCTAGTTTAGTGAGTTTATCTATAATTCCAGAGTAGAAAATATGTTACTAATTGGTGGTATCTCATAATTCTACTGGAAATCTGATGAGATACGCTATGATATATATAAATGTACCGATTAACTACCTTGATTTCTGGATAGATGTACCAGATATTTAGTGTGTTCTGGTTGAGAGATATGGGGAAGATAAAAAAGGAACACTAATAACACATCAAATATTTTATTAAAGCTTTTGGGTCTACACCCTTCATCAGTACAAATCAACTACTCACATTCAACATTTAAATAGGAGATAAAAGTATATCACATGTTTCAGCCAACCTATCAAACATTTAGCAATCAAATCTTAAAGAAGCATATAAATAACTTAAAAAAAAAATATATATATATATATATATATATATATATATATATATATATATATAGATACTATTAAAATACATAATAAAACATCCATTTATAAACTCTTACTAAAAACATATTATTTAAAATAATACATTCATAACATATATATATATATATATATATATATATATATATATATATATATATATATATATCATAATACATGCATAAAACTTTATATTCTTTCTCTCCGTTTTTTCATCAAAACTGGTTTAAAGCTAACAGCATTATTTAAGCCAGGAGCATGATCTGCCTGTAATTTAATGATCCATTCAAATTCTTTAGTAAATTATTCATGTCACCTTCCCTCAAGCCCATTTGCGCTATATCTAAAACCCTAAACTTAAAACTATGCTGCTCACCCTTATCTAAAACATGCTTACTCAATGCATTTGTTACTACCTTCCTTCTCATATCTGATTTATGCTCTATAGTCCTTTACTTAAGCTTCCTAGTTTTGCCTACATAGAATGATGAACATAGCATGCAAGTTGCCAAATAGACAACTTGTATTACATTACAACTTGTCAACATTTTTACAGTATATATTTGTCCTGTTGTGGGGTTTAAATAATTTACGCCTTCATGTAAATCATTACAGCATGAGCAATTATAACATTTTCTGGTTCCTGCTGTGTTGTCTAATTTCTGAGATTTTGGTTTAAAGTCTTTATAACAAAGTTTTTGTTTTAATGTTTCTGAGTTTCTGTAGGCGTATCTTGGCCTATCTCCCACTATGCTCCTTATTTCTGGCATCGCTAGTAAGATGGGCCAATTTTTCTCTAATATCTTACACACATTACTTGTATTTAGATGTTATGAATGTATTATTTTAAATAATATGTTTTTATTAAGAGTTTATAAATGGATGTTTTATTATGTATTTTAATAGCATCTATATATATATATATATATATATATATATATATATATATTTTTTTTTAAAGTTATTTATATGTTTCTTTAAGATTTCATTGCTAAATGTTTGATAGGTTGGCTGAAACATGTGATATACTTTTATCTCCTATTTAAATGTTGAATGTGAGTAGTTGATTTGTACTGATGAAGGGTGTAGACCCGAAAGCTTTAATAAAATATTTGGTGTGTTATTAGTGTTGCTATTGATTCATTAAGCAGTGACACCATAGTTGTTTAGAAGATAAAAAAAGGAAAATAATAGAGGAAGCCAAAAAAGGGCACTAATCCCCCATCTCAGCATATCATTTTTATAAAGTCCAGTTTCATGGCGTTTTGCCTCAAGTACACATATTACTGAAAAAAATGTTTTATCATATGGTCATTTATGCAAATCGGGTACATGTGAGGAGAGAAAGAATAAAGTGAGAAATATGATAAAGATAGGAATGAAAGGGAGAAGCAAATGAGAGAGAAGAATGTGAGAAATATAAGAGAGAGATGAAAGAAAGTGAGAAGTAAAACAATGAGAGAAAAAGAAAGTGAGAAAAATGAGAAAAGGACAGAGGAGAGAAAGTGAGAAGCAAAAGAGAGAGAGAAGAAACTAGAAAAGTGTAATGCTGTAGGGGAAATTGGCATACAGATAAACAGCACAAAAAGGCACATAAAGGAAGACCCCACCAAATTAAGGAAGACAGAAAAAAAATAGAAGTAGGACCACTGCGAAAGGATGTAAGATGGCAGAAGGTCAAGATAGAATCTATAAGCAAAGATGGAAAGAACAAAGGTCTAGGAGTCCAAAAAAGGAGATAGGATGAATTTAGTCAGGGTAATGTTTAGCAATGTCAAAAAAGAATTAAAATGAAAATAGTTGAGTAGGAGACCTTTAATAAAAGGAAACGTAGAAAAAGTGTTTGGATAACAGAAGTGCAGGCTAGTTGTAGAAAGAATTAAGACATAGAATAAGGAATGCAAGAAAGAGAGTCAACAAAAACAGAGTATTGGTGTTAGTAATTCTGCAACATAAACTGGAGAGAGACAAAACAGATTAAAGGAGGAAGAGGAGTGGCAAGCAGTAAGCAAAAAGGAACAAACAGGACAGGTGGAGGAGGACAAAGAAGTGGATCAGTGCAAGCAACTAAGAGAAGCTTCTTAGGAATAAAGCAGACAACAAGTATTTCAACACTGTCTGTAAGTCACTAAATGCAAGTATAAGGGAAAGTCAAACAGAGATTGAAGAGATTGTTCAGGGAAGGCAAAGAGGTTCATTATAATGGGGGATGTCAAATTCATGGAGGCAGACTGAAATATCCCTGAAGGTAAGGTAGTAGTCAGAACAGATATTCAACATGGATGGTTTTAAGCAAAACAGACTGAATGAAATCAGTGACATACAATTCCCTGCACTCATCCTCTGCATAATGATTGAGTCATGAGAATTATATCTCGGGGTTTATGAACATGGAAAAAATGCAAAGGAAAGAAACAAAGACAATTGTCTGTGACCATTTGGGAGCAGAATATCACGAGCTAAGGCACTCATTACAAAGGTTCTTATTAGCTAACGGGATCAAGAAAGTGGAATTGTGAGAAACCATGAGAGAGGGGGGGCAAAAATAGCTAAGAAGAGTTACCAATGCACAATGAAAGAGAAAAATAGTGTGGGTCAAATGTGAAGCCTACAACAGGAGAAAAAAGAAAGACATATGGGGAATTGAGAAACAATATGGGGAGGGGTAAGTGGAAATGAGAATTATGACAAAAACAGTGCAGAAGAGGATATTCTGCTCTGTGACTGGGCAGGTTAATGAGCTGTATAGTAGAACAGAGGACTTTCTTGTTACACTGGCCCCAACAGATTATTGATGAGGTCCCAGTTTATAACTATATATATGTCCATTGTAATAGAATCTCTCCACAGTGGTTTCCGTTCGGGGATCTACTCTACAAGCTTGACGTTTCGAAACTTCGAACTGCAATTGATGAAGATCATAATATCTAAGTTTAGAAACTTTGAAATTATAATAAAAAAAAGAAAAACAAAAAAAAAAAAGAAAATGTTTTGTTTCTGCTGGGGGCAAGCTCCCCTGCACCCCCCACACCCCCTGCTAAATAAACATACCAACTCTGAGTTCAGACTATAGTGAGGAAAATGGTACAGTTTCTGTTCTGTGCTGTATGGTGATTTCCATTCAAAACGTTCGAAGTTTCAAAACGTCGATCTTATGATGTTGACCATTTGCAGTTTGAAGTTTTGAAACTTCAAGCTTGTGAAGGGAATCCCCCCTTGGTGCAGCATAATCTTCCCACATTCCAATGAGTGCTTGTTCAATCAATTGCATTTTGTTATATTATTTTAATCACGGATAATCATGGATTAACTAAAGCTGACCCGTATATGTTTTCATGTGATCTGGTTGTGAAGTTTTCACTATCCCCCCTGTAGTGAGACCATGGAGTTGGTATATATTGGTAAGGGGATTTGGAATAAAAATTCCTTACATTGATAGTTAAAGGGGATTCCACTTTCCAAAAAAATGATTTTTATTCTTCTGATTTAATGCTTTACCATTCCATTTTATTATGCAGCAAAACAGATGAAACATAACTAGACACAAGATGATTCAACGTAAACTAGATCAGCCATGCAATAAGTCACAGCCACCACCTGCTTTCCAAAAGTTACCATGTTACATTTGTTAGTAGTGAAGGCCAATGAATTAGTTTTACACCAGTATCACCCTTTCCTGTAGATATTTATTTTGTCTGAGGGTAAGTAGACAAGGATAACCAGTTTGCAAGAATCAGCAAAGCAACAGGCTAGTGTCCTCAGTCTCTGCATCTGAAAAGAATGTGCCGAAGATAAGTAGACTGAGAACTCATCACTGCAGCACGTAGCCAGTAACATCCACCAATACCAGCAGTTGACTCCCTGCCTTTACCATCTGGTACTGCTTTGTCCATCCAGTATGCTATGCATACCCTGATCAATGAGTTCACTGAGCTTTTGTAATACCCTCATAGGGGCAGTTCTAAAGGTCTTTGTAAGGTCAAGGTAAATTAGGTGTACACTTATTCCCCTCAGCCCTTGAAAAATTTATAGCAAAATTTAGTAGGCATGATCTTCCGTTAATACGTAAGTTGGTACTGGTTCATACCAAGAAGAAGAACATCACTTAAATCCCCACTAACAAGTTTATGATGATCCCATCTATAACCATGCAGAGGATATTGGTGAGACTGATGGGTTTTTAGTTTCTTGGTCAGCAGTTGTGGATATACGTCTCTGTTGCATACTGTTACCATTTTGGGGAAATACCTATGGTGAGATGGTCATTAAATAAGATGTGAATGCTGTTTACTAGATTATATTTTATAGCACTAAGGAGATTCCTTGTAATTTTGCTAGGGCTCTTAAAACTAGCCTTTTTTTACTTTAAGATTACTTCATTTCTGACCTGAGTTTAGGAGGAAATCATCTATGTCCAGTTCGAGGACACCATTGGATCTTGACAAGTTCATTGTGCTTGTCTCAGACTTCAGATAAGTCACAGAAACTGGATCAGGCTATCTGTAGATGACAAGATGGCTGGGCTGGTGATGGATGAGAAGAAAAGAAGGCAGGAATCTTGTGGAGACAGGAACACATGGTCTAAGAGTGGGAAGCATCACTTTAGCCCTTCCATGTGTATGGAAGTGCGTCTGTATAATGTTAACCGATAGCAGAATATGCATTTAGGTGAATGATATGAAAATGTTAAAAGAGGAGAAAGATTTGTTATCTTTACTGAACACCTAAATTACCAGGCAAAATGGAAAGAGTAATAGTGAAGGCAAAACAAATACTATGGAACATATGTAGGGAAGCAAAATCCAAGGCTTGGAAGATAATGCTACTTCTCAATCAGGCAATGGGAGCACCAGTGCTGGGATATTATGCAATACTGGAAGTGATATTGTGAAAGGGCGGCAAGACTACTGGAGGTGTTAAAGAAAGTGATGACTAGAAGAAGAACTGGAGGAATGGTTACCAAGGAGATAATAGGAGAGCTCGTCTTTTTGACTAGAAGATGAACTGAAGGAATGGTTACCAAGGAAATAATAGGAGAGCTCAGCTTTTTGACTAGAAGACAAATTGGAGGAAGGGTTACCAAGGAGATAATAGAAGAGCTCAGCTTTTTTTCACTCAAAAGAGGTGACACGTAGTGCTATGATATGGATATATAAGACACTGAGGTAAAAATGTGAAGGAACTATATTGTTAATGAAGGCTAGGGCAAGGAGATGGGTGTTTGAGTGCTATATGAGGTAAACTAGCCAAGATGAAAAGGTGCTTTTTACAGAGATCAATTATTAGAATGGGCATTGTAAACAAACCCAACTGAGGTTTTTACATTGGCTAAAGAAACCTTAGAGGCCAGGGACTGAAACAAAGAGTGCAGCTAGCTGTCTTAAGCTCTGGATGACAGGTCAGAGTTTGATAAGGTCATTGGTCATAGTTAAACCATTTGGATTCATATACAGGAATCTATACCTTCTTGCTTTTGAAAATTACATTTTAAGTTTAAAGACAGAACAAGTCCTTTAACTGCCTAAACCAGCTTTGACAAGTGAACGCTATTATTTAATACTTAAATGACTTGCAAATCTCACGTGAGGCGAATAGAAAGTAAAAGCAAAGGTGCATAGCAAACATCAAGGGGGTTTATATTGGATGCTCGAACATTCAAAAGTCGAGTGTCATATGCTCAACACCATATGATTGAACTTTTGAAAGTTCAAACGTTTTAACGGAAATCTCCATACAGCACAGAATGGGAAGATTTCCCTTTTCTGCACTGTAGTTCGATCTCAGAGTTGGTATATTTAAAGAGCAGGGGCTTGCCCCCCTGCTTAAAATGTTCAGGTAGGTTATTTGCATTGTTTATTTTTTTTTTTGGATGTTCGAACTTTTAAAAGTTTGATCGTATGATGTCAACCATATGAGACTCCAACTTTTAAATGTTCAAGCAACCAATACAGAGCCACATCAAGGATATATTCTCTATTATTGCTCATACCATTTTGACTTAAATATACTGCAGGACCATATCCATGATGGAGAGGAAACTCCTTAATGCCAAGCACCGCAGATAGCCACAGGCTGATAACTCTAGAAATGTAACTGGATTAGATTAAGTGGTGACTTTATTCCAACAAAACATCATGTTTGAACTGCTATGGTTTCCCCATGTGATATGAGACTATATCTGGTTACTTGCTGCAGATTAGTTTCTGGGACAGCAACAAAATAAATCAGGTAGTAGCTTGAACATGGTATGTGGATGAGAAAGTAACACTAAATATTATGAAAATGAGCCTGTCTTATGATGCTCACCTTCCTGTAGTTACTACCATCTGAACCTGCTGTTTCCTCAGCCATTATGAATTATTCTTATTAATCATTAATTCCCATTAGCTATCAGATTTCTTCCTCTGGCTGGATTGACCTATACCAGTTCCTGTAGCCCATCTCGCCAATATGTTTCCATGAGACTCACTGCCAGCCCTACAATTGTCCCTCATCTGTTTTCTTCCTGCCTGTCTTCCCCTGCTCCATTCCTCTAATGTTGATCTACATCTGCTGTGGTATGACTTGGACCTTAAATAGTCACTTTTGAATGAAAATGTTTATCCTTGGCTGTGATCACTGATTCACATAAAGACATCAAGGAAATACACTAACTATGGAAATTTAGATTTTTAGCTCTGCTTTAATGTTCAGATGTGCTTACAAATAAATTCAATCCCTCAATGACAACAGACAAATTTCGAAGTAGAGACAATTATGCTAACATTTTCACGGTGACTGGGATGAGCATACAGTGCAACACTTCATATTACATTGCTCATCTGAAAATCCATACTAAGCAGTGTAGCTTATTTCTACTATTTTTCCCTCTCCTGTTGTCATCTGTCCATTTTTTGATACTGCTTCTAGGGAAAATTACATCAAACAGAGAAAAAAAGTCTTATTCAAAATAATTATACAAGCAAGGAAATTGTGGTACAGCAGAAAAAAATCAAATCTAACATCAGAAAGAATAATATCATAGAAATTAGCCAAATACACAGATTAGCTTGCTAGCATGCATATCTAATAAGTCAGAAAAACAAGGACACCACCAGTAGATCAGGTGTACTTACTCTCATTACAATGATTCAGATTTTATTCTTCAGACTTCATAACCCTTAGACAGAATTACATCAAGAACTAATTTTCTTGCTAGAGTACTGTTTTGTAGAATATTATTTTGCTGTTGTCAGACTTGAATATGTAATCTTTCTGTCTCCTTGCTCTTTGCTCATAAGAGATGAAATTACTGCTTCAGTGTTAAGTGGTGCAAAATAGCTGTTGTGTAACTGCCTTATATTTATCCCATTTTCCAAAATGATGTAGCATCAAAGAATGCAGAGCTCAGTATGAAATGACATACTCAATTCATGTAGAGTCTGTAATTTAGCAGTTCTGTTTACTTTTACACTGCAAATGTTTCTCTGTTTAAGCCGTAATGCATTAATGTAAGGATAATAAAGAAAATGATTCTGTTAGTAATAAATGAATGAGCACGTTAAAAAAGAAGGCCTTTTCCTCTGAAGCTGTATTCATAGGTTCATAGGTTCATAGGTAGGTACTAGGCTATCGACCCTGGGGCCTGTACAAGCCCAGCCAAAAAGGTACCCTGGCTTTTGCCACCCAAGAAAATTATTTTCCTGTGCCACTGTCGAGCAGAGCCACTGTCGAGCAGAGCCACAGAGGTGATCTCCAGGGTGAATTTTCTATTTCCCATCCAATTATCAAGATTTTTCTTGAAGAGTGCTAATGAGGAGCTTTGTTTGATATAGATAGGTAGTTTTATTCAAAGACAAGTGCAATT
Source organism: Protopterus annectens (assembly GCF_019279795.1). Lineage (NCBI taxonomy): Eukaryota > Metazoa > Chordata > Ceratodontiformes > Protopteridae > Protopterus > Protopterus annectens. The sequence goes on along the minus strand of NC_056751.1, from coordinate 676,690,221 downwards.
TTTGCAACATTAGTACATCTGCACACAGGCAAACTGCTGCTCACACACCCACACACACACAAGTGCGCACACACACACACACACACACACACACACACACACACACACACACACTCACATGCACACTCAAACACAGATATGTACGCATAAAAGCAGTCTGCAAAGAAGAGGTGCAAAGTGGTCACTGAGTTTTCTAAACAGTGGATCTCTAAATGAATGCTACCCACTTTCATTTACATGTATCTATTATTTAAAGTAAGTCACTTAGCTTCCCTATGCTGTTTACGCAGTCCCAAGTAAGGGACATCTAGAGTTTACAGATGCACTAAGTTAACAGATTAAAAACAAATCTTTATTTGACAACCATCTATTGTAATCATTTAGAAATACATTGCACAACCGTCCCTTTCTCATATAGTTATCCATCAAAACCAAGGCACCATATCTAATTGATTACATTGTTAAATGCAAGAAGTAAACATATCTACCACTTTACTAATTATCCTGGAATAAACAGGAAGAAAAAGGAGAAAAAAAACATGCTTATCACAAAGAAGTGCATGCATCTTTGGTACAATGATATGAGAGCCTAGCCCTTATCATGTGGGTTAGCTTATAGGAAAAAAGCAAGGAAGGAAAGGCTGTGTTATTCTGTCCTTATTTGTCCTAGAAAATAAACATTGCTTTACATTTATTTGAATTTTTTTCTATTTCTTTCCTTCCAGTCTTTCTCTTTTTTCTTTCATTAACAATCAAAGCCCATTTGACATATCCTTAGTTATAACATTTAAGCATAGTCTTGAATGCTGCAGGCTTGCAACCTCACTGCTCACTCCAATAAGTCAGCCTGTGTTGCATTTCTCCTGCACTTTGTCCTCATAGCCAGCCATCTTCCTTCAACAGCTACATGCAGGCAGAGTCTTTCCTTTCTCCCTAGAATACAGTCCCATTTATCTTGCAGACTCAGATGTAGTATCAGATATAGCAGATGCATAGTCTGAAACCAGTTATAGACTTTTGTTCAAAATTCTGTTGTTGTAATGATCCATAGAATTAAAAAAGAATCACTTGTGATGCATTGTTTATCAGGTGTCTCACCATCATCATCCTATTTAGAATCTTACAAGACATCTTGGCATAAACATCTTTACACTGAGGCTATATCTCTGTTATGACTGAGATGAAACATGTGCGAATTATGTCTGTTGCTCAACTGAAGAATTATCCAGTGAGGGAGAGGTGTAACAAATGCAGACCTTTGCAAATTAATCTGATTACAAACTATCATTTACTCCTCCTTCAGGCAGACCTTGCTGTTCCCTAAAACAAGGCTATTCCATTGCCAAAACGGTACTAAATTACAATTGCTACTGCAAAAAGATCCATTCAGCAGAGGGCTGAAACTGCTTCAACTTGTTGCCATTACAATATCAGCAGTAAGTTCATGAAAGTAAATCTAATTATCCCCCCTCCCCCCGTTCCAGATTGAAGAAAAGACTGCATAAATAACCAAATATAGTTCTTATTGTAATATTCATCCATTCTCAATTAAAAAATACCACCACAATTGTATAATTGTATACTTGTATAATGCTACAGTATCAACAACAAGAACTACAGCTTTAATCTACAAAGTGAAAGTATTTGGACATGTAGAATTATATTCATGCTCACTGTGTAAAGAAGCTTTCTTTGATTCCTGGTATTTGTGGAAACATTTGTCAAGAAAATGTCTGGTGTTATATAACACAGTTATTTAATAAAGGTGAGACTTAGCTTTTTAAATGAGTCCAGTGTATATAATATTAAGAACCACTGTCTGATCATTGCTTTAAACCATCTGAGTGAATGAAATTTGTTCACTTTCTTTGCCAATTTTCATGTATTGCACTATTTGTAGATCAATCTCACATCACCAGACTTATTTTTACAATGCATTTCATACCTTTTAAAAGGCTTTTATTCATTCATCCGAATAAAGTGGTTTTAACTAAGTGGACTGGATTGCAGTTTTTGGGACCATTGCTCGTGGTGGCGAGTTTCTATCTTCGTTAACTGCTTGGTGGTTTTTGATTTCTAGTACAGTTGCAGTTCCTGTTTTTGTTTCGTTAGTGTTTTTTTTTCCCAAAAATTTTACATGATATATGAAAAGTTCGTATAGTCACAATAATGCAATGGAAGGACATATGAATTTTATGATTATGAATTTCAATAAGGCTAGAGTTATTTTATTGTTAATTCTATTTACAATCATCTTTTGTTATACTATATGGTGGAATGATTTTGTATTACATTTACTTATATTAACTTGCAGTCATCTGTTTATTCAGATAGTTCAGTAAAAATGTAAGAAACAGCCAACCAAGTTATAGCCTTCATGAGTAATACATTAAGCTTCCTGTAATAGAGGCCTATGGGAAATATACAAATTGCCATTGTTTCCTCTATTCAGAATTAACACTCTATTCAGGTAGTTGAAATAATTTAACCTTATGGTATAAAATGTGTATGTGTTCACTGTAGCTATGATCTAAAATGCAGATATGTTTTCTGCAGTTTTACATGCTGATAGTAGCACTTAACAGAACTTTGTTTTTTTGTCATTAACCAATAAGCAACGAACAATCAGCATTCCATGTGCTGGAATGAAGATAAATAGGCAGAACCAACTCAATAAATATGGTTAAGTAAAATATAAAGTATATGGTAAGAACTTGGGAATCACAATTACAGAAGAAAATGCTTACTCAAATTCTTCTAGTAAAAGTCTGAAATAGGAAATAATGTTCAGATGAAGATTATGTGACAAGTCTTATACTGGACTTAATCACCCCTCCGCATAAATAATTTATACATAAGGTAACATTCAAAACTACTCTTTGAATAAGCAGAATAAATAGCAGGAAAGAGTGCTATAAACTATCAAATGCAAACAATCAGATGCCTTAATTCTGAACAGTCTTCTGTGCAAAGAAATCATTCAATTTACATTTGACTAGTATGCAAACAAGTTTTCTGTGAAAGTCTTAAAATTAGCATTTATTTTCTGAGAGTGCTTATTTTTTATATGAAGTAATACAACCCAGTGTGTGTGTGTGTGTGTGTGTGTGTGTGTGTGTGTGTGTGTGTGTGTGTGTATGCCTAAGTGGTTTTCTGTAATGATACCCTCAGACTGTAATATAGCTCTTAAAGACAATTGGTGGTCCATCTATTTCTAGTGCAACTGATTTTTCCAGGTTTCATTGGCTATTTATGTCTTAAAACTTGGGCAGTTGATCTTGTAGAATGTTTTATAATTCTATTGTTGGCAGAGAAAACCAAAGACATTTATGTTATTATTGTGGAACATGAATACAGATTCCATGCTTCTAGGCAGTTCAAATAACCATATCACTGTATCAAAGTATATGAAAATATTGTTCAGAATTTTTTTTAAGTGTTTAACATTTACTAATGGGTCAGTGGGCTGGTCTAAGGATCATTGTAAGCTGCAGCCCAAATCATAGGCAGCAATATAAGTATGTAATTGAATTAATTGGCTCTGACAATGAGCTCTTCTAGAAACAATACAACTTATATATCTGTGCATATTAACACGCACAATTAAATTCAGGTAAAAACTGAAGAAGATATGCTGTAATATGGCAGGGCATATTAATAATGAGTAATAAATATATGCATAGAATTTTATGGCATGACCATAGCTAAATATTAGATATAGCATATAACATTAATAAGACTTCACAGCTGGATAAATAAATCATATTTATTCATTTATTTTACAATGTGGCTCCCATATGCATGCAGGAATGTGCACACGCACACACACACACACACACACACACACACACACACACACACACACACACACATGCACACACACACGCATACACACACATGAACAGTCACAAATACATGCAAAAATTTTGATGAACATCAAGACAATATTTTATACAACTGAAATATATAGAGATACATTCCCCAGATAATCTAATTGTCTTTCTTTTTTCATGCTTTTCAGATGGTGAATACAATGACGCTGCTATGTGTTTCCCTTATCCTCTGTGGAGTAGTCACAGAATGCTTCAGCCTAGCTATTATGGTAAGTATCACAAGGTAAGTCAGTAATGCCAATGCTCCAGTATGCGAGAGACACCATGTTATGCAAACAGTGTTGATTATTATCTGTACAAGTGAGAGTTTGAGAAATAAGTTAATTTACCTGTATTGTTTGGGTAAATGAATATGGCAGACTAAACTTGTGTACAATGTCTGAGAAAAATGGATGGAAAGATTATCTAAGGTATATTAGAAAGTAAAATCCATAACTATTGTCTAGAGAGTGGTACATATGTACTGATGTCAGAGCTAACAAATTGGAGTGTTGCTAATTCAGTAATTCTGAGTTTGAACCTTTCAACCCCTGTTTGAATCTTTGCTGGAGATATAATAGATGAATGTGACAAATTATCACCAAAGTTAATGCCGGCTCATTTCATGTTGCACCAATGCTCATGCTGGCTCATTTCATGTTGCACCAGAGCTCATGCTGCCTCATTTCATGTTGCACCAGAGCTCATGCTGCCTCATTTCATGTTGCACCAGAGCTCATGCCGGCTCATTTCATGTAGCACCAAAGCTCATGCCGGCTCATTTCATATACCAAAGCTCATGCTGCCTCATTTCATGTTGCACCAGAGCTCATGCTGCCTCATTTCATGTTGCACCAGAGCTCATGCCGGCTCATTTCATGTTGCACCAAAGTTCATGCCGGCTCATTTCATGTACCAAAGCTCATGCTGCCTCATTTCATGTTGCATCAGAGCTCATGTTGCCTCATTTCATGTTGCACCAGAGCTCATGCCAGCTCATTTCATGTTGCACCAAAGCTCATGCCAGCTCATTTCATGTACCAAAGCTCATGCTGCCTCATTTGATGTTGCATCAGAGCTGATGTTACCTCATTTCATGTTGCACCAAAGCTCATGCCGGCTCATTTCATGTTGCACCAAAGCTCATGCTGCCTCATTTCATGTTGAACCAAAGCTCATGCTGCCTCATTTCTTGTTGCACCAGAGCTTATGTTGCACCAGATCTTATGCCGGCTCATTTCATGTTGCACCAAAGCTTATGCTGGCTCATTTCATGTTGCACCAAAGCTCATGCTGCCTCATTTCATGTTGCACCAGAGCTCATGCTGCCTCCTTTCATGTTGCACAGAAGTACTAATGAGTATGTTCCTGCCCTTCATACCTTTAATTTATTTGTTAACTGGATACCAGAAATGCCCATTCTCAGACACTTGAGCCATAACTTAGACCAAAGTGATATGGGTAAACACAATGCATATGGATATTTTACAGAAAATATTCAATTATAATGTTCTGGAGAGATAGGAATAAGATGTAATACCAATGAAAACTCACAATGACAGCTAATAAACTCCAATTAGCCAGTGCCAAGATATCTGGATCAAACCATTGACAATGGAGCAGTCAGTCAAGAATCTTAATCAAAGAACCTCACCTTACTTATTGTCTTCTTGTTTGTCTAACTACATACAAATGGCTGCATAGAAACTATTAAAAGACTAGCAAGACGGTATTTATAAATATTTGAGTATATGAATAAGGCTGTCAAATGGGGATGTATCACATCCCAGGTTGGTAATGAAGCCACATGTTTTGTTGCTACCTGTACATTGTTGTATAATTTAGTTATAAATTCTCATTAAACCCCAGGACAACTCAAAGTTTGATATATCTCACAATGTTTCTCAGTGTTTACCTCACAACTTTAATAAAAATGGATCATAATCTGAGGGTCCATTTCCTGCTTTTAAAAATAAGCCCTATTATTCTTGCATTAAGTAATTCTAATCAGAGTGGCATTTTAAATTTCATTAGGCTGTGAAGCAGAGGCAGCAGAGGGTTGCCTCTTAGTATTTAGTTATCTGATTTCTTTCCAAGGTAGGAAGCCTTCTGAGCAGAGTCTTCATAATTCCCCTTTGTTTGCATGGAATTTGATTTGGGTCTGTAATGTCTTGTCACATTCTGACATACTGCTAAGTATTTTTAAGACCCTTTAAGTTACCCATAGGTCTGTATATAAGTGTGTGTATATATGTGTGTGTGTGTGTGTGTGTGTGTGTGTGTGTGTGTGTGTGTGTGTGTGTGTGTGTGTGTGTGTGTGTGCGTGCGTGCATCTGTGTGTGTCCTGTGTGTGTGTGTGTGTGTGTGTGTGTGTGTGTGTGTGTGTGTGTGTGTGTGTGTGTGTGTGTGTCCTGTGTGTGGGCGTCTGTGCGTGTCCTGTGTGTGTGTGTGTGTGTGTGTGTGTGTGTGTGTGTGTGTGTGTGTGTGTGTGTGTGTGTGTGTGTGTGTGTGTGTATCCAAAATTCAGTATAGTGCCTCACCTAAGTCCTGCCAAAACGTAAAAAAGAGACCAAATGCAGAAAAAATCGTGGCAGAACACAGCTTGAAGTCCAAAATGAGTTTAATAAAAGCACATAAAACTCAGACACAGAAATCTCCAGGAAGAATGAGCGCTTTCGGGTAACACCCTTCATCAGATTAACAAACATTCTCATTCTAACAGAATTTAAACACACTAACTACCAATAAAATTTGATAAAATCAGTAACAGACCCACCTATTCCTAAAGGCGGGCTTCATTGGAACATTTTCATTCAAACCTGGAGTTCTATGAGCCATAAGCTCAATTATCCATTTAGCTTCTATTAATTCAGTATGTTGTTTTATATCACCCCCCTACTGCTCAGCTTGATATTTACAATGGCTCTAAACTTAAAGAAATGTGTTGGATTTTGTTCAATGTGTTTAAACAAAGCATTATGTACATCACCATTCCTGATAGAACTAAGATGTTGTAAAATCCTGACCTTGAAAAAACAGTTGGTTTTCCCCACATAAAAACCACAGCATTGTTGACACTCTGCTAAATAAACAAGGTCTTTTGTCCTGCAGGTGGCTCTAGCCTTAAATTCAAACAGCTTACCCATGACAGGATGTATATGTGTGTGTGTGTGTGTGTGTGTGTGTGTGTGTGTGTGTGTGTGTGTGTGTATGTGCGTCTGTGTGTGTGTGTGTGTGTGTGTGTGTGTGTGTGTGTGTGTGTGTGTGTGTGTGTGTGTGTGTGTGTGTGCGTCTGTGTGCGTGTGTGTGCGTGTGTGTGCGTGTGTGTGGTGTCTGTGTGTGTCCTGTGTGTGGGGGGGTGTCTGTGTGTGTGTGTGTGTGTGTGTGTGTGTGTGTGTGTGTGTGTCCTGTAAGTGACTGATGTCCTGTGCAGTACTACTTCTTAGGTACCTGTTTGCTGTGGACATAGTGAAGTTCTGAGCTTGTTATTTAATTCATGCTTTAATTGCAGGTCACTTAATTGTTCCAGAGTCTGCAAACTGCACACTTAAATAGAAGAATTTCACTTTATTAAAGCTTGCAAATAAATGTATGCATTCTATCAAGTGGGCAATGGATTACTGGTACCATATGCAGTTTTATATATATAGTTGGTGTCTTAACCATTTGTTGGGTTTATATCAATCCAGTGAAAAAGACATTGGTTGAAATGCAATGAAACAGAAAGATTATATAGACTTCCCTATCCACTGAAACAAGGAATATATAAATAATAATAGCAACAACAATAATAATAAAAGGCAATGTCTGTACTGCTTCCTGCAACCCCACCTCTCCACATTTCTAATTATGCAATGCTGGATTGTTGTTTTTCAAAAAACAAGCATGCTGATTGGACAACCCAGCCAGCATGCATTTTGTAAATCGACCATATACCAATATAAAACAGTACGGCTGCTAAAGTACAATTTAATGTCTAGACTTTTCAATTGGATTTTACTACAGAGGGACATCAAAACTGAAGAAAAATCAGGTATATTCTCAAAGATAAAGAAACATACCTGATTTTTCTTCTCTTTCTGTGTTGTCCCTCCTTAAATCTCAGCAGAATCTCTTACTTCTCAACTGTCCAGATCTTTACAGAATGACCAGATTTTTTTTTTTTTTTTTTGCAAACTAGTATAGTTGCAATCATTAAACAATGAATTAACAGGTGAGTCATTCCCCCACAGACCACAAAAGCATTACGTAGGCAATATAACAGCACTAATGTGCTGTGCAAGTGTGGGAATGTAACTCCCTTGCACTTATGCAGTACATCAGAAATACAGACGAATGGGAAACAATGCAGAGAAACAACACAGTGCTGTTACACAAAGATATTATTTAAGAAAGATAAACAATTTCTTTCGTAAATAATGTTATTGTATAATAGCAATAACCCACTCGTGAATATGGGTATATCAGGATTTACCCATAGTTGGCTTTGTTTAAACTCTGGCTTCTGCCTTGTGATCAAACCACTCCAGCCGTGGGTAAATCCCTTTATACACATCAAACCACTCCAGCCGTGGGTAAATCCCTCCATACCCATATCCCTTGTGAGTTATCACTTAAATATACTAACTCTGAGATTGCACAACAGTGTGATAAATTCAAATAGCCTTGTTCTCTGTTTGGCAATCTCACCATACATAAGAAAAGCACAACTACAACAAATGCAAAATGTCACACAGCACCAATACACAAAAGCACAGCTTCAGTCCATAGCAAATGGACTGCCTCCCACATAACTGCATCCATAAAAAAAAATCAAGCAACAGTGGTGTAGCGAAAAAGCTTTCTTATGACACCTATTCACGAAACTCAGATTGATGAGAGTAGACAATACCCAAAAGTTGTCACAAGAAAGCATTCCTATGCACATGTGGAACCCCATTTATTTGAAAGAATGATCACATCTTATGCTGTAAGAAAAATTGGTGTTTGACATTTGTGAGTTGTTTGACTACTGGTCAGCTGAGAGAAGTTTTGCATTTCAGTACTTATATGTCTCTTTACTTCAGGTGGTTGTGTTATGTTAGCAAGCTTTTCAGTCAAACAGCAAATACAGAGAATAACATGAAGCTGTTATGGTGATAAGACGTTTGTGCTGTGCCAAGGTCGTTAAACAGGTTCATTCATCTCACTGTCATTGTCACCAATACTTGGTGTTAATAAAGCCCATCTGCAGAGTGCTATGGTCTGTTTCACATGTCACCCTTCCTTTCTGATGGAACAACTTGTCACTGAAAGTGGCCATTCATGTAGTCATGAAAGCATTAAACAAGCAAAAGTTTAATAAATTGGGACATGGTGCTCTGTTTCTCCTGTACATGCATACTTACTGTAACAACCACATTTCAAAAATACAATACTGTAGTATTTGGAAACTGCTCTACATCATTGCACAGAATTATTCAACTATTTACCATGTAGTGTGTTAGACCCTTTCCCAAAAATGTTACCTTCTCATAAGTCCAAAAATTAAGTAATCTGCTAGCAGTCCTAGTGTGAGTATGAATGCCATTCATTTTATTGCAGTACCAGCACAAAATAGTAACAAATATTTAACCCTTTCAGCTTTAACTCTCTACAGTTATTATAACATTGTTCCTTCTGTTTGGCAATCTCACCATACATAAAAAAATATTCATTCACATGTTTGCTCCAACAAAAATAAGGAATTCAATATGTTAGGTGCATGTAAACAACTACCTTAGTGAATTTTGTTGTGGATTCTGACTAGGGGCACTAGATAGGCATTGTTTCATCCTGCTGAGTGCCTAAATCCAGTAAGTGATGGGGTGGCAGGTCAGCTTTTTCTGGATGGGGCTGACAGACTTAATAGACTCATGGGGGGCACAAGAATTTACATTGAATCAACAATGCCACTGCAGTATTAAAATTATTGTGAATTTCAAC
>NC_056751.1:676665385-676670385 GCF_019279795.1 Protopterus annectens | reverse complement strand
TTTTATCTCACAAATTTCTGCTTTATTTGTTATATCTCCTCCTATAGTAGATTCCTTTGCTACTTGCATTACTGCAAACCTAAAAAGATGCATTTTGTCATTCTCTAATACACGTTTACCTAAAACATTCGTTTTTATTTCATTTCTTATATCAAACCGGAAATGAGAGCATCCACCAAAGAGGTGGATTTGTTGTGTGAGATAAAAGCTGAAATAGTCAGTCATGAGTGTAGAAGAAGGTAGGAGACTGCAATTGAATAGAAATAGATGGTGGCAGTTGTCCCTTGCACCTCAACCCCCATATAGTAAATGGGAAAAAGGGGTTGATGATGATGATTATGACCTTCAAATTTTCATTCCATGCTTTAGGTTAAAGACCATCTCAAATCTGAGCAAATTTGTAAATTATTTCCCTTTTGACACCCGCTAATCCCTCACGGCTGCCTTCACCAGTCAGGCAACATTGTCTTCTTCACAATATTTCTCTACACTAATATGTGACATCTCTTCTACAGTCTGTGTATTATTTTTGGTTAATTTCTGTGTGTCTTTACCTTACTCTAGTTATCATTTACACATTTTATTTTATTTATTTATTTATTTAACATTTGTTTACTGGGAAAGCCCGACTTGGAACAAAGCCAATTTTCAGCGGAGGCCTGGGAAGAAATGCTCTAGACACATGTCTTTGTAACATGGGAGGAAACCCACACAAATGCAGTGAGGACATGCAAACTCCACACAGAAGGCTTATCAGCTGAGAATCGAACCAGAGAACCTCTTGTTGTGAGGCAACAACGCTACCGCTGCAGCACTGCACCGTCCATTGTGGTCTGTCCCTTTACTATTTCACTCGGTTCTTCTTCTTCTCCTTCTTCCCCTACCTCTAAACCTCTTAGAGGAACAAATCTAGACAAAACCACAAATAATGTGGGGAAAAAGGCCCCCAAAACAGGACAGTTTTTAAATATTGCTGTTAGCAACTTAGAAAGTTGATGGAATAACAGGTTTTGCATTAGCATGCATTTTAGAATGATATGAAGTCTTAAACTCAAAGCTCTACCATTGTATTCTGACTTCATCTCAATTATTTTGCCAGTGATTTGCCAGAAAACCACAATTTTATGAGAAACAGACCACAAAAATCTGGATATCCTGCAAAAATCTGGACTGTTGAGATGTATGCATCTTCCCCTTCCCTCAAACCATCCCTTCCTACTGTCCCTTGCACTTTGCACTGTGTACTTTATTATTATTACTAATATTGATTCATTGCTATCGTCACACAATATTTTGTTTTTATTCCTAATACTTCTTGTTAACTTGCTTGCCTACTGTCATTTATATTTGTCTGGGATGAGACTGAAATAGGACAATTTAGATTAGTGATGTGCCCTGATAACCACATCAAATAGATAAATAAGATTGCCTGTGAGATGTCATTTACTTTAATGAAATATATTCAGACTACCAGACATCTCCAGACATTCAGTAATGCTGGTTCGTTCAATAAAAACTTATGAGCAAACAGCATAACAAGCTCAACATTCATTTTCTGTATTTTCAAAAATTAAATTTAGTGTTGTAAGCAGAATGTTAACCATTAGAGTTGCTCTTTTTTTAAACTGCATCACTTCCTGCAGTTTATTATGAGGATGTTTACCAGAAGATATACAGGTAAAATTTTACAATTGAAAAGCTTCATGACTGACTGGTATATCAGTGGTATACTGAGCTAAACCAGGAGTTCAAACATGAGAATGAACACCATAAACATTTCAAACTGAGAGAATTTCATCCCGTGGTGAACTATGAGATTATACATTGAGCATCAGGATCATTTACAGTTCCAACTTTCTAGATCCTTGTGATATAGATAAGTTTGTATACCCACACATGCACATATACATGCATATGGAAAAAGTAAGAACCCATTTACATGGAAGTGCACTTAAACGAAAGTGCTCTTTCATGACTACTGCAATTGAATAGAAAGAGATGGTGGCAGTTGTCCCTTGCACCCCAACCCCTATATAGTAAATGGGAAAAAGGGGGTTGATGATGATGATTATGACCTTCAAATTTTCATTCCATGCTTTAGGTTAAAGACCATCTCAAATCTGAGCAAATTTGTAAATTATTTCCCTTTTGACACCCGCTAATCCCTCACGGCTGCCTTCACCAGTCAGGCAACATTGTCTTCCTCACAATATTTCTCTACACTAATATGTGACATCTCTTCTACAGTCTGTGTATTATTTTTGGTTAATTTCTGTGTGTCTTTACCTTACTCTAGTTATCATTTACACATTTTATTTTATTTATTTATTTATTTAACATTTGTTTACTGGGAAAGCCCGACTTGGAACAAAGCCAATTTTCAGCGGAGGCCTGGGGAGAAATGCTCTAGACACATGTCTTTGTAACATGGGAGGAAACCCACACAAATGCAGTGAGGACATGCAAACTCCACACAGAAGGCTTATCAGCTGAGAATCAAACCAGAGAACCTCTTGTTGTGAGGCAACAACGCTACCGCTGCAGCACTGCACCGTCCATTGTGGTCTGTCCCTTTACTATTTCACTCGGTTCTTCTTCTTCTCCTTCTTCCCCTACCTCTAAACCTCTTAGAGGAACAAATCTGGACAAAACCACAAATAATGTGGGGAAAAAGGCCCCCAAAACAGGACAGTTTTTAAATATTGCTGTTAGCAACTTAGAAAGTTGATGGAATAACAGGTTTTGCATTAGCATGCATTTTTAGAATGATATGAAGTCTTAAACTCAAAGCTCTACCATTGTATTCTGACTTCATCTCAATTATTTTGCCAGTGATTTGCCAGAAAACCACAATTTTATGAGAAACAGACCACAAAAATCTGGATATTCTGCAAAAATCTGGACTGTTGAGATGTATGCATCTTCCCCTTCCCTCAAACCATCCCTTCCTACTGTCCCTTGCACTTTGCACTGTGTACTTTATTATTATTACTAATATTGATTCATTGCTATCGTCACACAATATTTTGTTTTTATTCCTAATACTTCTTGTTAACTTGCTTGCCTACTGTCATTTATATTTGTCTGGGATGAGACTGAAATAGGACAATTTAGATTAGTGATGTGCCCTGATAACCACATCAAATAGATAAATAAGAATGCCTGTGAGATGTCATTTACTTTAATGAAATATATTCAGACTACCAGACATCTCCCGACATTCAGTAATGCTGGTTCGTTCAATAAAAACTTATGAGCAAACAGCATAACAAGCTCAACATTCATTTTCTGTATTTTCAAAAATTAAATTTAGTGTTGTAAGCAGAATGTTAACCATTAGAGTTGCTCTCTCTTTTTTTAAACTGCATCACTTCCTGCAGTTTATTATGAGGATGTTTACCAGAAGAAATACAGGTAAAATTTTACAATTGAAAAGCTTCATGACTGACTGGTATATCAGTGGTATACTGAGCTAAACCAGGAGTTCAAACATGAGAATGAACATCATAAACATTTCAAACTGAGAGAATTTCATCCCGTGGTGAACTATGAGATTATACATTGAGCATCAGGATCATTTACAGTTCCAACTTTCTAGATCCTTGTGATATAGATAAGTTTGTATACCCACACATGCACATATACATGCATATAGAAAAAGTACGAACCCATGTACACGGAAGTGCACTTAAACGAAAGTGCTCTTTCATGACTACTGGTTCACTAAACCGGTAATATTTTAAAAAAAAACCACTGCAGCATCAATGCACGCTACAGTGGGGATAAGGGAATATACCTGTAGTACAAATGCCTTTGTAGTGTTTTTTTTTTAATATTACCGGTTCGGTGAAAAGTGCACTTCGCATAAATGAGGTCATGCTTTTTCTTTTCAAAACCATGAACTTTTGATAATTAAAAGTAGACCCATATATATATATATATATATATATATATATATATATATATGTATATATATATATATATATATCTATATATATATATATATATATATATATATATATATATATATATATATATATATATATATAGACGCACACAAATATATATATATATCTACAGTGAATGCCAGATTTTTGTGATATAAAAAATAAGATCACAATAAATCATTTCAAAACATTTCCCACCTTTAATGTGACCTATAACCTGTACAATTCAATTCAAAAACAAATAAATCTGTTAAGGGAAAACATACAAAATAAAAAACATGCAATAAGCTGGTTGCATAAGTGTGCACACCCTTAAACTAATACTTTGTTGAAGTACCTTTTGATTTAATTACAGCATTCAGTCATTTTGGGTAGCAGGGCAGCCACAGTGGTGCAGTGGTTAGCATTGCTGCCTCACAGCAAGAGGCTCTCTGGTCCGATTCTTGGCTGGGATGCCTTCTGTGTGGAGTCTGCATGTCCTCCCTGTGGTCATGTGGGTTTCCTCTGGGTGCTCCGGTTTCCTCCCACATCCCAAAGACATGCAGTAGGTGGATTGGACACTCTAAATTGGCCCTAGGTGTGAGTGTGTGCATGGGTGTGCCTTCTGTGGAAGGTTGGGCGCCGGGCTGGCAACTCGACACTGTAAAAACTCCACTGCCAATCATGAGCGGACAGATGATCTGCTGTGGTGACCCCTAACCGGGAAAAGCCAAAAGAAGAAGAAGTAATTTTGGGTAGGAGTCTATCAGCATGGCACATTGACTTGGCAATATTTGCCTGCTATTCCTTGCAAAAGTGCTACAAATCTGTTTGATTGCAAGGACATCTCTTTTGCACAGCCATTCTTTTCTTGATTTGGATATATGCTTGCGGTCATTGTCATTTTGAAAGGTGAAATTCCTCTTCATCTTCAGCTTTCAAGCAGACGCCTGAAGATTTTGGGCCAAAATGACTGGTATTTGGAACTGTTCATAATTCCCTCTGCCTTGAGTAAAGCTGCAGTTCCAGTGGAAGAAAAGCAATCCCAAAGCATGATACTGCCACCACCATGCT
>NC_056751.1:676647885-676660385 GCF_019279795.1 Protopterus annectens | reverse complement strand
ATATTTTTAAATAATAAGGCAGTTTAATAGAGATGAGTATAAACGTTAACAGATGACATCATTCAAGATTGCATCCTTCCTTGCTTGGCTACCTGACAGCATTTATGCATCCTCTTTTGTGATATTTCTAATATTACTACAGTTAAATTTGTTGTTTACTCTTTAATACTTCCATACATCTGATGTGATCTGCATTACAGCCTTTGAAAGATTTTATTTTTTTTTGGTGATTTTCTTTTGAGACTTTGTGTTAAAAAAATATGTTGCTCTGTTTAAAACTGACATTTTAGCAGAGTGCCTCCCCCTACTCCAAATTAAAAATAATTGCCCACTTATGGTTAACATTTTTCTAATCGTATTTCTGAAACTGGCAGCTTAATCAACGCTATATGTTAAATATTTATTTATATTCAAGGATCAGTTTCAGACAAACAGGTTTCCTAAAAGCCTAGGTATATTTTATAATAACATCACTTTCAAACTATGCCATGAAAGTTTAATTTTCATTGCACTTGCATCACTCTTTTATCATATCTGATTATTTTAAGTATATATTAAGCCTCAAGTAAGCATTTTAATTCTAATCTATAATATCAGAATATCACTTTGAAGCAAATTACTTAGCTTTCAGATTGTTTGCTTTACAGAGTCAATTAACTTGCAAACTGAGTCACTAACTCTGTTTAGAAGTTGCTATTATGTATATTATTGTTAGCATTTGGTTTACTTCTTTTGTTAACAAAGCATTCACTGTAGCTAATTATTGTGGTTACCTTTGCTTCTTTCTGGCTTAATATTTTCTAGTAAACTATGTATTGCATGTCATAATACTGTGTTATTGTTACATGTTGCTTGAAAATCATGATTTGCTGTTCTACTTTAATTTGACTTTGGAAATGGCCTGTTTTGCCTTATTATTTTTTATTCTTCTTCAATTGCTTGTGTTGATAAATGGAAATTACTTTAAACAAAATAGGACAAGCCATCAAATCATTTTCATTGTCTCAAAAAAAAAGACACTAAGGAAACTAGTCCTGGCTGTGAGTACTTTATTTAAGTATATAGAGGACGGCTCTATGTTAACTGTGATATGTGAGACCACCCTTTGTATTCTAATAATATATTAAAGTTCACTCCATAAGAATGCCTTACCTTCTTGGTTCCTCCATGCAAATCCTGGAGCTTGATATAACAGCTGACACAGTTTCCTGATTCTCCATTATAAGGGTAAATGTTTAACATTTCCTGGTGATTCCCTTCATCTTTCCTGCCAATGTGCTACTCATCTCCATACAACATCCCTCCTTCCATTTTCAGTGTTTGAGAAATATATTTGAAACTATTTTGGGTTTCTGTTTCACTTTGCTAAATACCATTCTATATCGGTCCTTTTCTCCCCTCAATTCTGGTGAATCAGGAATTTCCAAGGTACCCTCATTTCTTTGGCAAGATTGCTTTTCCTTTCCTAATTTCAGTTAACGCAACATACTGCTATATCTACTTCAACTTTCAATTTTTCCACTCTGATTTATTCACTTTGCCTGATTCCCACTTTTTTATATTTTACCTTTATGCTTTTTCCCTATTTCAAACACTATTTTAACCTCATATGTTACTATTCATTTTTCCACATCACCCAATTTTTCACAGTAATAGGATATATCTCTTTGGTAGGACATACCTAACAACCATTTCTTCTACTTTTTGTTTATATTAGTGAAATGCCCCATCAGATGCCTCTTCTGCCCTAACACACTGTACTTCTGCTGTTCTCACTTTAAATAGTCTCTCTGCTGTTTATATTTTATGAACCTCTCTCAGCTCTTTTATGAACTTCTCTCATCTATACCTTTCTAGACTCCTTTTCTCCTTCTTTGTCTCATTTCCACAAAGATTATATTTATGCAAATGCACTTTATTCTCATACTTATAACTACTATCGTTGCTACAGGTTGTCTTTTAGTTCTGCTTTGGTTGGTACCATGTGACTATTTTCACCTATGATCTACTTGCCACATTCCCCACAATTCAGGCTTTCTCTTATGCATACTTTGCTTCTCATCAATTTTTCTTTCTTGTCTACTGACTCCTCCTACTTCATCTTGTCTCTTCAATCTTTTTTATTACTAACACACTCATGCAGGTAAACACAACATTACCTGCTTCAGGTACATGCCTACAAAATTTGCAATATTTTTCCAAGAACACTTACTCTGTTATCTCTATTATAAAAAAAAAAAAATCACTGCATTATATCAACAGTAGCATCTGTGGTACAACACATAGCTCACCTGCCTTTGGTGGAGAAACCTGTGAGTTCTATTCCCAGACAAGGAAGTTTGATTGGTGCCACTGCAGTGCAGTATAAAAGGGGTACTGCAGTTCTGGGTTGCTGTCCTTTGAATAAACCAAAGTCCTCTCTGAGTCACTTGGTGGTAGCTCAGGTGAATGTCAAGGATTCCATGGCACCTATCAAAAAGAGTAGAGGAACTTCCTCAAAGCCCTGTCCAAATTTCCTCTAATAGTATAAATACCACCTCAGATCTCCCCCTGAAAAAGAGGCTACTATCTTAATGTGGCTTACTCAGTTAACGAAGAATAAAAAAAAATTAAAAAAATCACTTTAATATTTCAAAGCTAAATGGGTCTACAGCTCTGCATTATGCCTTCCACACAGTGTGTAACTGCACTAGTAGCTAGGTTATTTACTAACTTTCTCAACTCTTAAGTTGATGAGCAAAAAAAATCTCGGCAAAATACTTGATTCACATATAATAGACATCTTGCTACAGTTAATCTACCACACATGAAGCACTTCAGCATTTCTGAATGCTGATACTACATTTCCACACCATCATCATCTGAAATTGCAATGCTTAAGACCTTGAGCCTCGGGCAGTCAGTCCATTTGCCCTGCCCTAGTTACACCTCTGAGAATTAGCAACTACTTTCTGTTTATAGCAAACATTTTGGCATGAGCATCACAATGACAATTGGGCACTGAGAGAGTATTTTTCATTCCAATATGAATCATTTCCAGCATATAATGTTAACAACTACAGGCTCCATTCATTCAAACCCTAGACATTCCAATATGAATCATTTCCAGCATATAATGTTAACAACTACAGGCTCCATTCATTCAAACCCTAGACCTGTAACATTCTATTTTAGTGTTCACATGATTGCCACACTCATTTGATTTGCACATTCAGAAAAGATAAATTGCTTTTCCAAAGCACTGTGCTTGAAACTATAGCATTCAAACTGCTCTTTGGAGAATTTCTTTACCCCTGACTATGAATTTATATCAGTTTCTCAAAACCATTACACGCCCAATAATGCATTAGAAATTCAAATTAATAGCAGAATCAAATATTCCAGTATAAACAGCAGATGCAGAAAAATAGAAAAAATTCTTTACATTTACATTAAACGTAATCTTCTTCTTTAAATTAGTTAAGCCCTGTTATCCTCCTCAAACCTATTTAGTAGTCACAAGCATGAGGGTTACTTGCAGCAGTCTACATAACCTTTTTAAGTAAAAGCTTAGTATGTATCTATTTTTTGTGCTGGAAAAAATTAGCTTAAATTTCAAATCAAATGCATTAAGCCAGCCTAAATCTATGACAGGTAAAATAATTAAAAGAAAAAAACAAAATGTCAGTACAACTCTGTAGATAGGTATAACACGTAAGCAAGATAAAACAGGAGGTCTGAAGATAATGAATAATATAAAATCATTAATAGCCTTCAGAAGCATTTAAATCATTTTAATATGTATACCATATTGTTATGCATTAGCAAATTATTCCCCAGGATATAAATAGATTTAGTGGGAATTTTTAAAGTACTCTTCAATGAGATCAAATTTTAATTGACAAAGTAGATACTTCTAAGTCCTATTCCATGGATCAGAAATAAAACTTGTCTAGAACAAAGAGACCAAGGCAACATATGACAGCATGGTGGTACACCAGTTTGTGTTGTTGCTTCACAGCAAGAGGTTCTCTGGTTCAGTTCATGGCTGGGGTGCTTTCTGTGTGGAGTCTGCATGCCCTCCCTGCATTTGTGTGGGTTTCCTCTGGGTACTCCATTTTCTTCCCACATTACAAAGACATGTGTCTGGAATGTTTCTCTCTGGAGGTCTGCTGAAAATTGGCTCATTCCAAGTTGGATTTTCCCAGTAAACAAATGCTAAATAAAACATAGAGCACCAACAATCTCCTGCCTACTCTGACAGCTAAAAGCCATCAGCAGCAAATGCAATCTGTACAACGTGGCACTAATAAAAGAATCCTATAACAGGCATGCCATAGAAGTTGGTGCAAATGGAAAGTGGACAAAGTTTCTAATATCAGTATGGAGCAAAAAAAATAATGACATGCTACCTTTATGAGGTGCTCAGAGAGTTGTAGCTTTTGTTATAATTTTGCCAGATTTATGTATTTTAGGAGGGCTCATTAATGAATACAGTAAAGATCAATGTTATATGCATTCATATAGCAAAACAGGAGGGTGATGCCTGAAGAAAGTAAACCAATGGAGTGCATCAATTTATTTATTTTACATTTGTTCACCGGGCTAGTCTAGCTGGATACATTTCCATTTTCAGTAGAGGCCCGGGGAGAAAAGCTCCACATAAAATTGAACAAAAAACATTACAATAGACAAGCAAATGGACAAAATCATAATAGATGAATAGACAAATAAAAAATATAGTACCAATAACAGATATATACAAAGAGAGGATCACATTTCTAAAAATAACATTAAGTAGCTGAAATAACATCAAGAACAAGGCACAAAACAGAGAGCAAAATTGATTAATAATATTATAAAGAACTAATCTTAATAACAGAAGGAGAAAGAGAAGCACTAAAATAGGAGAGGAGGAAGGGAAGCAGTATAAGAAAAGAGAAGGGAAAGTAGTGACAGATTAGCATAGAGGTAAGAAGAAACAAAATACTCTAAAAGGAGGTAGACTGAAGCAGATACAGTAAGAGAGAGGGAAAGTAAAGTAGTAGGAAAGTGCAGAGTAGTAGGAAAGCGCAGAGGAGGTAAAGGATTAGTCAGGTTTTGAACAGGAACAGAGCCAGTGGCTTTGGAAGTAATCTTTGATTTTGTGTTTAAAGAGAGGCAGAGATGTAGTAAGTGTTATGTCGCTAGGAAGCAGATTCCAGTTCCTTCCTACAGTATTATTGAAGAGAGAGTCTGTCATTCAACCCAGGGTAGTAGTGTGCTTGTAATAAAGTGAAAATCTTCTTTGGGTTAACATACTCTAGTGATGACAAGAAAATTAGAGATATTATTTATAAACACTGGGCACTATTACACACAGATCAAGAAATACATAGGATTGTTGGTCATAAACCTTCTTTGGATACAAGAATAAGAAATCATTAAAATATAAGTTATGTTATCCCAATCTCAACTAACCAACTAAATAAGATTGCATCTGGTTATGGGATGAGGAGATGTAACAACTGCTCCTATTGTATGCATGTTGATTTGTCTGGGTCCTTCATACACCCCAATAATAACAGGGAGTTTTCACATCTGCCCTTAGCTGACTGTAATTCCAAGGATCTAGTCTATCTTGCATTATGTAATGGTTGTTGTTCATTCTATGAAGGCAAAATGAATAGGCGCCTATGAGAGCGCATTTGTGACCACTTATACTGTGCACGTCGGGGTATGAGCTATAGTGCACTAGCAAAACATATAATAAACACAGGCATGGATGGAACATTCTTTTAGGTTTATAGCACTAGAATTAATTTATGATAACATCAACAAGGGAGACTTTGTGAACAAACTTATCAGGGAGAACTTAAGTGGATTTTTTTTTTATTACAAGCACACTACTACCCTGGGTTGAATGACAGCATATCTATACAACCTACTTTAAGAGCAAGACCTTTGAAAAAGAAGTAAGCTGTATGTATATTTCTCTGCTATGTTATTTTTAGATATATTTTATTCAGTATCTATGCATTTTCTACATATATATGTTCTTTGAGATGTTTATACTTACATCTATTTTGATCTTGTACACCATATATGGTTTTATGTGATACAGAGTGTTTGTAGCTTTAAACATACATTTGTGTAGTTACTATGGCAGCTAATAATACTGGATGCACTTTGTTCTGATTTGTTGATTGTGACTGTTTCTGCACTTTTAAGATTGTAGCTTTGGAATGCATTTTAGATCTGATGAAGCTTACTGCGAAAGCGCTTGTCTGTATTTTATTCTGTCATTAAAACTTGTGTTTTACATCTGCTGTGGACTACTTGGAGAATAATTTGTTCATCTTCACTTGTATGCATTCCTATTTAAATTCAGATTTATTTAACAGTTTAATCCTAATCATTAATATTTATAAAACCATCAGTAGCTTCTAGATTAATATAAATGCAGGACATAAAAAAATTGCTAAATAATTCTGAAGGTCAAATTGCATCTTATAGGCAAGGAAAACCAATTAGGATTTAAGGAACCATTTAAAAACACTGAGCATTGAGGACATGTCACAAAACATGTTAGAAGGCTCCAGCCTCTGATGTGCAAATGAACATTTTTGTAGTGACTGCCAATGAGCCTCAACATGCCAGCGAACAAGAACTCAAACCATGAGCTGGCCGGTGTCACTACAGTTGTTCCTTAAGGTATGGGGACACAAATCATGATGAGCATGGCAGACCAGAGTCAGATCTTCATAAGTGATATAAGACTTTATTGAAAGCCAATGCTGATTCTGCAGATATCAGAGTAATATAAATGATAGACCTCAACGAGTAGCCAATCTGTAAAATTTTGCACCAGATAAAGGTGGTTAAGCTCTGAATCTTGAAGTTCTATCTACTGGTAATTAAAAAGGGCAAAGAAATCAAATCATGCAGCAACACACAGAGATTCAGAGAAGGAATAACAAGTTTAATAAGGGTAACATTCCTGAGGTATACACAAGATCGTTTTTTTCCTCAATTTTTTTTTTATTTTTCAAATACATTTGAATGAATTCCATAGTATTTATATATAACATCTTAAATAACTATGTACACTATTTACATTAGCCTGAAACTATAACAGATCTTAATGTATATAGTTGCTTTATAAGTATGTCCAATCCATTATCAGAGTATCTGATCAATTATTGTATAGTGTCAATCAACGATAAGACTTTTTTCCAAGGGTTGTTGATAAGTGGCTTTGGATAAATTCTTAGTTCTTTAATTTTAATTTCCAATAATGCTGTGGTCTTCAATAGGCTGTAGAAGTCTTCCAAATTTGGTATTGTGTTTGTATTCCATCTTCTTGTTATACACTTCCTTGAAATTACAAGTATAGTCCATACTAGATACATGTTTGACCTATTCAAATGAGGACCTTCGCTCACATTTAATAATACAAGAGCTTTAGTTAAATAAAACGATTCATTAAATAAAGCTTGTAGAAAGTTATTAGTACCATTCCAAAATGGCTTACTTTTAACATAACCAAAGAAAATGTGGTTCCATCTGCATTGTGTACTTGCTCACATCTCCAACATATTCCTTTTATGGGAGAACTAATTTTACTGATTCTGTCTGGGGTTGAGAATGCTCTGTGCAAGCATATCCAATTAAAAACTTTCCAGTATTGTGTAAAGGATGTGTATTTTATCAATAATAAGATATTTCTTTTAATATCTTCAGTTAACTGTATTAAGTGTCCTGTCGTTATATATTTCCAATATGTGGTTTTGGGTGTTGTTTTATAGTTAATCAATATTTTGTAAAATTTTGAAATACTGTTTCCCATGTCAAAGTTATTATATATGATTTCATATATGTATTTCATAAATGTAGGTACTTCTTTAAATGAAGAAGTGTTAGGTATTATACTTACATCTTGCAAATATGACAGAATACTCTGTAAAGTTAGCCAGTCCTGTTGTGGAATTTTGTATGTTGTTTTTATTACTTGCATAGCTAAAACTTTTAGTTCTTTGATACATTGGAGCCAACAAACACATCCTTTCTGTTCCCAGAAATTAATAATTACACAAGATAATTTGATGCTAGTAGATACCTCATTATTAAGGGTGAGGCAATCATTTAAACGTCACCCCAATATTCCATACCTTTGACATAAATTTATGTTTGTCAGTACTGCATGTAGCATAATTGGAGAAACTGGAGCACTTGAATTATGCATGGTTGCCTATATAAATATGGCAACCATCTTAACAGTAGTGACAAATTATTATTCCAAGGATAAAAATTCAAAGGGGGATATTCCAGGGTTACTCTCTGTTACCGCTGCTATTTTGCCTTGCACTTAACCCATTAAGCTGTCTACTTAACAGCTTAGGCCGTGGCTATAATTTGGCTCCTAGAAAACAACAAAGTCTGAAGACTTCTCATCTTCTCTTTGTCGATGATTTGAAACTGTATAGTTCATCAGATGAGGAACTGAAAATACAACTGCAAGTTGTCAAAACTTTTTCAGATGATATAAGAATGGTATTTAATCTTGATAAATGTGCAAAAGAAACCTTTAAAGCAGGAAAACTGGAGCACCAAGAAAACATCAGTTTGGGACAAGAAGGTGATATAAAAGAACTTGAGCAAGAGGGAGTGTATAAATATTTGGGGGTTGATGAAGGATCAGCAATAAAACATGAACACATATGAATAAAACTTAGTAAGGAGTACTTTAGAAGGCTTAAATTAATTCTAAAAACAGTATTGACATCTAGGAACAAAATCCAAGCTATAAACCAATTTGCTCTTCCTGTCCTAACTTACAGTTGTGTAGTGACTGACTGGCCCCAAAACATGTTGGATAGATTGACAGGAAAACAATAAGGATGCTTCATGCTCACCAAATGATTTATAAAAATCAGCTCATACCAATATTATATATTCCCCATTCTGAGGGAGTGATAGGCCCCCTTGAGATTGATTAGATGTACAGATCTGCAATCGTGTGACTCCAGACATATCTGCTTACCTCACAAGACCCAAATGTACTGAAAGTTTTGAAACATGAAAAGAATAAATCTAAGATGACTTCCTTGATTAGGCTAGCAGAAGCATATCATTGTCAAGCAGGAATGGAAATCAAAACACAAGTGGATAAAAATCAGGCAGCAAATGAATGTGCCAAAAATAACAAAAGAAAGAATATAAGGTGAAGGACCAGATGAGAAGGCAAGAAATGTGGAAAATACATAAATATAGTTAAAAGTATAGAAAACTTCTGGAAAAACTTATGTTGATGAGGAACGAATGCAGGAATGGCTAAAGAGAAATGAATTCAAACCAAGAGATGAAAGGTTAATATTGGTGGTACAAGATAGTAGGCTACGTACACATTGGTTTACAAAGTCCATTGAACATGTGGGAGAAACAGACAAATGTAGGTTTTGTAAAAGAGAATTGGAAACAGTTGCACACCTTGTTGCTGGTTGCGATATACTAATGGCAGAAGGACTAAACCAAGGCGGCAAAAGCACATGACCACTGTAGACCACAGCAAATAACACAAAGTCCCCTTTATTACACAAGTCACATGGGATCATCCATTGCCAACAGTTCAAAAGATAGATGCTAGAAAACCAGATATAGTGGTCCAAGAAAAGAAGATAAAAATAGCATTGATCATTAAAATCACCTCATGCAGTGACCACAGTGTCCTGTGTACAGAGAGACACATAAAATATCAGCATTTGCAAGCAGAAATAAGAGCAATGTGGAAAAAAGATACACAGATAGTTCCGATAGTAGTAGGAGCAATGGGTCTTATAAAAAAAGAGTCTACAATCATATTTAGATATGCAAGCAATACATGTAACTCTGTTCAAATTGCAGAAGGAGTCATTACTGGGCACATTGCAGATGCTGCAAAGAGCACTTTTGGCTGGCATCAAAAAGTGAAACAATACTAATTTCATGAACTTTAATCATACTTTGATTTAGGACTGGGGTCCATTCCTGTCAGGGAATTAGAAACACAAATGTTTTGGAGAAATTAAAAAAAAAAAAACAGTAGTGATCTTAAGTTGATTATCAGCCTGTGGATATGTGCCAATTCTGTAGCATGTTTGGTTAGGGTCAACATAAATTTCAGATAGAAAGAGAGATACAGCTGCATGCCACCTGTAAAACAATGGTATTTTAAACTTGTCCTTCAAGTAATATCTTCTAGAGGAAACCTGTACAAAGAAAAAAGTAATTTTTCCAAGAATCATACTTGAGGTATATCACTAATGAGAGGGCAGGATGAGGAGCAAATAACCTCACATATCACCCGCTGGGCACATTTGGAGAGGTAGTAACCAAATTAATCCAAGATGATACCTTTGATGAAACAAATGTGCTACACATAATTCAACAACATCCTATTATTGAACCTGAGTAAGCAGAACAACAATGTTAGTCTGTCATCAAAAGCAGATCATAAAAAATCCTGACAAGGGAGGTCTTGGTAATATGCATGAACTGAAAACTACACAGAAATTAATCACTGGTGTTATCATTAGTCAAATATGAATCTAGGTGTGTGTGTGTGTGTGTGTGTGTGTGTGTGTGTGTGTGTGTGTGTGTGTGTGTGTGTGTGTGTGTGTGTGTGTGTGTGTGTGTGTGTGTGTGTGTGTGTGTGTGTGTGTGTGTGTGTGTGTGTGTGTGTGTGTGTGTGTGTGTGTATTTGATGGCACAGTGGTGCAGCGGTAGCATTGTTGCCTCACAGCAAGAGGGTCTCCAGTTTGATTCTCAGCTAGGGTACCTTCTGTGTGGAGTCTGCATATCCATGTCGGACTTTCCACATTAACAAATGTTAAATAAATAAAATAATATATACATACATATGTGTGTGTATATTTATGTAGACCCTGTTCAAAAACTTTGCCATTGAATAGAAGATGTATCTAGAACATCTGCATCTAAACCCATCATTAAGCATGGCAATGACCAATGGCTGCATAACCATAATGAAACACTTGCTTCCTGAATTTATGATGCAGTAATTTGGCAAACAATGAGGCTCACAACCTCCAGACAGTATGTAGCCAGATTGGCGGGGCAAGGCTGTAGTTCATAGGGATGCACTATTATTTCTGGAAACTACAGTAAGAAAATTGCATATCATACGGAATAATAAACTCAGACCAAGACCAATATGCATGTCCCTTTGCAGAGCCATGGAGCATCTCTAGGAGTGCAGTTGGGACAACACTGGACCACATCAAGGCAAGCTTGGAATCAAAGTACCTAGTGACCAGCTCATATTCTTTGAGTAAAAAAAGGAATGAGTAGCAGGACAGGGCAGATGTGCTCACTACCAGGAAGACTGCCACAGAACTATTCTCCATTATAGAGATCTCCTAGGATATGTCAAAAGACATCTGCAAGCAGATCTCACTCTCAAGGAGTTGCAGTAGAGAAGAACAAGGCATCAGAGGCACCTTACTAGCTTCTGGAAAGTGACTGCATAGATGTCACAAATAAACTCTTATCAGGTTGCAAGGCAAAGACAGAAAATTAAAGAAGTTAGTCAGACACCCTTCATAAGGGATACCAGCAATAACCTGCTCACCAGTCCACAGGACATCAAACACAGAAGAAATAAGTAAGTCCCAACCCCACAGAAGATGTATTGCCCTAGACACAGCCTATGATGAGAGACGAGGAGGAGCCCATCACAGAAGAACAGCACTAAGGAAATGAAGTCAGTGAAAGCAGCAGGTCAGATGAGGTCACAACACTTATGATACAGATGCTGGGTGAGATAGGGGTGAAGTGGCTCCTGAGGGTACTTATAACAGTATGGAGAGACAGGTGTATCCCAGATGACTAGAGAATATGCATACTAGTGCCAGTGTACAAGAACACAGGGGACATTTACAAGTGTGGGTAGTACACAGGTAGCAAACTCCTGTCACACTGCATGAAAGTACTGGAGAGTGTGACTGATAAATGAATATGCAGAGTAGTAGAAAGTAAGATGGGGTATGTGCAGTTCAGATTCACATCAGAATGTAGCACAACTCACCCAACATTTGCAGTGAGACAGATAGCTGAGAAGAAGCTAGAAATGAGGAATGAGTCCAACTGGGCATTCCTAGACTTGAAAAAAGTATATGACAAGGTCCCAAGAAAGCTAATTTTGACAGTCCTGCAGTGGTTCAAAGTCCTGGCAACATTAGCAGAATTAGAGCAAACTATGTACAAGGACCCACTGACTCAAATACGAACAGTTTGGTCTCACAAAGGGATTCCCATTGGGAATGGGCTCAGGTCAGAGCCCACTGTTGTTCACACTAGAACACACCTATGAAACTGTGAACCTATGGACAGAAAAAGCAAACAATTCTGTATATTCCTGAAAAAACATCCTTGAACTACAAGGTGGATGTTAAATAAAGAGACACCTCCACATTTTCTTTTATATTGTGCTGTTAAGATTTATTTACTTTTTTATTCTTCTTATCTATCCATTCACGTGTCCTAAC
>NC_056751.1:676570385-676640385 GCF_019279795.1 Protopterus annectens | reverse complement strand
TGCCTTCCCTTTTTGGGATTTTGCTCTATCATGTAGTAGCTTCCTCCTCCTGCTGTATATTTATTTATGTACTCCCTTCCCCAGAAACATTGTTTTGCATTACATGTCTTAAATCTACTTAATATGCAAAGTTTCTTATTTCAGACCTTTATCCTGTCTTAAACATTTGTTTTTCGTCAAAAATTCAGACTTCATCAGACAACTAAACACAATTCTAGCACGTAATTTATTTATTTATTTATTTATCAATTTTCACTATTTTACATACACATATTTATTAGGCTACTATTCAAGATATAGAGTTTGCATCATGTTGTTCCCTTTTTAGTTCTTGTATTCAGAGTGACAGTTTGATCTGGAGCATGGATTTTGTTATTCATTGTGTTGTTTTATGAAGACCTCTAGAGGGTGCTGTTGTTTAATTATATGGAAAAGGTTGCCATAATTATTTTGTTTACATTTGTCTCTTAGTTTTTAAGAGACCATATGGAAATTATCCAATTATTCACATTAGTTGATTCAGAATTATGGACATTTCTTTATGATGTATTATGAAACATTATTACCATTTAATCATTGTTTTCCTTCTGGGAAATGGGGTTTTAATGTCAACAAGTTGTATGTTTTTAATATTTATGAGCAACTTTCCCGATTGGATGGTTTGAATTAATTGTCCTATTGTATTTTATATAAATTACGTGCTAGAATTGTGTTTAGTTGTCTGATGAAGTCTGAATTTTTTACGAAAAACGTGTTTGTTATACTCGTGACGTTTTATGGCAATAAACTTGATTTTGTTCCTGAGCTGTCCGGTGCACCGCTTTTCTCTATACAGTGCTTTTGTGGTTACTAGTGTTTCTTACACTGTTTGTTCCTTTGCCGTTTATTAAAGTTATTAAAAAGGATAAATTAAAGTTTTAACCTTAGGATCCTAGAACTTCCTCTTTTCTTAGCCAACCCATTTTTTCTATTACTTCTTTTCTCATATTTTTCATTCAACTGTATATGTAGTGCTCACTCACAGACTAAAATCTGTCTGGTATTTTGTTACACATTACTATGGCAAACATCCTGCTTTCAATAAACTGTCATTGAATTATATTATTTTTTTAACAAAGTGATAAGTCCCAGTAACTAATTTAAGCCAAGCAGATCCAGGGCAAATTGCATGTTTAACAAATTAGTATTTTTTGCAAATCTATGAGTCACTATGTGTTTTTAAAATTAAAAATATGAATACTTTTAAAATTTTCTAAGCATAATTTGCTTTTGAAGCTGTTTCTTGAAGTTATATTGCAATGATTCACTTCTCAGATTTATACTACTTTTATATTGCACTTAGTCATGTTTAATAAATAAAATAAAGCACTTAAACTGCAGAATTATAGCTTTAATATGTTTTTGTCACATAAAGTGTGATAACCGTATTTCAAAGTATATATAATTTACCCCACAAGAAATTAAAAATAAAATAAAATAAATAGTATGTAGTACAGACCCACACATTTAATAATATTGGCATCTTAATAGTTTTATTAACTATCCAAAAATTAGATTTTATAAATCTTGAATATCATTCAGAAACATGAACTGTAAAACTTATGCAGTGAGAAGTCAAATGTTGCATTTACAAAGGCATCAAATATGACATAGTAAGGAATCAGGATTTCAAAGACAACTAACTGTAACCAATCTGTGGGTAAAGTGCAGAGTTAGAAGTACAAGGATATGAATCATGGAAAAGTGCAGTGACTGGATATTGGGCAAAGCATATGCATATATAGCAATGTAGTCTGTGAAAGAGTTATAAATTAATGAACAGTGATGCACATGATGTTGACATATGCCACCTATAGACATGATGTGATGCTAGAATTGCAGAATTAAAATATAAATAAACAAAGTAAAATGAGAACAATGTGTCTGGCTCCATGGCAAAGAGGGGTGTAACTGTGACCCCAAAAACTCTGGCCCAGTTATTAACCCCAACACTGGTAGGAGCCAGGCAGCTTATGGGATGGGAGAGGAATGGAGGGGTGTGGTCTGTTTGTCACTCCCAAGGGGAGGAAGGCATCTGAGCACACTTCACAGGCACATTATGCTGGCAGTTCCCTCTGAGGGTTAAAGCTGTGTGGTATTAACAAGCTGCTTTCTATAGTCCAGAGTTTGCTTCCCACCACCTCCATTTCATACTATGTAATTCTGAGCAAGTGACTTATCTAGAAAGAGATCCAGGGCAACTATGAAATCAGGCTAGACTCTTCAATGCTTTCCGAGACTGGATGCCCACTAACTTCATAGAATGCTATATTACTTGAGCTGTCACCATCTCATTAGCTTTGTAATTCTGTAATTAAAATACTGGGAATATTACCTAAGGGTTATCACTATAATAGAGACATGTTAAGATGGCAGCACCACATTATATCTATTGTCCTTTGCCCTGCTGTCAAAACAAGTTAAGCCCAGGTGGTGTATTCCAGTTACCTACCTGCCTAACCAGCTAAATATTACAGAAAGAGGTGTGTCCTGTGTATCTCATACTTTCCCAGCTGACCTATGTCAGGTGGCAGCGTTAAATGCAGAAAGGACTGCTGCTGAAAAAAATGCATATTTCCTGCATAGCATGGGAGAGCATGCTCTCATGATGGTGTGAAAAGATGCTCCCGCCAAGGAAGGGTGGATCATCTGTGTCTAGTAATTGCAACTGGTTGCCACTATAGTGTTCTTCTATGGTGCTAGAAGAGGACAAAATGCATCATACTAATAAAGAGAAACTGGAGATCAAAGCAGGCAAGAGGTGGAGGGGAGAAGTGCATCTAAGCAGGTGACCAAAACAGCAGCCATTCTTGTACTTTTCCTTGGGACAGAAGTGTCCAGGCCATCCCTTTTGCTTACAAAGATGCTGACACATGACACCAACACTGCTTAGACATAAAATGGGTTAGACTGGAGTCAGATGTGGCATTTCATTCTATAGATGCTGCATAGCAAGGCATAATGGAGGCTTCTGTTGGAGGAGCTCTGTCAGACCATGATATGGTTAGTCCTGTGGCTCTGCATCTTTTTCCATCCCAGTCAGAACCCACGCCCAGCACAAGACATCATACAGAATGATACCCATTTGTAATATTAACTGGCTGAAGAGACTGATTCTGAGTTACAGATTTTCAGAAAGTTTATAATGTGATGCCTTACAGTGGAACCCCCCCTCCAAAGAATACCTTGAGGGAAACACCACTAGAACACCCTAGGGATAGCCCTCGGAATACCACAGGTGACAAAATTATGAATGCCCTGCGGCACACTGTGTGACATATCTTATGAAATACTTTATGGATACCCCCATGCTACTAATCAGATGAGTTCTGTTTTATTCCGTGTGTCTCTGTTTTATGCCCTTTGCTATGTGCATGTCCCCTGCCATTGAATGATGCATACATTTTCACCAGTGCAAACAAAAATAGCTGACACACATGATATGTTTCTAGTTCTTTTGCATTTTGATACTGTTCATAGGTTCATAGGTTCATAGTAGGCTATCTGCCCTAGGGCATTTATAAGCCTAGCCAGAGTGTGTTTGGCTTTCATCACCCATTTTAAATTAATTTTGCTATGCCCTTTTTCAAGGTTAGTATACTGTGCCTCTTTCTAACAGTTCCCCCCCTTCCCCACCAAAACAGCAAATATCTATCCCAGCAGAGTGCTGCCCCCCTGACATCTCAGATGCTCAGGTAACAGCCACCCTCTCCAAAGCAAAAAACACAGCATCAATGGGACCAGACAGTGTCCCGGGCTGCATCCTACATGAACTCCAAGAAGAACTAAACCCAAACATAAAACTACTGTTCAATTTCAGCCTTACTACAGGATATGTACCCAAAGAGTGGCGTACAGCAACAGTGGTCCCTCTCCACAAAGGTGGTGCCTCAACGGATCATGGAAACTATCGCCCCATAAGCCTGACTAGCTTGGTCTGCAAAGCTATGGAAAGGATCATCATGGACCTCATAAATAAAGGTATTGGGGACCTACAGACACTGGATCCTATCCAGTTCTGCTTTGTTAAGGGCAAATCCTGCCTCTTAAACCTGGTTGATTTCTTTGAAACAGTCACCAAGGCCATTGACGAGGGGAAGGTGGTCCACACAGCCTACCTGGACCCCGCAAAAGCCTTCGATACAATACCCCACTCAGGCATTATAGATAAGCTCACCAGCTTAAATATAAACCCCTATGTCACTAGATGGGTTGCAAACAGGCTCAAGGACAGAACCCACATGGTTAGAATTGCTGGAGCCATGTCAGACTCCAAACCAGTTACAAGTGGCATCCCACAAGGCTCAGTCCTGGGACCTCTCTTGTTCGGTTTATATTTCTCGGAGGTACAGGTCAACACGGAAGGACTGTGGCTGACCAAGTTCGGAGATGACTGCAAACTGGGCGCCATTATTGACTCTCCAGCCAACACAAGCATCCTACAAAAGGGCCTCATAGAAACAGACAACTGGTGCCAGAGCCATGGCCTCAAGCTAAATGCCAAAAAGTGTATAGTCATCCCCTTCGGCAAAAACAAAGTGCCCACAAATTACCACATAGATGGTAATCCATTAAGTATGGAAGAAGTAATTAGGGACCTGGGGACCCAAGTTGATAGCAATCTCTCATTCGACAACCACGTGGCCAAAGTGGTTAGAAAATCATTTTATATAGCCCACCTAATCATGAAGGGATTCACATCTAGATCAGGGGAGGTCATCGTGCCTCTTTACTCATCCCTCATCAGGCCCATAATTGAGTACAATGCCCCTTTTGGGATGTACCTTACCAGACACCTGCAGCAACTGGAAAGACCCCAAAAGTACCTCACCAAGAGGATCAAAGGGCTCAAACAGATGCCATATGCTGCCCGGTTAAAGAAACTCCAGCTCTACTCAGTGGCATACCGCCTGCTCAGCGTTGATCTGTGTCTGACGTATAAAGCCATGTCCAACCCGGAATTAATGGACATGCTGCACCTCAGAAAATCCAAATCCCATCGAGCTACGCACTCGAGAGACTTGAACCTCAGCACTGAAATAAATAGGACATGCTGGAGGGACAGATTCATAACCCAGAGGCTCCCTTCACTCTGGAATAAAATCCCAGTCCAGGTTAGTCAGAGTCCCTCATTGACTCTCTTCAAGAGGAATCTTGATGAGTGGATGGGAGATCGTAGATTTACTCCGGGTGTCACTTCTGTGTCACTGTTAGACAGATGCACTGTATACTAACCTCGAAAAAGGGCATAGCAAAATTCATTTTAAAATGGGTGGCGAAAGCCAAACAACACTCTGGCTAGGCTTGTAAATGCCCTAGGGCAGATAGCCTAGTATGAACCTATGAACCTATGAACCTATGATAGGGAAGGCAAATAGGAGAGTGGATAGGAGATGAGTTTGTGCTATTTTTGCCCTGGTGTTATTTGTGAGGAATTGTTTATTTCTGTATACTCCCCCTAGTTTGTATGTACTTTCTTTATTATGAGATTTTAAGGAGTTTTTTTAATATTATCCATAGAGACAGGATGGAAGGTAAAGCCATTGCTTTTATCATGGAAATCTGGTGATAGGTTGGATGATAGGCAGGTTTGAAGAGTTGGCAAGTGCAAGAATGGATTCAGTAAAGAATTTGTTAAACTGAGTCAAAAACTTTCAGTGAGGTATCTGTTATGGTAGGGAGGGGAGTGCCTGATTTTCCAGGATAGAGAATGTTGTTAATTGCTGACCAAAAGTTTTGGTGATTGTTTTGACATCTGGTTTGCATATATGTTTATAGGTTCATAGGTAGGTATTACGCTATCGGCCCAAGGGCCTAAGTAAGCCTAGCCAACAAGGTTCCCTGGCTTATGCCACCCAAGAAAGTTAATGTCCTGTGCCCCTGTCAAGCAGAGCCACAGAAGTGATCCCCAGGGTGTATTTCTTATTTCCCATCCACTCATCAAGATTTTTCTTGAAGAGTGCTAATGAGGAACTTTGCTTGACATAGATGAGTAGCTTGTTCCAGAGTATAGGAAGTCTCTGGGACAGGAATCTATCCCTCCAGCAGGTCCTGTTTATTGTGGTGACAAGGTTTAGGTCCCTAGAGCATGTAGCTCAGAAGGATTGGGATTTCTTTAGGTGCAGCATGTCCAACAGCTCTGGGGTTAACATAGCTTTATATGTTAGGCAGAGATTTCCTCAGAGTAGGCGATATGCTACAGAGTAAAGCTGGAGTTTTTCAGACGGTTGGTGTTTGTTTGAGGCCGGTAATCCTGTTTGTGAGGTACTTCTGTGGCCTTTCCAGCTGCTGCAGATGTCTTGTGGGGGGCGTTGTACTCTATAATCGGTCTAATGAGTGCCAAGTAGAGGGGAACAATGACCTCTTTTTTTTCTGGATGAGAACCGTGATGTGATGCGGTGTACACATAGAAGGATTTCCTGACGACTGTGGCGATGTGATTATCAAATGGGATGACAATGCACTTTCTGACATTGAGCTTGAGGCCATGCCTCTGACACCAGGCTTCTGTCTCAGTGAGGCCCTTCTATAGGATGTCCCCAACATTTGGGGATACAACTATGGCTCCTAGTTTGCAGTCATCTGTGAACTTCATTAGCCAGAGGCCTTCTGTGTTAGCCTGTACTTCAGAGAAGTAGATAACAAACAGAAGAGGTCCCAGAACTGAACCCTGTGGTACTCCACTTGTCACTGGTTTGAAGTCAGATTTGGAGTCGGCAACTTTTACAATGTGGGTTCTGTCAGTGACCCAGTTGGCAACCCGTCTTGTGACATAGGGATTTATACCTAGTTTAGTGAGTTTAGCTATAATTCCAAAATGGGGGATGGTGTCAAAAGCCTTGGCGAGGTCAAAATAGGTTGTGTGAACCACCTTACCCTCATCTACAGCTTTGGTGGCTGCCTCAAAGAAGTCGATCAGGTTCAGAAGGCATGATCTGCCTTTCACAAACCTGAACTGGGTGGGATCCAGAGTTTGGAGGTTACTAACATCTTTGTTTATGAGTTCCATGAAGGCTTGTCAGGCTAATAGGGTGATAGTTCACAGGATCAGTGGTGGCTCCCCCTTTGTGGAGTGGGATAACTGTTGCTGTGCACCATTCAGTGAGTAGAAAGCCTGACATGAAACTATGATTGAATGTGGTGCTTAGGTGGGTTGCCAGTTCGTTCAGAAGTTCATGTAAAACCCAGCCTGGGATGTTGTCCGGTCCCATGGATGCTGTGTTTTTGGTTTTAGAGAGTGCAGCTTTTACTGCATAGATGTGATTACAGGGACTCTGCATTCTTCCTGTATAGATATGAGCCCTTTAGGGGGTAAGAGGGGGGGTGAAGTTAGGACTAAACCTATCTGCCAGGATGTTGGCAATATCAGTTGGTTCTGTAGTTTTCGTGCCATTGTGCTGTAACTCAGAGCAGATCTGGGTGTTGCCATTGAGATTCTTGATATACCTATAGAATGCTTTGTGGTTGCCCTTAGAATCAGTGGCAATTTTGTTTTCATAGCTAGCTTTGGTGGATCTTATAAGGGATCTCAGCTTCTTACTGAGGATGACTAGGGAGTTCCTCCACTCATGGGATTTTATTATCTTTTGCAACAGTTTCTTCCTTCTGTTGTAGAGTTTGTTTATGGCAGTGGATGACCAGATTGACTTCCTTTTTTTGGAGGATAGCGTCTTGGTTATGTTTGGGATAGCACGATCCATACACTCATGTAAGTGCTTATAGAGTGCATCTGTGCAGGATTCAGCAGTCGTAACTGTATTGTTCATCTGCATGGGTGTCATGAAGTTCGACACTTCTGTCTTAAGAAGCATGAAGTTGGCTTTGGAGAAATGTTTTACTGTGATTTCCTCAATGGTGGGTGGGGGCAGGATGTGGATATCAAGGGTGATTAACTTATGGTTGGATCTGACCAACGAGGAGTTGACTTCAGGCATGGAACACTGGTCACTCATGTTGGTAATGATCAGGTCTAGGATATTGTTGCCCCTGGTGGGAGTGTGGATAAGTTGATCCAGGGCATTGGAATTTATGAATTCTAGAAATCATTGAGCAAAGGAGTTGGTACATGAGTAGTTTTCCCAGTAAATGTTGAGGTAGTTGAAATCACCCATTATTAGGGTGTTTGGTTGAACTCTAATATTTTCCAGTATATCAAGAAAAGAGGAATGGGAATCCTGGGGAATGGTGGGGGATCGGTAGCAAGCTACAATTTGGATTGCAGTTTTGCCCAGAGTTAGTTGCACTTGGATAACCTCGGATGCATTATGCTGCACAACTAGCCTGGAGGTGTGGATATCCTTAAAGAATATGGACACTTCTCCACCTTTGGTGTTCTGGTCCAGGTTAGATGGCCGAAAAGTGTGGTATAAGTTATAGCCTGGTAATTCAGGGGTGCTCTCTAGAGCCTTGAACCAGGTGTCAGTCATTGCACAGATATCAATGTTCTCCATTTTAAGAAGTGCCTCGAGTGAGTGCATTTTGAGATTTAGACTTCTAGCATTGAGTAGTATTACCCTCAGTTTTTGCTTGCCTGTTTCTGTTACGGTGGTGAATTTGTCATTTTAACATTGTCTAAAAAAGACACTATAGGATCGGCAAGCCCCTTAGCCAGTATCCAGAATCCCAAGGGTGACAGGTGCAGGCCTTCTCTGGCAAAGCATCATGGTCTGTCGACCATGTCGTCCCAGGCAGACAGATATTGGATCCCCTTAGAATGACACCAGAAGCTTAGCCAATTGTTGAAGTCAATCATTTTGTCCTTGTACTGTGGTATCATTCTGGGCGATGGCAGGATGCTACTCAGGTCTAGGGTCATACCTGCCTGGGCTACAAGACTGGAGAGCTCTTCCATGTCTCTTTTCATGTAGTCCAGGGAGGTATGTCTCAGGTCGTTCACACCAACATGGATAATGACAGAGTCATATTTGTACTTGTTGTGGAGTGACCTGAGTGCATGGGTTATGTAGCAGATCCTGGCACCCAACAGGCAACTGACAGTAACCTTCTCCTTGTTTAGCCTGGTGAGTGGGACATCAGTGTGCCTGACTATAGAGTCACCTATGACTAGTGTGTTGGGTACGTTGTTTTGCCTTATGGGCTGTGGTTTATTGGCACACTGACTCTGTGGGCTATGTGTCATTTGTGTTGTGTTGGGGGGGGGGTGGAGGTTGCTTGCATTTCTGCTTTGGAGGTCTCTGTTGCTTGAGCAAATTATTATTGAGAGCCTCCACAAGTGTTTTTGTGTTTCTATGTGTGGAATTTGGTGGTGCAGGTTTAGTGGGACTATGTGATGAGTGTGGTTTGGTGCAAGTGTTTACCTTCTCCTCTTGACTGTCAAGTTCAGTCTTTGTTGGAGAGAGCTTTACCTCCAGTTTGGCTAGATAAGTACATCTCTCACAGGTTGTGGTGTTGGGTGGTAGGAGGAGAGGGTTGCCTGTGTACATGAGGCAATTGCTACATTGCCCCAAAATGTCCAGATTCATCAGATAGACTGGAGAGAACACTAGGAGCTGACCCTTGGACATGCCTGAATAAAAAACTACTTTCCTCTAGACAAGTGAGGAAAGTGAGTATAAGAGCTGTTTTTCTCTAAGCAAGTGAAGAAAGTAAGTACAAAAACTGTTTTCCTCTAAGTAAAGAGTAAGGTTGAGTGCTGCAGTAATTTGTAGTTTATTTAGTGCTAACAACACATTTTGAACAAGTGCTTAGCACGAATAAGCAAATTCAAGTGCTAAAACTAAGAATCTCTACCTGGATCTTGTGGTAGATAGGCTACCAAGTGCTTACCACTCTCACTGATAAGCTAGAATGCTTCCCTCCAACACAGAAAGGCTTGGGGGGCTCAGAAGCTTACAAACAGTCCTGGATACAGCAAATCTGTATCTGGACTAGACTAGTTACAGGAAAGCTGGGAAACAAGCACAAATGTGGGCTTTTAAACCAGAAAGTTGAAAGAGATGGAAAAACTGCCAAAACGGCCAATAAACTACAATTTTTGGGTCAGAAACCACTCTTGTGGTAGATAGGCTACCTAATGCTTACCATTCCCATTGATAAGCTAGAAGGCTTCCCACCAATACAAAAACTTATAGTGGTTGATTTTATCTGTTTTGACACATTTTTTACTTTGTTATAGAGTTCTAGAAATGCCTGCTTGTCTGTAAGTGATCCAGTTTTGTGCCAAAGGGCCTATGCTTTATCTCTGGATTTCAGCAGAGCTCTAGTGTCTTTGCTCATCCAGTAGGCATAGTTAGATTTGATTCTGAGGGTTCTGGAGTAGAGGGCTGGGAGTTTAGGACATCTAAGAAGGTGGAGTTGAAGTACTGAATGGCGTCATCTAGTTGAAGGTACTTGATTGGATTCCAGATAAAGGCTTTGAGAGTATTAATAAAATAAATCCTGTCCATTTTCTTCAAATATATAATAATATAGTAATATATCATATTATGATATATGTTTATTACCACCTACAATATTATATTATTTATATTTATTAATTCATTCATTTATTTATTTGACATTATATAATTAATTTTGAGGTAAGTTAATTATTTATTACAATTTATGTAAAACCATATTCATTCATTCTGAATATAAATATAGGCTAATAGTAAATAAGAAAAAACATAAGAATATTTTATAAAACTGTGTCTGTCAAGTTATCAATTAAATTATTATAGAAAAGTTCTTATAAAGACAGATTACAGGATATAATAGGAAAAAAATAAACCTGCAGGGTATCTACTTCCTCTCAAAGAACTATGTGCTTTTCAGATAATATTTTATGCAATTCTGTGAAATAAGGACATTTTCTGGAACCCTGCAAAATTAAGAAAAAAAAACATATAAGGTGCAAAATAGTTACAGAGCATTTGAAAATGTTTAGTTTATATGGCTGCTGAGAACATTGGTTATATTTCTGGTTTTGAATAAGGAAGCATTGCATTTGATGCATTGTTTAATAATAACAATTTGCTTTGTGGCATGTCATCACATGTGGCCTTTTAATGCAACAAAATCATGTGGCATGAGTTTATTGAGCCTACAAATCTAAATCATGGCATGACTTCAATATCCTGAAAAAGCTTGTTTTTGCTTAAGCCATATTATTCCGATGTGCATCGTCTTCAAAGTTCACATAATTAGTTAAAGGAGTATAGATGTCACAGCTTTCTATTGTATGGGGTTTGGTGGTCTTACTTTAACGTTGTTGACTTTTGCTGGTGCGGGACTGAAGTCTGCACTCATCTCTGTATCACTCTTGCCTCTGAAAAATGACACCAAACATTTCATTTGTAATGCTTGTATCTTTTCAGCCCAAAGATAAGCGAGGCTGGACGTTAAATAGTGCAGGGTATCTGCTGGGACCACGTGAGTGAAATATGTTGTTTTCTTTATATGTTTACATGTTGCTTTATGTCTTTTGTCCTAAAAGGTATATCTATGTACTGAATGGCAGACAATTATGTTTCATTTATTTATGGAGGATACAGAATATGTGAAGAGATGCATTAGTTTACAAGTCAAATCTCTATTGAGAAAACACACAGCTGTCTATAAAGAACTAGTAGGCCAATGGTTTCCATTGAATACCAGTGTACATGGCCTAGATAATGTTTGACATTATCTCACCACAAAATATTGCACAGTGAAACTTGATAACAGAATACAATATTGAGACTAGAAGTGAAGGATACTTTTGCAGTTCTGAGTAAAAGAAATCAAAGTATGTGACACATAATAATCCTAAAACTGTAAACTCTCCACTGAAATCAAAGTAACCAGGTTGTTAGTTGACTATACTGCATACCAGATATTTACTAATCATTTAGAATGTAAGAAATTACTTGTTTGTTTTGTGTAAAGTTCCTACTTGTCGTTATTGTATCTGTTGTTGAGAGCTAGAACGCAGCTTGACACTACATCTCTCAGTAAGTGATTGTGATCATATGCAAAAATAATACCCATTTTTAAAAACTGGTGCAGAAGACACAATACTTTTTTAATCTGCTTACAAAAATATAATAGAGGGCCAGATGGAAGAGTATACATGAAAATGTGTCTATTGACTTTAAATTAACACCAGACACTGCAGTCCCTTAGACTGCTATCACAAATATATAGCAGCACAATAGAAGACCACTCCTTTTCAATTTACTGTTTTAAACTGTGCTGGATTGATGAAGCGGATCCCTTTTGAACTTAACTTATTATTTTATATGCCTGCATGAGCAGAAATGGGCAGCATTAGCAATCTACAGTTCTGTCAAGTTTTAAACTGCTGTAGTTCTATGTTATAGATGACATGAAAACTTTGTCAGGCAAATAATAATAATATTAATAATAATAATAATAATAATATTATTATTAATAATAATAATATTATTAATAATAATAATGGGTATAACAATGTTGAGGAGCTGAGGTGGTTCTATATGCCATTGCCCAAGGTATTTTACCTAGTTTAGTAAAAGGGTTATTTTCTTTCTTTTGTGTGATTTAGAGACAGTTGTGAGGAATGCAAGACATTTCTGAATGACCAAAAAGGTTAAGGCAATATTTTCTGTTCTGAAGCAACATTGCATATATATATATATATATATATATATATATATATCATTCCTGCGTTTTACTTTATTTTTTGATATATTGTACTGCATTGTCAAGAT
Organism: Protopterus annectens; assembly: GCF_019279795.1. Lineage (NCBI taxonomy): Eukaryota > Metazoa > Chordata > Ceratodontiformes > Protopteridae > Protopterus > Protopterus annectens. The sequence goes on along the minus strand of NC_056751.1, from coordinate 676,627,678 downwards.
GGGAGATCAGAAGACTCAGATTCAAACTCATCCTTCCTTTGTTATACTGTTGTATTTTAACATTGTCCAACAAGGGTACCATGGTAATAGACTTCTTCTCAGTACTTCCAATGATGATTGTGTGTGTTGCTGTATAATAGGAAATGCCTTGGTCTATGATTCTTTGTTACAAAATACGCTTTTTTAACCAAAAAGAAAATACCTCTTCTAGTATATCTTTGCAGAGATGTTTATGTCCATCTCACTCTGCTTAATTGTACATTTTATACATAATGAAGAATTCTCTTCATTTATTTCAACCCATTCGCCTTCCACTCTGTTAAATGTGTTCTCAGGATGGATTTAATAGAGTCCTTTCTTACAACATACATGGAATGAAGCCCCCTTCTCTAATCTTTTCTAAGGGAACTGCACATAACAATTTTTTTGCAAGCCAAGGACACATTCCCCTGTTTCAGTTCTGCTATAACAGAAGATACATGTATGACCAATTGGCCCAGTTTTAAGCAGCCAGCTTCATCAGTATAAATACTATTTTAATCATTGTATACAAAACTAATTTAATTTAAAAACTGTACATTTCATTTTATATTATTTGCTTCATGAAGAACTATTTTATTTTTTACATGAGCCACATTAATGCTTATATTCTGAGCATGTTCTTTTTTTAACTTTAAGCTGTTTTAAAATATGTGGAGAGTAGGGAACTTAATCAGGTTGAGATATGCCCCATTCAGCTTCAATAAACATAATTTTTCTCCTTACTGATTCATGCCAGCCCACCTACCACTACCAAACTTAGAACTTAATTTACCGAGTGACCACAGAGATCAATATAGGTTAAGCATCTCTGTAATTGCTTCCACATTAAGTCTAATTGGAGGCATTACCAAACAAGTAATCATTCTTTATATCGAGCAGCTGCACTGATTCATGGGAAATATTTTATTCTAATCCAATAAACGTTTAGAGACATCATGCTTGATTTAAGACACAGTTAAAAACAACAAAGCAATTCACAGCAGGACCATGAGTTATTAGATTACTTCATCTCAGCCTTTTATTAAGTTGTCACAAGACATATCACTTAAATATTCTAGAAGATGCCTAAGGCTGGTGGCCACTTATTATCTGCTTAGTGTTTTGACTATGTTATCCAGGAGCATGACTGTATATTTGATGAAAACAGTGCTAAGATCAATCATCTGTTCAGACAGGATGTGACAGCTCATGGCGTATGTACAAGGCAAGATGACATTTTATTTCACAAAATGTCATGAATGCCAACAATTCACTTCAGCATGCCATTTGTGAACAAATCATCACACTTTAAAATATGGTACGGTAATTATTTTAGCTGCAGCAACAATTATGCACTTATGTACTTAGTATCCGTATATGTTTTTATGTTATCATTTTCAGTGTGTTATAATAGCATTTGGCTTGGAGGGTTAAGGAGCTGGTAAGGGGCTATTTTCTGTAGTCCAGGGGTGCAAAGGTTTGATTCCATTAGCCTCCATTGCCTAAGTGTGTGACTTTGAGCAAGTCACTTAATCAGACACCCCTCTGGGCCGAGTCTGAAAATGATCCATGGCGATTGTTGCTCTGCCACAGAAAACAAATATAAATACACACTAATAACAGGGAATATCAAACATTTATTTACAAATGATCATTATGCATGACAGACAAATTCCTTTGAGCGGACTGTTGGTCTAGCACTTTCATAATGAAGTTAACAATATTTAAATAGCAGATATTAAAAGTGAAACAATTATATATAGACTGAGTGCCACAGCTGTTGACTACACCTCTGTAACACCAGAGTATTTTGATACACTAGTAATATCACCATAATTTACAGCGCCCTGTAATTTTTAGGGGAAAAAAATCACATTTCTCTTGAACCAGAATAGTGATGTTGGAAAGGAAGTAGTAATTTGAAAATCTGTTTTTTGCCAGGCATTTGATCTCACTGTGATATATAAGTAAAGCTGTCACAATCAGAAAGATTGACTTGGCCTCCTTAGAGTGTTAATTAAGAGTTACGTAAACTCACTGTGGATTTCTACATTATAATTAGACATCAGAATGTGAATAAAATCCTCATACTAGCATTACAGGAAAGGAATAGACAGGAAGGACAAATTCCAAAGACATCATAGATGTTAAAAATGACTGTGCAGGACAGATTCTGATCACCATGGATATCGGGTTCAGACATTGCTAACTATGAAACTATCTGGTGGTATTTACTTACTTAGAATTCTAGCTAGGATAACAGATACCCTGTGCAGTTTCCTGAGCTACCAACTCCTCAACTCAAAGTTGAGGTAAGACAACAAAATAAAATGGCTTTTCTGCTCTAAAACTGTAGCAAACTGAGTGATTTGATAATTTTTAACTGCTACACTAGCAGCTTAAGTACTTCGGCTACAGCCACAAATGTAGCATCATGAGCACAAATGTCAGCATTCATTTATGAAGCTGATACTGCACTCCACCACCATCTGCTGTCCAACTTGGACCTAAGACAGCAATCCCTTTCATCCTGCCCTAATTATGTCTCTGAACTCATTGTCACTTCCCCAACTACATTAATCTGTCATGACCAAAATGCCATGCACATCTAGAAGTTTGTAAAAGGCTTCAGAGTGGAACATCAACTTGACACAGCTGACAAGAACAGCAAAAAAATGACAGTCGAAATCAATGCAAATGAAAATTTAAAGTCCCTTCAAAATCTTATTGAGCAAAAAAACAAATTCCAATAACTTCTGCAGGCAAAACTGGCTGTCATTCACAAGGTGAATCATTAAAATAGTCTAGAAGGTGCTTAAGGCTGCTGGCCAGTCACTATCTGCTTAACTTTGCACTATGTTATCCAGGAGCACCACAGTCCATTGGATTAAAACACTGCTAAGATGCAACATCTTTTCCAACATGATGAAACAGCTTACTGTGCAAGGCAAGAAGGTATTTCATTCCAGAAAATGTCATATCTGAGCTTATTTCAGAAGCACAAATGAAGACCTGTGCTTTCAAAAAATTAAGGTGGACTCCATGCTTACTAATATGAAAAAAAGATGACTTTTCAGTGCTGAAACAGCTTCTTCCAGTCCAGGGTCTTATATGCCCCCTTTACTCCAATTTCAGAGTGGCCTGATGTTCAAAAAGAGGACGGTAAGCTATTCCATGTAAACGGAAGAAACACTAGAATGGATTCCATAACTATGTGGCCTTTATTACAGAGATGTCATGTCTGAATCTATTCCCCATTACCCTGAAAAATGATTTCACAGTATTCTATGTGCTGTAGAAAAATTCTGATTATAACTCGTTATAGCACTTTAATGAATAGCATTAACAATGTACCTTGTTGACTATGCTGTTTGCTATATTTTGCCTCTAGCCCAGGTTATGACTGTCATTGCCAAATATGATCCACATAGAACAGCTCACCTAGTTGGTTATTAAACATTTTAAAATAAATAAATAACAATACTTAAATAAGAAGCACTATGTTCTATGAAGCAGGTGCCATACAGTAATGCCAGGGGAAGGGGTTAAAGAACATGCTAAATCAAATTTTCTAAGCTATGTGCTGGAAATTCATACTGAAACTCCGTTTACTTATTATGTAATGCATTATCAGTCAAAAGATGTTTCAGGGCACTGACATAGTTAATATTTTTGAGAAAAGAGAGAATGTCACTGTGTGAAAATTATCAAAGCTTTCCATGCTATCCACCCCAGAGAAAACTCTTGATTTTATCCCAGTGAAATTTGTTGCAGACTTCACCTATTTTACAGAATCCTTGATATCATCTTGGTTACACAGTAGACCCACCGAAAGAGTTCCCAGATATGCTCAGACCAGTGTATAGCTTTTAAATAGTTTATATCTGTTTCAGATATTATCAAACTTTTTTGTATGCTGATGGCCAGACATGATCAATGCACAACATTTATTAACATCACAAAACTCTGAAATGATCAGATGGAAAATAAACGTATCCATCATCCAAGTTTTGAACAGCCAATTGTATTTCATGTCTGTAATGTTGCTATCATAGCAGTAATCTTTATCATTTTAAAGGCTGCCATCCCACAGGAATCAGGTCTGAATATAGAATGGAATGAGGCCTTTTCAGACATAAGCATTTCTATCTGAAAAACAAGGTGCCCATGGCATCCCTATTTAAACATCATTCTGGTGATGACTGGACCATCTCTACACAGCCACAAAGTAACCTGCTATCTGCATCTGATCCTTTTATGGATGCATACCAAACTGCAAAGCTTCTATTCCACAACAAAATAACCAAGGTTTTTTTATTGGCCTGATCAGGATCTGTGCCATAGCTAACCATAAGTCATCAAAGTATAAACCCCAATGATAGCCTGCATTTCACAAACATACTCTAACTGCTACAATTACTTGCAGGAAGACACTAATAGTTAGTTGATCAGGTCAGGTTATCAACCCTACTCTTCTTCAAAATGCAAAACTTGGGCAAAGTACAGAGATGATTTGAAGGACCAGAACAGATAAGAGAGAGCAATGCTCCTAGAAAACCTTCATCAGCTGAAAACAACATCACACTAATATCAGTGTTTTAGCTAAAACACTGATGCTTTTATTAAGCCAGAGGTCTTCAAGGACTCCTGCAGTCTGAACACAGTGCAGTATTGCATGGTTTGGCTTTTAACAGGATTCAAACTCCCAGCTTAGTCATAGACAAAGAAACAGTTGAGAAAAGAAAATGCTTAGAAATGTATTTAAGATTTGTCTAGGAAGAAAAAGACAAAAACATCATGAGCTGTGGTTGTGTCTAATGATATTATAATGTCAGCCAAGAAGACGGCGTGCTTCAAAGGAAAATCCTTGCCAATGAAGCCAAAAAAGGAGTCATGGGAATGCTATTAAGAAAAAATAGATAAAACCCATGCCAGCAGGCAATTCACCAGCAAAAAAACACCCACTGCTTCTGCAGCTTGATCTGTGGTTCTGTGATTGGATTACTGGGTTACCTCAAGATCATTCTGTAAACAATGGCAGAGATTAGGCAAATAGACTGATTTCAGAATTCTGGAAATAAATTTCCTTCTATCTTTTTTTCTAAACTCAAAAATGTGTTGACTTGGAAGTGAGAAAAATGTATGAGACACAGCTGGAAAAGTTCTCTAAATGGGGACATCTAAAATTGTTTTTTTTTTCTTTGTTTAATGTCATTTCTAAGTTTCTGAAGAAATTTTATGTCTTAGAAAGAAAGTGCTTAAAATCGATTAAAATACGGCTTGGTGGCATTCTGTGTGGCATTTTTTATGTTTTGACAGTTTTTAATACACTGTTTTGTGGAAGATGTTTTTTTCTTTCCTAAGTTTGTTTTCAGAATACAAACATGGATAATTTTTGAATTTGGAATTTTGTAACATATCCAAGCAGATCACACTTAAAATAAGTAAAACAACTGTAGCCCTGTGAACCCACATAATGGTGTATTGAAAAAAAAAACAAATTACACAATTACATATATTGTCACAATCTACCAGGCATGGATGCTTCTTTTCGGGAGTTGCTTGGAAGCTTTATCATAGGTTTATAGGTTCAAGGATTAGTGCTCTTTTGGGCCATTATATGCCTATCCAATTACCCACTGTGAAAATCAAACCCTGCACCTTGTGTCTGTAAGATAAATACCTTGACCATTATGCCAACCTCCCACCCCATAAATATTTACATTTGTATTTTTTTTCACATAATTTAAAGGGTTCATATTGTTAGTACTAAGCTAACTGCCCTTGTGCGCCATTATAAGCCTAACCAATTATACCATGTAAGAATCAAACCCTGCACGATGGGTTTTTAAGGCAAGCACCTTAACCATTATACCAACCTCCAACATCTTAGGTGATTTTAATTGTAGACTCATAGGACTCATATTGGTGCAGAGAGACAAACACATTTCTATAGAATATATCTTACACCTGATCATGACCTTAGTATACTGGGCAGTACTTTAGTCCATATTATGCTTGAATAGCATAAGAAGCATAATTTGTATGTAGAAGAAGAGCAAAGGAGCCAGAAATCTGTAGGACCAGCTTCACAAACATTACTATAGTACTGACTTTATAAGACATTACTAATATCATGAGGCTAAATTATTTATTTATTTTTTACAATAGCAATTAGAACTCAAACATGCTGTAGTGTGAAGTTAGAACATTACCATAACCCAGTAATAATCCAATAGATGTTAGTGGCGGTAATAGAGTAAGAATGTCACTAATGCAGAGTAGTGAATCCATAAGTTATGTTCCCGTAGTAATGTTAGCATTTTGCTATGGTCCTAATGATCTTCGGGCCAATAGTTAGGGTGAATTTACTCATGAATGGCATGCTTTACCTATGGGCTTAGCATCAGAAAGTTACAAGTACAATGGGAGTGACCTCCTCCACAGTTTACATTACAGCTTTGGAAGCCACATCTGTGGAATTACTGCTTCTCGTGGTGAGAAGATGAAGACACGTAGACCACAAAGCATGCCTTACTCCAGCACTGGGAACATCATATTTTTCTTCTAATTTTCTCCAAACTGCTAAAGCTGGTTATGTGTATCTCACACATATTTGTCAGAGTTAAATTTATATTTTAAATTGATTTAATAGTATATATGTACATAAATACAAATATTTAAGGTATGGGCAATAATGCCCTTCTAACCTGCCAATATATTATAGTGAATGCCATAATAATTGTCCAAGTTGTTCTTAAAATTATATAAACTAGTGCTTGGTTTAATGTAATTTGATTTGTAATTTGTAATCCCATGCATCAGTTATTCCCTTAGAGAACCAAGTAGTACATCTTTCATTTCTATATAATCTCTCAGTTTAATTTCTCCAAGTTTTTTGGGTTTTTAATACCACGATGGGAATGGACCCCATTCCTAAATCAATGTATGATTAAAGTTCATGAAATTAGTGTTCTTTCACTCTTTGATATTAGCCAAAAGTGCTCTTCACAGCACCCACAATGTGCCCAGAAATTACTCCTCCTGTGATTCATACAGAGTTACATGTATAGTCAGGATAGCAAAATATTACTGTGAATTTGTTTTTGTAAGACCCATTGCCCCTACTACTATTGAAACTGTCTGGGTATCCTTCTTCCACATTGCATTCATTTCTGCCTGCAAATCCTGGTATTTTATGACTTTGCGTCTCTCTGTATGTAAGAACTGTAATCACTAGGTATAGCAATTTAAATGATCAATGCTACTTTTGTCTTCTTTTCATGGACTACTATATCTGGTTTTCTTTTATCTATTTTTTGAACTGTTGGTAATGGGTAACCCCATGTGATATTAACTTCATAATTTTCTATAATGCTTTTTGGCTCACTTTTCCAATGCTTCTCAGCTACTTTAATATTGCAATGTTTGCATAATCCCCAGTGTAACAATCTTGCCACATTATTATGCCTTTCAGTATACAGGCCCTCTACCATTAGTGCATCACACCCAGCAACAAGATGTGATACTCTTTCCAAATCTGTTTTACAAAACCTGCATTCGTCTGTTTCTCCATGTTCAATGGATTTTGTAAACCTGCATTTATGTAGCCCACTATCCTGGGCCACCAATATGAACTTTTTACCTTTTGTTTTAAATTCACTTCTCCTTAACCATTAGTGCATTAGATCCTGATTGACATGAGGCTGTTCAAAACGTTTTCTATACTTACAACTATATTTTTGCCTTTTGCACATTTCTTGACTTCTCTCTGATCCTTCGCCTTATATTCTTTCTTTTGTTTTTTGGCACATTCAGTTGCTACCCGATTTTTCTCTACTTATGATTTTATTTCCCTTCCCACTTGACACTAATATGCTTATGCTAAACTAAGATGGGAATTCATAACAGACTTGTTTTCCTTATGTTTTAAAACTTTCACTATGTTTGGATCTTGTGATGGCAGCAGATATGTATGCAGTCCTACGATTGCAGATCCATACATGTAATACATTTCGAGAAGGCTCATACCTCCTTCAGGACAAGGAATATATAATCCTGGTATACAATGATTTTTTTTTTAAAATCAATTGATAAGAGTGAAGCGTTAGTTGTTTTCCTCTCCAACTGATCCAATACCATTGGGGCCAATCAATCACCCCAAAACTGTAAGTAGAACAGGAAGAACTAATAAGTTTATAGCTTGGAGTTTTTCCTACATGTCAGGGTAGTTTTCAGTATTAATTTTAGTCTTCTAAAATATTCCTTGCTAAGTTTTATTTTATTTTCCTCATGTTTTGTTGTCGATTCTTTATCAAGTCCCAAAGCCACTCCCTCCTGCTCACCCTTTTATAACTCCAAGTATTCCCAGAGGTGGTCACTAAATCCTCTGTATACCTAAATAAGGTCTTCCCTTAAATATCGATAGGAGACACTGCACAAGTTTATATATTTGAGTCTTTCATAACACCTTAAATGATCACATGCATACACGCCTTTGATAAATGTCTGTTTCACTCTTTTTAATTTATGTGTGTTAGATTACTTTTAATGTTTCCATATTATTTCATATATCATTTTGGGTCTAATCAATGATTTCATTGTTTCTGATTTCCTAGACTTTACAAATCTTTTTATACAGTCTACAGTTTTTAAAATATCAGTATTAACCAATTTGTTGATATGATAATAAAAAATGAAAGCTGGATGTATTCAGATATCCAGATCCTTAAATGAATCCATAGTTTCAATCACTGTGGCTTTCTTAAAGATTCACCCTTCAAGAGATGTTTCCCAGATCTAATACACTTAATTTTTGATGTGCTTGTTAGCATATTACTCCCCTTGGATAAAAGTACCAGTCTAATCAAAGTTTTTTACAGACATCCCCTGCATGTAACAAATATCAGCATTCTTTTGCATTTTCAAATTAATTGCATCCAGACTATAAAACACCTCAGATGGAAAAGATAATTCAGAATTATACAACTTAAGCAGGTATGGCCTCAGGGGAGAGAATTGTGAGACTCTCTGATTGTAAACTAGAATTTCATCTATTTGCTGTATGATACATGCCGTATCCTATACATCTAACCACTTTATCAAGATTATATTAATACCTAGTTGTTCTAATTTATTGTTCAGTGTTTTATGCATGATAACCCTATCAAATGAAGATATGTCTACAATGACTACATCACAACATGCTTTTTTATTTTAGAATATCATGTTACAGGTAAGATGTTTCCCAAATCTAATACGCTTAATTTTTGATGTACTTGTTAGCATATTACTCTCCTTGGATACAAGTGCCAATTTAATCAAATTATATTACAGACATGCCCTGCCTGTAACAAATGTCAGCATTCTTTTGCATTTTCAGATTAACTGCATCCAGACTATAGAACACCTCAGATGAAAAAGATAATTCAGAAAGATACAACTTAAGCAGATAACTAATGTTTTATACATCACATCAAAATGGCAAAGTTGTTCAAGAGAAACAATAGAAGCCTGAACTTGAAACATCACAGAATATTCTGAACAAATAGTATTAAATTGACAATAGACACTCAATTTAATAACATGGGATTGTGTATAATAACACTACTGTTTTAACTTATGACATACACTATATTGAACATCAAGGGGAAGCATGATGATTTTCTCATATAAGTAAATGTGCATAACAAGTCATATAATTGCTTTAACTTAATTGTGGTTTTGTAACCCATCTTGATCATACATAATACTTTAGCTGTTACCAAGTTAATTAATGTTTTATACATGACATCAAACTGACAAAGTTGTATAAGGGAAACAATAGAAGCATGAACTAGGACCGTCACAGAATCTAACTATCTCATTCTGAACAAATAGTATTAAATTGATAATAATCACTCAGTTTAACCTTTGCTGATTATACAAAATAAAATGTTGCCATTTAAATCTAAAAACTTTCAGTATATGCCATAAAATGGCAATGTATGAATATGGAAAGGAAGCTTGTAACTATTAATCACAATAAGTGAATGTGATGTTTTTAACTTATAATTTCACTCATTTTATAATAAGAAATGACAAATATGAAAATTCTTATGTGTAGGAAATGAGGGGAAGAGGAATGCACTGATAATTCAAATGCACTAACTTTCATCAATGTTCACATAAAGCAAACTTGATGCTTTAAGTAAGTTAGCAACAAACAAAGTGATTACTTAAATGCTGGCAAACAATGAAATATAAATTCTGATATATCCAGTAAAATACATTGTATTGTAAACATTAGGTATAAATATTATTGCCATCTATTTATATTAAGTAATAAGTGTTGAAAGACTTCATCAGTAAGGGTGAATATGTTAAATAACTGTGTGCTATAATCTTTTACTGAGGTTTTATATATGATACATCCTACTTTACTATGATTGAATTGCTTGTCATCTATCTTTCATGTAAATATTAATTGCTTATACAGAAGTATACATCTATATTGTATTAGAATTCTGTCTAATCTAAATTGTACTATATCTGTTCAAAATAACATAAATATTGTTTATTCCTATTACAAATATTTTCCATATGATAATTCAATTTATGGAGATCAAATGTTCTGGATTGTTAAGGTATGAGTGATAATCTGATGGATTTAGGTTTGTCCATCGGATTAGGGATGATTTTCATTCCATGGCTAGTGTGGATCTTAGTTTTGTTAACATTTATTAATTTAAATTTGTTATTTCACCAAAACATTTTTAGTATGCCTGACAAAAACATTACTTTATTGGTAAACACTCAAAGTATAAAACTGATAATTTACTTTAAAAACTCAAACATATACTTTATAGTTATCAGAAGAAAATGTTTAATAGTCACAATAAAACAAAAAAAATACATAGTCTAAATAACCTAAGATGGATTTAACTTTATTATCTTTAAATACCAATGGCTTAAACAATCCTAGCAAGAGATCCAATCTACTGAAATATTTAAAACTGAGCAAACCACAAATTGTCTTCCTTCAAGAAACTCATTTCAAAACAGATGACAATTACAAATGGAATCCTAAGGAATATATGATATTGGCTCAATCCACTTATAAGACAAAGACAAAAGGGGTAACAATTTTATGTAAAACAAATGTGATTAACCCAGAAATCATTTATAAGTGTGAAGATAAAGAAGGCCATATGCCATTAGTAATAGTTAAATATAATAACAGAATATGGACCCTAGCCAATCTAAATTGGTTCCCAGTCATTGGAAAAGGAACTGTTAAAAAACACTTGGATTTCATTTCCAATAATTATAAAGGCAACTTAATATTAGCAGGAGATTTTAACTGTATATTTGATATTTCAGAAGCTGCAAATAAAAGACCACTACGTACATTGGCTGTATCAAAAGCTTTAAACAAGTGGGTAGAATTATTTCATCTTGTAGCTACTTTCAGATTTAAAGAAGATAAATCTTTGTTGTTTACCCATCAAGATCACAGATTTGGTACCCAAACTAGAACAGATAAAATATTTGCTGCCCATGACTTACACTCAAAAATCATTAATTTCTCTGTCACTTCCTGCCCCTTTTCAGACCCAAATTCATTGATACTAAAACTTTAAAATGGGCACAAACCATTAATTTTTAACTCCAGAATTCCAGCATATATAGCTAAAATTAAAGAGGTCAAACCTTGGTTATTATCTGAATTACAGTTTATCTTAGATATTAATTACACTATAGAGATAAATAAAATAATGATATGGGACTCATTAAAAGCTTATATATGATTGACCTAAGACATACCTCCCTGGACTACATGAAAAGAGACATGGAAAAGCTCTCCGATCTTGTAGCTCAGGCAGTAAAAGGACAAAAGGATTGACTTCAACAATTGGCTAAGCTTCTGGTGTCATTCTAAGGGGATCCAGTATCTGTCTGCCTGGGACGACATAGTCGACAGACCACGATGCTTTGCCAGAGATGGCCTGCACTTGTCAACCCTGGGATTCTGGATACTGGCTAAGGTTCTTGTGCCCTTATAGTGCCTTTTTGGCAAGGTTCAAATGGCAAATTCACCACCATAACAGGAACAGGCAAGCAAAAACTGAAGGTAATGCTACTCAATGCTAGAAGTCTAACTCTCAAAATGCACTCCCTCGAGGCACTCATTAAAATTGAGAACATTGATATCTGTGCAGTCACTGAGACCTGGTTCAAGGCTCCAGAGAGAACCCCTGCATTACCAGGCTATAATGCATACCACACTTTTCGGCCACCTAATAGGACCGGAGCACCAAAGGTGGAGGTGTGTCCATATTCATTAAGGATATCCACACCTCCAGGCTAATTGCTCAGCATAATGCATCCGAGGTTATCCAAGTGCAACTAACTCTGGGCAAAACTGCAATCCAAATTGTAGTTTGCTACAGATCCCCCACTATGCCCCAGGACTCCAACTCCTCTTTTCTTGATATACTGGAAAATATTAGGGTTCAACCAAACACCCTAATAATGGGTGATTTCAACTACCCCACCATTAGCTGGGAAAACTACTCATGTGCCAACTCCTTCGCTCAATGCTTTCTGGAATTCATAAATTCCAATGCCCTGGATCAACTTATCCACACCCCCACCAGGGGCAACAATATCCTAGACCTAGTCATTACCAACATGAGTGACCGGTGTTCCACACCTGAAGTCCACTCCTCGTTGGTCAGATCCAACAATAAGCTAATCACCCTAGATATCCACATCTCGCCCCCACCCCCCATTAAGGAAATTATGGTAAAATATTTCTCCAAGGCCAATTTCATGCTTCTTAAGACAGAAGTAGCAAACTTCATGACACCCATGCAGATGGCTAATACAATTATGACTGCTGAATCCTGCACAGATGCACTCTATAAGCACATACATGAGTGCATGGATTGTGTTATCCGAAACAGAACCAAGATTCTATCATCCAAAAATGGAAGCCAATCTGGTGGTCCCCTGCCATAAACAAACTCTACAACAGAAGGAAAAAACTGTTGCAAAAAAAGAGTAAAATCTCATGAGTGGAGGAGTTCCCTGGTCAGCCTCAGTAAGAAGCTGAAATCCCTTATAAGATCCTCCAAAGCTAGCTATGAAAACAAAATCACCACTAATTCTAGGGACAACCACAAAGCATTCTATAGCTATGTCAAGAATCTCAATGGCAACACACAGATCTGCTCTGAGTTACAGCACAATGGCAGGAAAATTACAGAACCAACTAATATTGACAACGTTCTGGCAGATAGGTCTCTCACCTCCTAAAGGGCCCATATCTATACAGGAAGAATGCAGAATCCCTGTAATCACAACTACGCAGGTAAACGTTGCACTCTCTAAAGCCAAAATCACAGCATCCATGGGACCGGACAACATCCCAGGCTGCATTTTACACAAACATCAGAATGAACTGGCTCCCCACCTAAGCACCATGTTCAATCATAATCTCACATCAAGCTTTGTGCCCACTGAATAGTGCACAGCAACAGTTATCCCACTCCACAAAGAAGGAGTCACCACTGATCCTGGGAACTATTGCCCTATTAGCCTGATGAGCCTGGTCTGTAAGGCCATGTAACGTATCATCATGGAGCTCATAAACAAAGACATTGGTAACCTCCAAATTCTGGACCCCACCCAGTTCGGGTTTGTGAAAGGCAGATCATACCTCCTGAACCTGATCAACTTCTTTGAGGCAGTCACCAAAGCTGTAGACGAGGGTAAGGTGGTTCACACAGCCTATCTTGATCTCACCAAGGATTGCAACACCAACCCCCATTTTGGAATTATAGCTAAACTCACTAAACTAGGTATAAATCCCTATGTCACAAGATGGGTTGCGAATTGGCTCACTGACGGAACCCACACTGTAAAAGTTGCAGACTCCAAATCTGACTTCAAAAAAGTGATAAGTGGAGTGCCACAGGGTTCAGTCCTGGGTCCTCTTCTGTTTGGTATCTACTTCTTTGAAGTACAGGCTAACACAGAAGGCCTTTGGCTAATGAAGTTTGCAGATGACTGCAAACTAAGAGCCATAGTTGAGTCCCCGAATGATATGGACATCCTACAGAAGGGTCTCACTGAAACAGATGCCTGGTGTCAGAGCCATGGCCTCAAGCTCAATTCCAAAAAGTACATTGTCATCCCCTTTAGTAAAAACTCTGTACCCATGAACTACCACATAGGCGGCAATCTACTTAATGCCAAATGTGTGATAAGAGACCTGGGGACCCAGGTGGACAGTAGTCTCTCCTTTGATAACCACATTGCCACCGTAGTCAGGAAATCCTTCTACATGGCACACCTCATCAAAAAGGGGTTCTCAACTAGGAAAAAAGAGGTCATTATTCACCTCTACTTGACACCCATTAGACCCATTATAGAGTACAATGCCCGTTTTGGAATGTACCTCACAAGACATCTGCAGCAACTGGAAAGGCCACAGAAGTACCTCACAAAGAGGATTACTGGCCTCAAACAGATGCCCTATACTGACTGTCTCAAAAAACACCAGCTTTACTCCATAGCATATCACCTACTCTGAGGTGATCTCTGCCTAAAATATAAAGCTATGTCAAACCCAGAGCTGTTGGACATGCTACACCTAAAGAAATCCCAATCCCTTCGAGCTACATGCTCTAGTGACCTAAACCTTGTCACCACAATAAACAGGACATGCTGGAGGGCTAGATTCCTGTCCCAGAGACTTCCCATACTCTGGAAGAAGCTACCCATCTATGTCAAGCAAAGGATCTATATTACATATTCGAACACTTAAATGTTTGAATTGCTAAAGGTCAACCTTTAGTGATCGAACATTTAAATGTTCAAATATAAGTAAAAATGAAAAAAAAAAAAAAAATAAAGGATGTAAGCAGGGGGTCAAGCCCCCCTGCACCCTCCACGTGGGGGGCTGTGCCCTCCATCCCCCCGCTACTTATATATACCAACTCCAAGATCGCAGTACAGTGTAGGGAGTGGGAAATTTTCCATTTCCACACTGTAGCGCACTGAAGTGCGATCTCAGAGTTGATATATTTAAATAGCGGTGGATGTGGGGGTGCAGGGGGGCTTGCCCCCTGCTTTAAACCTTTTCCTTTTTCTTTAATATTATTTTTTTTACATATTCAAACTTTTGAATGTTTAATCACTAAAGGTCGACCTTTAGTGATTCGAGCATTTAAGCACTTGAATATGGAATATAGACCCTCAAGCAAAGTTCCTCATTAGCACTCTTCAAGAAAAATCTTGATAAGTGGATGGAAAATAGGAAATACACCCCAGGGATCACTTCTGTAGCTTTGTTTGACAGGGGCACAGGAAAATAACTTTCATGGGTGGCATAAGCCAAAGAACCTTGTTGGCTAGGCTTATTTAGTCCCTTGGGCTGATAGCCTAGTACCTACCTATGAATCTATGAACATATATGGTAAAACCCTAACTTGGTATAAAAAAAAAAATCAGAGAATGGGATTCTGAATTAATAGATCTACAATCCAAACTTTTGTCAGTAAAAGCTGAAAAAAATCAAAATCATTTGGAGATGAAAAAGAAAGTAGAAGTATTAAACAATAAATACAATGAAATTCCAACACATAAAACTAGTTTAGCTTTAGAAAAACTAAAAATTAATACCTAGACCACTTCTCCCAAATATCTACATGATTTATCCACAAGAATCAAAATACAATCAAAAGCTAATAACATGAAAAGTATATTCCATGAAAAGAAAGGGAAAAATGTCCCAGCTATAGGTGACATTCTTGATGCCTATAGAAATCACTATATGGAACATTTCCAAAAAGAAAATATACATATTGATCAAGTAAATCTAGATGAAAAATGTTCTAATATAAAAAAGTACCAGAAAATTTAAAACTAGATCTGCTAGCACCTATATCCTACAAAGAAATTACAGATACAATAAAAGAGGGTAAAAATAATAAAGATCCAGGTATAGATGGCATAATTATGGAAATATATAAACTTTTTCCTTCAAAGATACTATCCCTCTTCCATAAAACTCTATTAGAAATTCAGTCTCAAGCTTTAATACCACCCTTTTGGAGATATTCCTTAATCACACCAATCCTAAAGGAAAACAAATCCTCAAACCTCTGTACCTCATATAGACCTATATCATTATTAAATAATGACTATAAGATATTCATGACAATATTAACTAACAGAATGAAAATACCACTATCCAAAACAATAAATAATGATCAAACTGGATTTATATATCATAGACACATACATGACAATATTAAAAGGATAATTTCTCTTATAGATTATGTTAATAAAGAAAATAAAGAAACACTTGTAATTGGCTTAGATATAGAGAAAGCCTTTGATTCCCTAAATTGGAACTATTTATTCCAAATACTAATGAATTTCCTGCATCCTTTGTTCATCTTCTAAAGAATATATATATATATATATATATATATATATATATATATTTATAGATATATATATATATATATATATATATCTATATATATATATATATATATATATATATATATATATATATATATATATATATATACACACACACACACACACACACACACACACACACACACACACACACACACAAATAAGTTAGTGTATGTCAACTTAGGTCCTTTTATCTCTGAATCTATACATATAACAAAAGGCACTAAACAAGGATGTCCCATGTCACAGATTCTATTTGATCTGGCTATTGAAATATTGGCAGATTCAACTCATAACAATATAAAAATTAAAGGAATAGATGTTTATGAACAATGCATTTCTAAATAATGCTATTTGATGATGACATATTACTAACATTATCTAATACAAAAGAGACATTAGAAGAATTAGATATATTAATTGACAAATTTCACATTACTTCAGGACTCCATTTCAATAAATCAAAATCAAAAGTTTTATTTTTAAATAAAAAAAGAACTGTAGACTAAGGAGGATCACATCATAGGGAAACAATACTATACCTTAAAATATCTAAGAATTGAGTTTGGAAGGATATTAATGAATTAGTCTCAAAAAACTACAATAATGTCATCAATACAACTAAAATCTCTGTGGAAAAAAATGGAACAAAATAATATTAACATTTGAAGATAGACTACATTTAATACAATTGGTTTTACTGCCCAAGATCCTATATATAGCCTTGGCAATACAACTGTTACCAGAAAGAAATATACCTAAAGAAATACATTCAAGCCTAATAACATTTTTATGGTTCCCCAAAAGAAATAGAATAGCTTTAATACATCATATCAGACCATGGAAACAGGGAGGACTAAACTTTCCTGCTATAGAAACGTATATAAAAGCATCAATATTTAAAACAATCTCAGATTGGATAAGTCCAAATTACTCTGCAAATTAGAAAGAATTACTAACTGTAATATCAATAAATGAATTTCATTTACAAAAAAATGTTACATAACAGATAAAAACAATTTGCCATGACACATATGATGTATTAGTATGCAATATAACGTAACTAAACCCACTAAAACTCGTATGATTAATTATTACATTGACTCATTTAGGAAAATTATTAATGCAAATATAGATTTAAAAATCTGGTTTGATCTTTTAATACCATTTATAGTCACAAAGAACTTTGCACATAAAATATATAGAGAAATTATTAATTCCTGGGAACAGAAAGGATTGGTTTGTTGGCTCCAATGTATCATACAAAATTCCACAACAGGACTGGTTAACTTTACAGAGTATTCTGTCATATTTGCAAGATTTAAGTAGAATAATTAACAATTCTTCATTTAAAGAAATACCTACATTTACAAAATACATATATGAAATCATATATAATGACTTTGACATGGTAAACAGTATTTCAAAATTTTACAAAATATTGATGAACTATAAAACAACACCCAAAACCTCATATTGGAAATATATAACAAAAGGACACTCAATACAGTTAACTGAAGATATTAAAACAAATATTTTATTACTGATAAAATATATATCCTTTGCACAATACTGGAAAGCTTTTAATTGGAAATGCTTGCACAGAACATTATTAACCCCAGACAGAATCAGTAAAATTAGTTCTTCCATAAAAGGAATATGTTGGAGATGTGAACAAGTACACAATGCAGATCGGAACCACATTTTCTTTCATTGTGTTAAAATTAAGCCATTTTTAAATGGTATTAATAACGTTCTACAAGCTTTATTTAATTAATCATTTTATTTAACTAAAACTCTTGTAGTATTAAATGTGAATGAAGGTCCACATTTGAATAGGTCAAACATGTATCTAGTATGGACTATACTTGCAGTTTCAAGGAAGTGTATAATAAGAAGATGGAATACAAACACAATACCAACCTTGGAAGACTTCTACAGCCTACTGAAGACCACTGAGGTATTGGAAATTAACATTAAAATTAAAGAACTAAGAATTTATCCAAAGCCATTTATCAACAACCCTTGGAAAAAAGTCTTATCGTTGACTGACACTATACAATAATTGATCAGACACTCTGATAATGGGTTGGACATACTTATAAAGTAATTGTATACATTAAGATATGTTATAGTGTCAGGCTAATGTAAATAGTGTACATAGTTATTTAAGATGTTATGTATAAATACTATGGAATTCATTCAAATGTATTTGAAAAATAAAAAAAAAAATGAGGAAAAAAAGAATATGGAGGGGCAGGTAGATATCTGCTGCGTCTCCAAAAAAAGTAGGAAAAAGGTTTGTTATCTACAAGTATACTGTCATCAAAATTAAGTGCTTTAAAGGAATACAGTAAAAAACAGTACAGCACCTTCAGATGCTCATATTAAACATAACTCACCCCACTTTTACAAACTATGTTTAGTTTAGGAAACATAATAACACAATAAATGACAAAATATGTATATATGCCCAAAGAGAATTGATATGTCACAAAAATATTTATTTGAAAAAAAGTATGTGTCATTTTTTTATATAACTGACAATATATTTCCATCTACCCAACCTAATGTGATACACAAAAAATATTTCTATGGATGGCATTTTATCTATTTTCCATGTTCTATATTAGTTTTGGGTATTCTCCATCTTAGCATGACTCACTTAAACTTCATCCTTCCTTAATTTCACAGGTCTTTGGATCTGTGCACACTAGTTACTCAGTTCTTCTCTCTCTTGGGTTATAGCCCTTTCCCCTGTGGTTGCATTAATCCTTGTACACTGGGTGGGCAAAGAAGTGTGGCCTCTAGAACCATATTTGTTCCTGGCCCTAGGATGGCTACTCCTCCAAACTGAACACTGTCATCATGGCTGCCATTCTATGCCCTGGTCTCCACTGTGATGCCAATGAATTGTCCTCTGCCTACAATCATGCTATCCCATCCCACTTACTTGTCCAAATGAAAAGCAATCAGGTAAGGCACCTTCACCACTCAGGTGACTAACTGAACTTAGGTCAGCCAGGTAATAATCAGGACTTTATCCCTCCACATCTAGAGAAATGACCACTGGCAGTACTTTTTTGCAGGGCAGAAATAGATCAACATTAATTTTCCATGCACAATATATTGAGTCACAAAAATTTCACTCAGATCTTTATGAATTTCCTCCAGTATGGCAGAACTTTAACAAACATTTTGGAGAATTATTTATCAACAAACTTTGGGGATTTTTATTTATTTTTACTGGATAGGAAACTGGGGACATTTCATCTATTTTTATGAAAATTTTTAATGTACGTATTAGCTTGAGCAAAGAAACTAATACAGTGAAATATCATTGTTTTACCCTTCACTGCTCTGGGGGCACTGTTTTACAACTGCTTCAGTTTTATGCATATTTAACAAACTATAAAATGCAATTCTGTATGTGATTAAGTTTGTTCATTGAAAATATTTTGAATGTCTATAGACTCAAAGAAAAATCTGATAATGATTTTAGATGTCAAACTGATTTGTTATATAAATTGTTACGCTGTTGTACTACCTTTCAAGGACATGTTTTAATACAATTCATGTCAAGCTTCATCTGCCTCTTTTTATGATTGTCGTATACTAAGTTAGGACATGTAAGGACCATCTCTAATTTTCATAGAAGACAGCAGTAAATATAGTTACCAGGATGTAGGTAGTTCATCAGTCTTTAACCCATAATATGCTGGGCAGGATTATGTGATACTGTGTGCAAATTGTAGTACATATCCCAAATCATTCCAGGCTGTTGGAACTCAGTGTAAAAAGCTCTGAAGCTCTTCTCCATGTTTATGTTTTCTGGAAACTGTTTTTTTTTTTTTGTCTGGAGGGGTGGTTGATTACCTTCCTGCAGATATGAAAGAATATCATTAATCAGTAAAGCAAGTGAGATCTGTATCGAGTTGATTACTTCCTTTCCCTGTGGATGACACTTGAGGACAGATCTTATCCCATTCTTCTAGGTGTGACAATTAGGACTAGACCTATGTCTCGATTCCAGGGGACAACATTTCAGAGGGCCAGAAAGCATAGTAAGGCACATTTCTAACAATGCTAAACAAAACAAAAAAGAAAGAAAGAAAGAAAACTGTAAAACTCAATGAGGGCTATAGCTGGAATTTTTTAAAATCTACTTAGATTAATACCATAGTGGAAAATGCTGCTTAATTCCTATGTCTAGTGAGCATCATTTTCCTGAAAAAATTGAAAATACCTTTGCTAGCACATTATTCATACATTTCTTTCTCTTTTTCCTTTTATCTTATAATGACCATAAAAGAGCTGCTTGCAAAGTTTTCATTAAAATGTAAACTCAGGCAAAATCCCATAGTTTATTTTTCATGTAAAAGCATTGCCTTTATTCAATTGCTAAGAAATATTTTGCAGTACTAAACTGCCAGATGGCTTTTACATTAGAGAGTGATGAACTAGTCTGAAGTCCTTTATGTATAACATTGATTTATTCAGAACATTTCCCTTCAAATTGTCCAAGAATCATATCTTGTCATATTTTGACTGTACATTGTGACTTGTCCATTTGTGAACCTTTGCAAAGCTCTGCTTTCACTGAAGCTCTATATGTTCCAATGTGTTTTGTAATCACTGAGTGCTTGGTTGCTATACTTCAATGGTTAATGTGTTTCATCACTGTTTTCAGCTCTTTCCTAAGTTTGTATTATGTGTTTACAAGGAGTGATCCATCTGACCGTCATGTGTGATATGCTTATTAACTCACTAGTGTGTGCATAATAACAGATGAATGCTGTTAAAAACAAAGAATTTGTCAGAGGTTGGTGAAAATACAGGAAGTCAATATGGAGTTAAATGAAAAAGTTGACATGTTTAAACAAACAAACATTTAAAAGGACATGGAAGTTCTGAT
Source organism: Protopterus annectens (assembly GCF_019279795.1). Taxonomy (NCBI): domain Eukaryota; kingdom Metazoa; phylum Chordata; order Ceratodontiformes; family Protopteridae; genus Protopterus; species Protopterus annectens. The sequence goes on along the minus strand of NC_056751.1, from coordinate 676,606,266 downwards.
GGTACAAGTTAAGGGGCAGCAGCAGCTAAAATCTAAGATATTTTATTAAATGCTTAATATTAAATCTTTTGTTTCAGAAAACTTAACTGTTGCTTCATGTTGTTTTAACTTTTGCTTTAAATGCACTAAAACCTGATTAGACTGTCTGTTTATATTATCACAACAGTGACTTTAACCTTTCAAAATTGTTAATATTCTTATCACAATTATTAGTGAACTTTCACATTGGTAAGGATACATTTTATACTTCCCAGCATGAATTGCATTGCCTATGACATGCCTTTTAGTAGACTTAACCCAAGAAATGTATGCTTAAAATATCTGCCATAAATGTGCAATATCTTATGGTGGACAGACTGTAATTTATTTTTGTTTAATGAGTAGAGGTAAGTGACACAATCATTTTGTAAAATGATATTCAGTGTTGAGTTAAGCATTGTCTCATTGATATTCTACATGATTCTGAATTCTGAGCTAAATGAAATGATCACATGACAAACATGAGACATAAATGCTCCTGTTCCAACCTTGTTGGCTGGAAGCAAAATGCCAGGTATTTTAAGTGTCATTATAAAATTTATGTATTCTGTTTAATTGTCTGCTGAACTTTTAGTTGAATGGTGTGATTTCAAATGAAGATCATAAATGTATCCATTACCATAGTTATATGATACAGGGACTGAAAGCTTATATGATATGCATCCAGTGGTGAAGGAAACTTCATTTAATAACTGTCTGCTTTATTAATGCAGTTAATAATTTCTATACAAAAAACAAAATTAAAGAACCAGCACAAGGGAAAGGAAATATTAAAAAGTAATATTAATTACCTAGAAATATAGCTTAAATCAGAGTACATTTATTTGAGATGCATAATTTCAAAACTACGCACTAAAAGTCTTAATGATTAGAATACAGAGTAGATGTTATCAAGAACTTTCTTCACTGCGTGTGCAGCACTTACAGGATTAAAGATGTCTGATATTACTGTCATTAAGAGAGAAGTATGTACGGACCCATCACATACAGACAACCCATTATTATAAATGACAACTATTTTATATAATTTATCACTTTGTTTATTTTGCTTACAGATATCATATAGATCAAGTTTTAAAAATAATGCTTCCAAACTTTCGATCGAAGCATAGTACTTTGATCTACTTATTATCATATAAAGAATGCTGAACGTCCATATCAGTGATCCTGTATGATATGGAGAAACAGAAAATCATGAAAGTTAGAAACACCTATTTACTGATTGTTGCACCATTAAGATACAAAGTTAGGAAGCCTAATACACTGAAATGGGCAAATATAGAATTGTGTTCTCTTCCTACAAGGAAACTTACTCTTGTGTCTCAATAATGTGCATTAAATAGATAAAGAAATAAGTGCAGAAAAAAAGCAATGCAATAAACAATTTCTGATCATAATATTGAATTTGAAGGGACTACACCTCCAAGTGCAAAAAAAAATAAAAAATACTCCTGGACTGCATTCATGCCCATAATATTACATACTGTAGGCAGTGATCACTACAATTGTACCTGTAAGTTCCTGACAAAACTTCACTTGTACAGCTTCTCATGCTGCAGTGTGAGGTTTTATATAGTTAATGTTCTTTCTTGCTTTTCTGTTTCTCAGTGTTGCACAGAGTCAACAATATGGACATTCGGCATTCTCTGGTAACAAGCATATTGAAGTACTATGCTTCAATCTAAAGCTAGGAAGACTTAAAATAAAAATAATGAATTTTTGATTCATGATGATGAATTGTTTTTTTTTTTTTTTTTGTTTATTTTAGGCACTCCTACATTCCTTGTAAGCAATTTAATACCAACTTAATTTCTCATACATATTGTTACTGCAGTCTCAAAATACTGTACTTTTGCCTTGTATATATTCGTATTGTATATTTCTCTCTGTTTTTGTACTATTAAGTATATTGTTAGGTTTTTCTTATTTTTTAATTACTTTCCTGGAGCTTTTCTCGTCGGGTCTCCACTGAAAAGGGTACTCTGGGCCCAGTCGGACTAACCTGGTTAACACATGCAAAAATAAATAAAATAAATAATGAGATGGCATCAAGCAGTATGTGTGTGTGTGTGTGTGTGTGTGTGTGTGTGTGTGTGTGTGTGTGTGTGTGTGTGTGTGTGTGTGTGTGCATGTGTGTGCATGTGTGTACGCGTGTGAGCGTATGTGTGTGTGTGTCTGTGTATGTGTGTGTGTGTGTGTGTGTGTGTGTGTGTGTGTGTGTGTGTGCGTGTGTGCGTGTGTGCGTGTGTGCACGTGTGTGCGTGTGTGCGTGTGTGTGTGTGTGTGCGTGTGTGTGTGTGTGTGTGTGTGTGTGTGTGTGTGTGTGTGTGTATCTGTGTCTATGTGTGTGTGAGTGTGTACGTTTGTCTGCAGGAATTCTCCATGTATATGCATGTGTGTCTTTCTTTTGTGTGTTTGCATGAGGGAAGTGATATAGTAATATCACTAGGAAAAGCCTGTGTGTGACTGCTGTAATAAAATATCATTCATTAAAGCAAATAATAGACTAGTTTCTTTATGTAAAAGCTCACTTTTAACTGATAGCATAAATCTTGAGTGCAGTATGATGCACAGTAGTGTAGAATAATGCAGCCTGTCATCCTGTAGCTTTAGTAGCAAAGTTAAATTGCTTAGCATGTGTGTTTGTGTGTGTGTGTGTGTGTGTGTGTGTGTGCATGTGTATGTGTGCGTATGAGTGTGTGTGTATGCGTCTGCGTGTGTGTGTGTGTGTGAATGTGCATGCGTGTGCGTGTGCATGTGTGTACGTGCGCGTGTGTGTGTGCGTGTGTGTATGCGTGTGTGTGTGTGTGTGTGTGTGTGTGTGTGTGTGTGTGTGTGTGTGTGTGTGTATTTTGTTGTGCCTGCCTGCTTGCTGGTTATGCTGTGGCCAGTGAGGCATTGTTGTTTCTCTGTCCCATCTAAAAACATCCATATTAAAGTCTTATAGCTACCTATATTTAAGGTTGATGTTTAGTACTGATGTTGAATAGTAAGAGATGCTTTTTATTATACCTTGTCATTTGCATCCTTATATATTTTTTGGATTTTAATTAAAGTAACACAATATAGGTTCATAGCTACATAGGTGTGTACTAGGCTAATGGCCCTGGAACTTTTACAAGCCTAGCCTATAGGATTACCCTGGCATCATGCCACCCAACCTTAGTTCCTAGTGCCTGTGTCGAGTAGAGCCACTGGAGTAATCCCGAGGTGAATTTTCTATTTCCCATCCACTCATCAAGATTTCTCTTACAGAGGGCCAGTGAGGTGCTCTGCTTGACATGTATGGGAGGTCTATTCCATAGCATGGGCAGTCTCTGGGTTATGAACCTGTCCCTCCAGCATGTTCTGTTGATTGTGGTAATGAGATTGAGGTCTCTGAAGCATGTGGTGTGGAGGGATCGGAATTTGTTTAGATGTAGCATTTCTAACAGAGCTGGGTCAGACATGGCTTTGTAAGTCGGAGTGTGAATCTTGGGACATGGTTGGGGACCTATAGCAGGCTATGACCTGAATCGTTGCCTTATCCAATGTTAGCTGCACCTGAAGTATCTCAGATGTGTTATGTTGGGCTACCAGTCTGGAGGTGTGCGCATCCTTTATGAATATGGAAACATCACCGCCTTTGGAGCTTCGGTCCAAGTTCTGGGGCTGAAAGGTGTAGAATGAGTTGTAGCCTGGTAGTGCAGGGGTACTTTCTGCTGCCTTGAATCAGGTCTCTGTTACAGGACAAATGCAGATGTTCTCCATTTTAAGCAGTACTTTGAGCGAGTGCATTTTGAGATTTAGACTTCTAGCATTGAGCATCATGACCCTCAAATTGCATTTGTTTGTAGCTGTTACAGTGGTAATTTGGTCTGTAAAACACCGCCTATAATAGGCACTATAGGGGGGCAAAAGCCTTGGCCAGTATCCGGATCCTCAGGGGTGACAGATGCAGGCCATCACTAGCAAAGCATCATGGTCTGTCTATCATGTCATCCCAGGCAGACAGATACTGGATACCCTTAGAATGACACCAGAAACTTAGCTAATTGTTGAAATCAATCATTTTCTGCTTGTACTGTGGTACCATTCTGGGTGATGGCAGGATGCTGCTCAGGGCTAGGGTCATACCCACCTGGGCTACATAATCCAAGAGCTCCTCCATGTCTCTTTTCATGTAGTCCAGCGAGGTATGTCTCAGGTCATTCACACCCACATGTACAATGACATATTTGTACCTGTTGTTGAGGGCATTTTAAACATAAACATCACAGACTTAAAAAAGTTATCAGTTTCACAGTAACTGCAGAGGCACTAAGTAAACATTACATACAAATTGTAACATATAATAACTTCTGAGACTAAACACAAACCAAAAAAAAAAAAAAAAATATATATATATATATATATATATATATATATATATATATATATATGTGTGTGTGTGTGTGTGTGTGTGTGTGTGTGTGTGTGTGTGTGTGTGGTTTCAGTGGCATATTAAATGAAGAGACCTCATTAGCTAACTGAGGTATTACAGCAGGTATGTTATTAATAAGGTTGTAGTGAAGACATGGTGTGTGTGTGTGTGTGTGTGTGTGTGTGTGTGTGTGTGTGTGTGTGTGTGTGTGTGTGTGTGTGTGTGTGTGTGTGTGTGTGTGGTTTCAGTGGCATATTAAATGAAGAGGCCTCATTAGCTAACTGAGGTATTACAGCAGGTATGTTATTAAAAAGGTTGCAGTGAAGACATGGTGTGTTTGTGTGTGTGTGTGTGTGTGTGTGTGTGTGTGTGTGTGTGTGTGTGTGTGTGTGTGTGTGTGTGTGTGTGTGTGTGTGTGTGTGTGTGTATATATATGCTTTCAGTGGCATATTAAATGAAGAGACCTCATTATCTAACTGAGGTATTACAGCAGGTATGTTAATAATAAGGTTGTAGTGACGACATGCTGCTCATAGAGTCAAGATGTTTATGCATGGAGGACTCACCTTAGACCACAGTGTCATCCAACCAATGGCCACCACAGAGATTGAATTAGATTAGTGCTGAGAGGGAGCCTCACGCAGCTCTCTCAGTGGATTGTTCCCTACCTTTCAATCCCAAACCCAGGGGAATGAATAGGCTGTATGTCCTCAGTTCCACGTTGAAAATGAATGAGGCAGTAGCATTGATAAGAGATCTGGGCCATAAGTCTGACCATTTCCCTGATTGGCAGAATGAATGGACCAATTTGAAAAGGACCACACTGACATGAGGGGACTGAGTGTGGATTAACATTATGTCTGAATGAAACCACACATCAAATACATTGTCTTCGGAAAATGCAGTACATCACAAAGTACATACCCTGCGTTCATGATCAAACTCTAATTAAAATAATAGTCCAGTAGGAAGTAAATATAATTTAGACAGGTAAACAGAGTTCATAGGTAGCCCAATTACCATTTTTTTGACATTTTTTCATCTAACCACAGCTGACTTCAGCCTTGTATGCTTGCAGCATATATCCTGCAGGTTTCCCAGCAAAGTAAACTGGGAAGGCCTTCTAAGTATAAAGCACTCCTCTAAAGGACCTCCCCAGTTTACTCTGAGACAGGGGTTCTGGAGAAAGCACCAGAAGGTACAGTGTGGAGTATATTAGCATATAAAGCTGTCATATTCTAGTCAGTAATGGATTTGTCATGGCCTAATACCCTGCCACTTGTGTTGACTTCCCTTTTTTATTTTGTGTAGACAGTGGGAAGGCTACACAAACAACTGCCTATCTCCTGCCTTAGGATGGTCATGCTTTCTCATGCTTCTAGCCCAGCTTTTGCATCTCTGTGTGTCAGTTTCCACCAGGTCTCATAGAACGTAGCCCAAGACCATCCCTTTTCTCCCTGCCTCTGCCTTTCTAAATAGTCACACCCATTCTTCCTGTCACTCAGACAGATGCCTATGCTGCTGATTGAACCCAAGTCTCCTAGGCTGTAATCAGGGCTTTTTTATTTCTGTTGACTCAGATTTTGCTAGTTTTGAATCTTTCAATTCCACTGTCAAATACAAACCACGAGTCTGACACAATAGGTGTACTATGTAAGGATGGCAAGAGCTACCATGATGTTGAGCTATTCTGTGTTTTCTACAGTGACAGTGCTCCTAGCTTTTAATTCTGACTATTTTATGGTACAATGTCTGCATAGGTCTTTGACATATGTGAGTGACCATTTCCTTAAATTCAACTGCTGTTCAAAACACGGAAAATTCATACTTTATTTTTTTTCTGTTGGGAGAGCAAAGCCTCAGTGGCCCCATATAAGTGGCTTTGTGATCTGTATGCCCTTCGCTTGTGTAATTAACACTGAGGTCACAGTGCCTCAGGAAAATATTCATTTCTCCCATTATGTCCAACTCACGTTCTACTCAATTGTACATTTATGCAGTTTTGTTGACCACAAGGCAATCCGACTCTCTTGTCTGAAGTTACTTTATTTTTATTTTTATTTTATTTGTTTACCAGGCTAGTACATTGATCTCAACTGACTATTTTCAGGTACGTCAATAAAAGGGTGCCTTGTAACTGTTATTATTATTTAAGAGATTTCTAGAAAGGATGAAATAAAGTCATGGAATAGTATGATGAACTGGACAACCCTAGAGCTACATATATTTAATCTTAAACACAGCACCCAGGATTAAGGCTTTGAGCTGTTTATGAGTTACTTTCTCTATTCCAGAGATTTGATTTTTTTATTGTATTTTCCTAGTATGTGACTTTAAATAAGTTACTTAATCAGGCAGTGCTCCTCCCCATAGCCTGAAAAAAGAGTATGTGGATGAACATTGTACCCAACTTAACATATAGAAAGAAATATTCTGTTATGCAAAATATTATGCAAACTGTATACCAGTTTTGAGAAACAAGTTAGAAAAACTGAAGTTTATGCAAAAATAGTCAGATCCAAAGACAGTTTTTTTTAACATAAATCAAGCTGGCATTCAGATACATGTCTGTGTTTTACACTTTTTGTTTTTATGATCAGCAGTGGACAGCATCTAAATCATAAGCCTTAAAAAAGTTAAGCTTGTGTATCACTGCACATCCTTTAGATGACAAGTGGGGGAAGACATATTCCAAATTCACAACAAAAAGAATGCCATGCTGGGATTTTAGAGCACTTAATGACCTGTCTCATCCTTTTACCCCTCTAAAGCACTTGTATTCCCTTTTAACATTTTCTGCAACTTCACTGACATACAACTATATTAAAATTCAAATGTGAAGTGCTCATTTTAGAATTATTTAGATATCTGGCAGGGAACTACTATCGCCAAAGTACAGTTATGTCTGAAATTAAAGGTCCATTTTTCCTAGTAGCGAACCATTTGATCAAAATAAACTCAGGCAGCATTAGCTATCTGACTTTACACACAAACGTATGCACTACCTCACATGCAGTTTGAATTAGAAATGCAGTTTGCTGCATATGAAGTGGTTGCCGGTGAAGGAAGTTAATATTATGCGCATATAAAAGCTTTTGCATGTACAGCAGCTATTAGTGAGCAGAACATGACAAACAGCATGACCTGGGTGAGATATTTTCATTACTTAAGGTCTAGAATAAGCAATGGGTAATGGTCATGTCCATTAGGAATACAATGCATGTTGGAGAATAATGTTTCTGCTTTATGGGTTCTTTGGGCAAATTTACATAGCTGTTACATATTAGAAGAGAAACCACAGAATGTTATGTGAGTCTAACGTAAAACAATTATCCCCAAAGCTTAATTACATTTAATAACAGTTATCCCATCTGTGAACACAAGAATCTGACAGAAAGTATCATGAATGGTACTTTTCAAACATTTCTTTTGCACTTAGACAACTCAAATTCCCAAGAACAACTGTTAAGTCTAAGAGTACATTATGCATCTCTATGAGTACATTATACATTTCTATGAGTAGATTATGTATCCCTAGGAGTACATTATGTATCTCCGTGAGTACATTATGCATCTCTGTGAGTAAATTATGCATCTCTATGAGGACATTATGTATCTCTATGAGTACATTATACATTTCTGAGAGTAGATTATGTATCTCTAGGAGTACATTATGTATCTCTGTGAGTATACATTACGCATCTCTGTGAGTACATTATGTATCTCTAGGAGGACATTATGTATCTCCGTGAGTACATTATGTATCTCTAGGAGTACATTATGTATCTCCGTGAGTACATTATGCATCTCTGTGAGTACATTATGTATCTCTACGAGGACATTATATATCTCTAGGAGTACATTATGTATCTTTGTGAGTACATTATGTATCCCTAGGAGTACATTATGTATCTCCATGAGTACATTATGCATCTCTGTGAGTACATTATGTATCTCTACGAGGACATTATGTATATCTGTGAGTACATTATACATTTCTGTGAGTAGATTATGTATCTCTAGGAGTACATTATGTATCTCCGTCAGTATTCATTACGCATCTCTGTGAGTACATTATGTATCTCTACGAGGACATTATGTATCTCTGCAAGTACATTATGTATCTTTATGAGTACATTATATATCTCTCTGAGTATCTCTACTAGATGCTTGTAATTTTAAGGCAGATATCTGGTATTTAAAGGTGCAAATTTATTAGTCAAATGAACTTTAGCTAATCTGAAATAAACCAGCAGTGTGTGATTAAAAAAAATAACACAGAAGATAATCACATAACTGAAACATTTCCATCTGACTAAAGCCCCTAACTGCTAATACAAGAAAATAAAAACACTAAAAAAAATTATAGCAGTCTCACTGCATCCTCCTAATTACAACAATCATCTCTGAGAGGGGTGCAGGAAGTGATATTTCCACTACTTCATTGACCACCAGCTCTAATCACAATTGCAGCTTTGTCACGTCTTCTATAATTACCTGCTTAATTAAATTCAAGGTCACAAGGAAGACAGGACCTGCTTATCATCCACTCACTGAACAGAGAGCAGAGACAGTAATTATGGAGGGGGTGGCAAACCACCACAGACTACAAACACACACACAGATTTGCACTCACAGACACACACACACACACACACACACACACACACACACACACACACACACACACACACACACACACACACACACACTTTTCATAATGAAACTCTGCTTTGTAATAACCACTTAAACTAACATCTTGGCATTTTTATTGTATTCCCAGTGTATATCAGAATACGTGTGTTCTTCACTATGCTTAGGATGTCTGTAATAATAAAAGAACTACATTGCTAATTTTAGTTTTAATGATAATTATTTTTTTAAGCATATATGTATTTCTTTGATGTATAAATACTTATACACAAGCAGAATTGACAGGTAGGAAACAGTGATTGCTGACAGGGTCTGAAGTATCTGACTTGTGCTAGCAGTGTTATTTCACCTAAGTTTAATGTGTGCTCAGCAGCAGAGATGCCACTCCTTAAGAGTGGCCTTACAACCAAGTTGGGTATTTACAGACCTATCAGCCTTGCAAGCCTCCTCTGCAAACCCTTGGAACATATTCTAACTGACCTCATAAACTGCAATATCAAATTCTTATTAGATATGACCTTATCAGTTTGGCTTTTTAAAGAGTGGATCCTGTCTATTTAACCTCATTAATTTCACTGAAAGGGTTACAGAGGCTGTAGATGGTGACCATACAGAGTGTATGGAGAGTGCCTTGACCTGGCCAAAGCCTTTGATACCATGCTAGTATCATACAAAAATATAGATGTTTTAAAAATTGATCCTTATGTGCTGAACTGGATAGCAAACCAGCAGAATGACAGAACCAACAATCGCAAGTTTTAGATAGTAGGAAAGTTACCACTGGTGCCCCTCAGGGATCACTGCTAGGACATCCCCTTTTTAGTATTTACTTCTTAGATCAACAAGTAGAGAGCCAAGACCTCTACATTCCAAAGTTTGTAGACAACTATGAACTGGAGATTGTTGTTATGTCGCAGTATGGTACCCATGCCTTCAAAAATGAATTCACCCTAGTAAACTCTTGTTCTAGTAAAAATGAGCTCATACAAAATCAGAATAAAAATCATCAGTTTTCATAGACAATTCCTCCCTTTATGATACTGTACAGAAAACACACCATTAAAAAATGTAGTCAGGGACCTAGTTACTTGGACTGATAACTCACACTCATTTGATCATCATGTGACAATGGTTTTCAACAAATCTTTTTATTTTCCTAGCTAATTGAGACAGAGTATCAGAAAGGTATAAATAGGTAATCACTCCCCTATAATCAGCAATGATCAAGACAATTATCAAGTACAACACTCCTTTTGGAATGTATCTCACTAAAACTATAAAACAGAATGATCTCAAAGCTTCTTAACCAAAAAGATCAAAGGAATAAAGTGCCCAAACTACTAAAAGAGCTCTGTCCCTTTATTCAATGTATAGAGTCATTTGAAGGGAGATTTATGGCTCACTTACTGCACCATTAGAGACTGCCTATATCTCTAGAAGTCCAACATCTCCAACAATACTAGAACCAAGGACCTGTCACTTTACCAATAGATGAAACACACTACCTCACAAATGTCTGACATAAACTTCCCGCTCATTTAAGCAGTGACTCACTATCGTCCTTTGAACATAAGTAAGATAAGTGGATAGGTACTTAGAAATTTACTCGGGGATTGACTGGTTTGGACTGCCTGGAGAAAGAAGCTTCAGCCTGAGGGACAGTACTGGCAAGGTGGGTGTGAATATTTGTAAAACTCATCTGCCATAGAATATCTACAAATCTATGAATCAGAGTTTGACAAGCTTTTTCTGAAGTGATATGTGTGTGTGTGGACTGTTTCCAACAATAAGTGGTAGACACTCCTGACATGCTATAGACATATACCAACCCACTCAGTTTCCTTCTTATGGCATAAGCAAGCTTGCCTTGGCCTATAGCCACTTCATGCTCTTTCTAAATGTTGCAAAGCATTAGATACAGATAGGTGGAAAATGGACCGCTAAACATATGTTGACTGCTGCTATAACAATGGATTTATAGGTAGTTATAAGGCATGCAGTTTCGGAGACCATTGAGGAACATCACCCAAATTCCCAACTGCTCCAAAGCAATGTCTGGTAATGAGACTTCCTCAACATTATAAAGTAGGCAAATGAAGGGCGAAAGAATCAAACCCGCCACCACAGGAAAATAGGTCATTAACAGCTTATAACATTAATCATCTGTGCTAACTGCTGCATCCAGTAAGTTTGCTTAGTTGCTGCCAATGACAGTACTTTTTCTGCATTGTTCCTGCAATCTTTGCAGGTATAGTTAGTTTCCAAAGACAAAAAGTATTTTGTGGAGTGTTAGAAAAGCTTGGGTGGTAAGGATTATGGAGAAGATGCCTGTGCTGTAGATTTCTAGGTCTAGGAAATCAGATTCTAGTCCTGAGTGAAAAGGCTCTAGAAGTTCTAAATTACTTTGAATGAACTGCTTTGTCCCATCCCTAGTTACTTGTTTTTGTAGCATTATGAAATTACTGGGTTTGATATTAGTAGTGAAGTAATAATGTGTGTTTAAGCTGGTATTCATGAAACAACAAGGGTGTGCCTTCAACAAATATTCAGAAATGCCCCAAAAAAGTCTTTGCCAATTGCATGTAGGATCATAGGATCATGGGAAGTTACTAAGCTAATGGCACTGGGGCCCTTACAAGCCTAGCCTAGAACTACCCTTATTTACAAGATCAGCACTTATTGTGCCTGTCCAAGAGGGACACAGGTGGAACCCCCAGGGTGAATTTATGGTTACCCATCCAACTGTCCAGATTGTGTTTGAAGAGAACCAATAAAGTGCTTGTTTGACATAAAGTAGGAGTCTGTCCCAAAGATGTGGTAACCTCTGGAAGACAAATCTGTCCCTCCAGAAGGTTCTATTAATGTCAGATATGTGCAGTAAAATACTTAATTCTGTGCCTGGGTTTTATTAGCCAAATTGCTAAGAATAGAGTAGTCTAACACTAAATTATGCCATCTGGCTATGCTGCAAGAAGTATTGTCTGTTGCCACTTAGACAAATCTGGCACCATCCTTGTGCAACAAAACCTTCCTTCCTTTATAAGTGACATCTACATGCTGTTTTATGCAGCTGCTAACTAGCTCTTTAACTAAAAAGTCATACACATATGTGTGCAATGGAAATTTAACAGACATCAAAAAATGTTATTTAGCCACACTTTTATGATCCAAATCTCTTTTGGGTATTTTTATAGATTCAAAGAGTTTACAAGGCAAATGTAGTCCATGGACTATAAAAATCTTGCCCTGACATGGCATCTACTGACTTCAGAGAGATCAGGAGATAAACACAAGTCAGGTCTGTATTACTATACGGATACCCATCCAGTCATCAAGGTTTGTCTTAAGCAAGTTGAGCATATCCCTCTGTTTCATAGTTAATAGAAGACTATTCCAGTAGTGAGTGCGGCACTGAGTAACAGATATGTTCCTCCAGCATGTCTTATTTATTTGCTGATAAAGATTCAGACCTTTAGTTTGAATGTTTGCATAGCCATTTATTTTGCTGAGGTGCAGGAGGGCTGGGTGCTTAACACCATGAAATTCTATATCTCTATAAGCTCTACCCATAAAAGAAGGTGTAAATGGACAGAAATTAAAGCCTGAATTGTTACCTGAGGGTCTTTAACATGATAATCTTTTCATATAACCTCTGTGGCCTTTCCAGCTGCTTATTGTGTTTGGCCAGATATATACTAAAAGGGGCATTATATTCTATAATTGGACTGATTGGGGCAGAACATAGAGGGATTATAATGTTTATGGTCTAAATGAGACACTTATTAATTGGGGTAGATAGTAGGATTTCCTGGCAACTGTTGGAAAAAGTTGGTTGTCAAAATGTAGGACACTTTTGATGAAGGTTTTTGAGATTTCTGACAATCATATCCATCTGGAGTGGGTGCTGTCTATGCTGAGATTTGTTTACTAAAGGCAATAATGCTAAACCTTTAAATTTAATTTAAGCCCATTTGTAATGTACTATTGATTTGCTGCAGCAACATGGTATTCTATGCTGTGCAAATGACAATACTCAGCTTGCAGTCATCAGTGAATTTAACTAGCCATATGCTTGCTTAAGTGGTTTGCAGATTCAAAGAATAGATGCCAACTGAAGGAGATACAATGATGAGGTCTTAGAATAGTCAGTAGTAACCTTTTTATGCTCTGAGGTGTCACATGCCACATTAATTGCACTGGTTATGTGTGTTAGCCAGTATGCTATCTGTTTTACCATATAAGTGTCTATATTTAGGCCTTTAAGCTTACTTGCAATTCAAACACAAAAAAGAGTGTTCAAGACCTTGGCCAGATCCAGTCATCCTGTATAATCTATATGGTCATTAAGTAGAGATCAGATGGTTTTCTCAAATTCACTGGAACTTTGATCTCTGAATTACCTCACAGGCTATCATTCAAGTGTGCTGGCTATGTCTGTGGCAATATTAACAGGCATCAAAGAATCAAGCAGACAACCTTTTTATGCACTAAATTCTTCCCGGGTATGCTGTTATGGTCTATAAGCTAATTTATCAGCCTGTTAACCTCCTCTGGCAATAATTATCAACAGATAGCAGTGAGCAAAGTGTGGTACCCATCTTTTCACAGCATCATACCATAAACTTCCTGTAGTGGAGGTTCATGGGATAAATGAAAATAAATCCTTAAGGATATTGCATTGTTTCCAATTATATGGCTTCTGAATGTCTATGAGTTTTTAGTTTTTATGGTACATTCAGGCCATTAAAGCCAAACAGCACTAGCTGTACACTCCCCTGTTTCAGCCTTTTTATGATGTTATCAGTACATCATAATCCACTTGCTGACCGATTTCTACAGCATGAGTTTATATCATGGATGATTTGGCATCAGCTTGATTCAGTTCAGTGATGAATCACCACTGACACGGACAAGAGTAATTCTGTGGAAACATCTTCTGGCAATATAGCTCCATGGAAGTGAGTACAAAGTAAAGGGTATGGGACTGAGCCCAAAATGGTGAAGTGGACAAGAAGGAGGAGATTGGTTAATCAGAAGATGAAGGTTTTTATTTAATTTAATTAAGTTATTTTATTTAAACCTGATATCTTAGGAAATAAAGCCAGATTCCTATTACAATGGTTTGTTGAAGAATGTTTGCTTAAATGTAGATGGTCACAGATGATGATGGGATCCAGTGTCCAAAGACACTTAGCTGGCCTTGTAAGCAGATAGTTTGCATCTGGTAGTTAATATAAAAGTGCAAGATTATACACAGTGACTGAAGGAACATAGTAAAACTATAGTTCTGTTGATGTATCAAAAAGTAGATAAGAAGCAGACAAATATTTAGGAGTAATAACCATACCTAAGACGAATTATGATGATTGCACATATTCTACATTTATCCTTCCATTACCATAGCAAATGTAGTAACAAAGAATGGCGTCATGCTGGGGAGCATTGAACAATGAATGAATTGGAGGCAGATTACCTTTTCATTGTATAGGGAATCGCAAGGGCACATCTGGAGTACTGTGCAACATACATGCATGCAGAAATTAGAACTAATAGAATCCAAGCAATATACCTACCAGAATAGTGAAGACTATGGAAGTCTTGGGTGTGGTCAAAGAAACAGAATGTTTTGCATTAATATAGAAATCAAAGGGACTGTATGAGTTGGATGCCTGACATTCTTGGAGAGGTAACTGGAAGAAGGACACTGGAGTTAGAAAGACATGGGTGGCTGTAGAAAGAAGACATTTCTATTTACATTTAAATTTGGATAAATATTCCTTCACTGAGTTGGTGATATAAGTCTGGAAGGTGTTGTCGGGGACATTGCTTGAGTGCTTGTCATCAGATGAAGTTCATTATTTCTTGTGGCAGAACAAGAAAAAAAATTGAGACCAGAGAATGAGATATGCAACTGTATGAGAAAAAATGCAACATTTCAATGGACTCAGTAGAACATTGATCTTTTTCTGCCGGACTCTTTGGAATTCATGTGAACATATCTGTGCTGTTGTAACATAGTATGGCAGGTGTCACCATAGGATGCATTAAAACTGACATGTAAATAAAGTAGTAATGTGGCATCCTGTGTTTAAAATGATGTCTTGTGGATACTACGGAAAATTTGTTTTACCTTAAGAAAGAGGGGCATGTCGCTGTATTAGTTGGTGAGGGTCCCTTAAACAATGCTGGACCAAGCTCTTGCCTTGTTAGTGCAATGTATATAAAAAGGGCTATGCTCCTGGATGTTAGCAGCTCAGTCTTCCAATGCAAAGGGAGTTTCTGTCTGGGGCAGCAGATCTAAAAAAATGTGCTGTGGAAGAGAAGAGAAAATGTGAAGGAGCATCCGTAGCCTCGGGATATCCTTCTGAGATTACAGCCAGGAGAAGACTGCCTGACTATATTTTGTGACTAAACCTAAACTAGTATAAATGAATGTAGGATTTGTGTGTAATTTACTTTCATGTCTTAAGGAACAGTGTGTACCACAAAACTATTATGTTGCCTTCTGCATTAATAATAATAATACAAAATATAGGCAAAATTCCTCTGCTGCCTTATTTTGCTGCTACACTTTATAACTAAAAACAAAATATTAGACTGAATATTAGATTCTTCAGTCTAATTCTAAAACAGATTTGTCCAAATTACACTAAAGCAGTGAAAAGCATAAATAATTTCATACTATGCATAACGTGCAGGAGACAGTTGAGGATCCTAGTTCAGGTTTTGTAGAGCATTGTCAGATTAAGTGACTTGTTCAGTCAAACAATTTGCAAGTGGATTCTGAGGGAATCAAACCCTGGATTACAAGAAGCTGATTTTTAACGGCACATAATCGTCTGTGCTAATTGCCAGTATAAGATGATCTTAAAGACTGCATCTCACTTAAATAGAATATAGAAGATTATGAGGTCTGTAACCATTATCAGTGCATTCTGTGCTTGAGACACAGATGTTAAAAGAATCACTCACAAAAGGACATTTTCTAGGCATCCATGTCAAGAACACATAACAAAGAAGATTATGGCTTGAAAGACCTGATCATAATTCTTTGTAATGCTTGGAGCTTGACCTGCTTCCTTGCACTACAAACATTAGTGAAAATGCATGAATGCTAAGTGATTCACAGCTTGGAAAGTTGCAGCATACTGACCTCTACCATGCAAGCAATAGCCGCCAGAGAAAAGCATAAGGAATCTAAAATGCTTTAAAAGAGCTAAAAACACACACAGAACGACAAACACACACACATGTGCAGACACACACACGCATACATATCCAACTTAATTGAGTCGGTAGACAAAGGTTGAATAAAGTGTTTATAATTTTAAAATTTTTAACAGTGGCGGGAAAGGATGATTGCTGTTAATGCACTAGCATGACACTAGTTCTTAACAGTTAATTATTATGCACCTTTATGATGCTAGAAAACTGTTTGACAAGCCTTTCTTCTCTCCAGTCATTGTCACATTCCATTCAGTACATATGAATTCTGTTGTCACATTAATAAGCACATAATATGAAGAATTTAAAAGAGCTATACAATAGTAGCCACACTGATCCCTATATATTTCTTACTCTATGACGATGATTCAAACAGAAAACTAGTATAACTCTATAAAAATAAAAAAAAATAAAAATAAAAAAAATAATTATACAATGACTGGCTATTAATATTCAAAAACGAGCACGCTGATTGGTCAACCCAATCAGTGTGCCTGTTGTAAATCCGAGCATATACTAATGGAAAAAGGTCCGGTCACCCGAACCATTTTTCATTGGTATATACTGTAACTTTTATTTATTTTTTTTAACAAAAATAAATAAAATCTGACATCAGGACTCTGGACATACCAAAGAGACAGGACTGAGAAAATACTAGGAAAAATGAGGTATGTCATTCAAATTAAAGACACTTACCTGATTTTCCTTGCATTTCTTCCATTCTGTCTCTCTCCTGCCCCTAAACTGTCTGAAATTTAATTTTAAATTAAAAAAAAAAAGAAATGAAGAGAAAAAAGGAGCAACGGAGACCTTCTTTTCTCCATTGCTTCCTTTGCGCAGCACTGATGTACTACATGTGCATGGGAACACAAGTCCCACACGCATGCGCAGTACATCAGACAAAGCCCCAGGATACCGGAAAAACACAGAAGGGCACCATGGAGGCATTATACAAAGACATTATTTAAGAAAAGGAAGTATTTTTTCCTTGAATAATGTCATTGTATAATAGCAATCATTGACTCCGTGGTGTGGTATATTGAGGATTTATCCATGGTTGGCTTTATTTAATCACTCAGGCTTCACCCTCATGTTTAAACCACAACAACCATGGATAAATCTTCAATATACCACACCAACATCATTGGTTATTGCTTAAATAATATGTTTTGAACTAGTACAACTGCTTAAATTTATTGCAAAAGTTGTGCAAATATATTAGATCAAATATATAATTAGTATTAAGCAAGCATATTTTATTTACAAATTTGGTATCAATTTGTAACATGTCAAGTATTTATTTAGAGTTACACAAGTATATTTTATGTACAGATTTACCTTAAATATGCTTTCATTTACTTAATGACAATTATTGCATGTTATCATGATACAGATCCACTTCTATTATATTTCATATAGCATACCTCTCAACTTTCCAGAATTTAGCAGAATGTTCAGACTTTTGCCTCATATTTTGGTCTTTTCCTAATAACATTTGTTTTTTCTAACAAATCATTGAAGATTTAAGTGAATAAATAATGAGACATTTGCATTTCAGACTTTGTATCATTCAGAAAATGTATAACACAAACATTATTGTTCTAACTACATTGTAAGTTTATAAGAGTGATATTTAAAATCTGTCTCTATTTTTGGGCCTTTGGCCCCTCATTAACTTTGGCTTTGTCTGTATTTTCATGCAAGACATTGAGAAATATGAGTATTATGTAAACCTAATTGTACCCTTATATGAAATATAAGCTAATTGCAAAACTTTTATACTGGTATTACACAGATGAACACATTTATGTGCTTGAAATTGCTTAAAGAACTCAGGAGACTGCTGTTTTTTGATTGGCCAGAGGGCTAGTTTGAATGTGTTTCAAATAATTTGGTTTGCTGTAATGTAGTCTTGGGCAAGTGTTTACTTGCCCTGGGAAAAAAGTACAATGTTTGGCATTTTTAGTTTTAGTATTGTCATTTCAGCTAAATCAGTTTTGGTTTTATGGTCTTTTGACCATGTGAAGTAGATCTCCTGGTTTGCATGCAGAGTAGATTCATAGGATCATATGATCATAGGAAGTTACTTAGGCTAATGGCCTTAGGGCCCTTACAAGCCTAGTCAACTTCTGCCCTTGTTTTCACGATCAGCACTTAATGCCCCTTTCCAAGAGAGACACACAGGTAGAACCCCCAGGTGAATTTATGGTTACCCTTCCAATCATCCAGACTGCACTTAAAAAGGGCCAAAGAGTTGCTCTGCTTTACATGAATTGGAAGTCTATTCCACAGGTGTGGTAACCTCTGGGAGACAAATCTGTCCCTCCAGTAGCTTCTATTAATGTTACATACCAGGTTAAGGTCTTTAGAGTAACACGTGAGCCATTGGACTTACAGATATACAGCATTTCCAATAAAGCAGAGTCAGAGATTGCCTTATACATAAGGCAGAGATCACCTATGAGTAACCTGTATGAAACAGAGTAAAGTGGTAGTGAATTCAGCCAAGCCACATGGACAGATGCTGAAGACCTTGAATTCTCCTTGTGATGAACCTTTGTGTCTCTCTAATTGCTGCAGGTGCTTGGAAAGGTACCTACTAAAAGGTGCATTGTACTCAATTACTGGCCTGATGAGGGAAGAGTACAGGCAGGTTATAACTTATTTTTCCTGGTGGCAATGACCTTGCTTTTGAGATGAGCAATGCAGAATGCCCTTCTTACCACTGTGGAGACACAGTGCTCAAAGGTAAGGCTGCTGTCAAACTGTGTGCCCACGTGTCTCACCACTGAGTACATGCTTAGGGGGCTTCTGTTGATGTGGTAGTTAGCTGGAACATTGCTGTTATGAAAAGGGATGCTAATAAATTTTTTTGAATTTAGTGTAAGGCTGTGACTTTGGCACCAATTATTTATTTGTGTAAGACCATCTCGACGAATGTTGACATAATTTGGTGATTCTATGAGTGCTCCCAGTTTGTAGTCATCAGCAAACTTTGTCAGCCACAGACCTTTATACTTTGCTTGTACTTCGTAAAAACAGATTCCAAACAGTAGAGTCTCAGGACTGATCCCTGTGGAACACCACTGGTTATAGGTCTGTTGTTGGAGGTGGATTCCCCTATTTTGACTGTATTGGTTCTATTGGTGAGCCAGTTAACAACCCACCTAATGATATAATGGTTGATAATTTATTCCTCTAATTCTCAATGCAGTTATACAAGTGTTTGTAAAAAGCATTGATGCAGGACTTGGTGTAGTTGCCAGTTCCATCTGAGGGGGAGGTGCCGTGAGGCTATTTATACCATCCCTTAGAAGGATATAATCTGCTTTGGAGAAGTTTTTTAGTTTAGTTGCTGCTGGGGGGGGGGTTCAGGTGTGATAGTTACTCTGAAAGAAGCTGATTTGTGGTCAGATCTGATTGTAGTTCTTACTGATATAGCACCTAAGTATACCAGTCATAATCTCCTCAGGTACCACTTCCCTAGCAACCCATGTAATAAATATCTAAAATCATAGACTTTACTTTCCTAATATCTCTGCAGCCAGCTTGTTGATAATGGTCATCCTGAGACATTGTAACAATTATCTCATATTTACTGGTGACCAACTAATCCTTTGCAATCTGATACAGCTTTTAAACCTCAAAGACCTCCCAGATGCAAATATTGTAACAAATACCCTTGGTAACTTCACAAGCACTCAATTCAAGCAGTGCCCACCAAGAACCATGCACCAATAAGTCATGGTGTCTTAACTCAAAAGCCCATAAGGCAAATCTCTAAACAACACAACATCCTGGTCATAGCAGACTCCAGTATGAGACATGCTGCTGCACCTATCACCAGGCTAAGCAAGGAGACGTCCACTGTCAGCTGTCTACTGGGGTCAGTTTTTGTCACATAATGCATGCACTCAGGTCCTTGCAACAGAAGTACACATATGACACAGTCATTGTACACATGTGAATAAATGACATAAGACATACCATGGGTCTATCAGAATATGTGTCTGAAGAAAATATGAGCCTAGCCATGAGCAGTATTTTACCTTCACCTAGAATAATGCCACAATATGAACAAAAGATGATTGACTTCAAATATTGGCTTAGTTTCAAGTGTCATTCTAAGAGGGTGCAATATATATCAGCCTGGAATGACATGGTAGGTAGTCTAAAATTCTTTGCTGGGGATGGTCTGTACCAGACCTCCCCCCATGGCCTTTGTATATTGGCAAAAAACATATCCATCCCAATAATGCCTTTTATAGGCAAAGTTAGTCTTTAAAAGCTTCCAACATATGAAACTAAAATTCAAACAGCATGAAGGTATTGCTGCTCAGTGTTGGGAGCACTGAAAAAAAAATCTGTCCCTGAAGGCAATCCTGACCCTAAAATCCATTGATAGTTGCATCAGCATGGAGACCTGCTTCATACTGAAATCACCCCATCAGTGTAAGGTTTCAATGTCTACCACACATCCCGGCCCACAGCACTAGATGAGGGTACTATAGACAGAAGTAAAACAAAATATCACCTACATACCCATTAGGTACGGCAATGACCTGGATCTCCTCTGTGTCCAGCTCATTATTAACAACCCCCCTTACCACATCATGCTTAACTATTGGACCCCTATGATATCATGCATGGCCCATACCTCCTACTTGACTAGTCTGGAAGCCCTAAGTATCCAAACATTCTTCACCTGTGGGAATTCAACCACCCATCCATGAAATGGGAGACTTATATATCCCCAAAATTGTACGCACCAAGATTTCTAGACTTCATAAATACAAACTCACTAGACCAACTAGTCCACAATCTTACTAAGGAAAAAAAATTCTGAATTTGGTTCTCACCAGTATGAGAAAGCTTTGTTCCCTAACAGTTGTAGCATCTTCCCTGTTCAAATTGGACATAAATTAATCAAATTTGCCAAAGGACTAAAGCCGGAAGCACTCTGCTATAACTCATTCTTCAGAAATTATGCTAAAGTTAAACTACTAAAACTGAGTAAAGACCTGGCTAAATTCAGCATTCTTTCAACCCTGATGACACCGATACAAATTTGAAATCCTTCACCGCCAAACTCTATGCACATGTAAATAGTTGCATATAAGCATCCATTCCCCCCTCTGAAATAAACAAAACCTTCTTTGACTATGTTAAAAACCTCAAACATAATGTTCAAAACTGCATGAGGCGACTATATCACCTACTTTAAACCTTTAGATGTAGCCAATATGCCAGCAGATAAATTCAGCTGTAACTTCACCCTCTCCTCCCTCCCCCACATTCCTAGATCAAATACCAACAGCTGCGCCTCCTCATATTTCCCAGGTACAACCCCTCAAAGCACTATGTAAGACGAAGCACACTGCTTTGGTGGGGCTTGCTAACATACTAGGATGCATGTTGGTCACCCTGAAACATGGCCTCTAAAACCCACTATAGAGCCTCTACTATATCAGCTTCTAATCCGGGTTTGTAATAGAGGAGTAGAGGATTGCAACAGTTATACACCTGCACAAAATCTAAAATACAGGTAAGTACTTCTGTAAATAAATTAGTGAATGAAAACTTTAGAATCTCGAGCATCCCAACAATTTTACAAGACCACTAAGATAGTGTACTGATTGCGAGGGCCTTCATCCATTGATATGTAGATTAATGAGAAGCAAAGGTCAACAGCAGACATATCTTATGCATGTAAACTGTATTCCTTTACTATAAAAAAATGGATTATAGTAGCCACAAAGAACTGCCAGTTACTCATAGGAAGTAGCATGAATGTAAAAGCTGTCTGTTACATTTATTGATTTATTTTCCTGTTTTAGAATAAATAGGTATTCACAGAAGTAAAATAAGAGGTGAAAAGGTACGATGTGTACAATAACTGCTTCTTCCTTGCAACCTTGTCAGTTTAAGGGGTGGGCAAAGTCAGGATACTGATTGCCATAGTAGGCAAATCTACTAACTTTATGCAGCATGAAATGAAAACACAAAATGAGATAGGCCAAAGAAGAGCAGATTAAAGAAATGGGTAGGGGGGGGGTCATAAGACAAAAGGATTTGAAGGTGCAGCTTCTTCATCCAGCCAGTTGAGGGGAAATTCAGGATCCTGATCATCGTACCAGGCAAATTTACCCAAGTGATGTACCAATAGATGAACAGAGTTAGGTCAAGGGAGAACAGAGCGCAGGAAGTGTTAGGGAGGTCATGTGACCAAAAGACTTACTGGCCCTTTTCATCACCCATCCAGCTGGATGCTATTCCCTAAAAATGCCACAGTAAAATAACAGGGAATGACAAAACCAATATTTGGAAAATGTCTTGCTAAATCCAGAATCCAGACTGGGGAAACTAGGCAGAAGGCAGGAGCCAGGGATATAGCATGCAAAGACAGAAAACTCAAAGAGAGTGAACACAAGGACTCTTTGCTCATCAGAAATAAGGGGATAAATGCTCTTAGCGAAAACAGCATGGTAAAATCAAGGTACACCAAAGACTCTGCAGGCAAGAAGGAATCACAGTATCAAAAAAAAAGAGTAAAGTTTCTGACAATTCTGTGTGTCACCTCTGGACAGAGACATCGCATTGCAAGACAAAATTACAGGAACTATATCAGGTAGTCAGAAATTTGACTCTGGTGCAAGGGGCTGCAGTGGTCAGGAGGACATGAGGGCAGTGAAGGATAAGAGCCTGGGGACTTACAATTTTGACTGGTAAAACTGTGATTATACATCACTGAGAAAGGTCTCATAAAGCGGAGCATTTAAATATGGATACAACGAGCTCCCATTGGCATTATAATCATAGGGTGAGGTTTCTTCATCTAATAGACAGGGAAGAAATGAAGACAAATAAGAACACATGATTATGGGGTTTTAGTTTTAAAGATAGAAACAATTATGTGACAATAACTCTGGAAATAGAAGCAGGATATATCTATGTGTGAGGAGGAATGTAGTAGAGAGTGATTAGGATGTTACTTTAATTACTTAAGTCTTCTATTCCTACACAGCTCATCTATACCTGAGGATTCATGACAGATACAGGTGGAGAAGAGAAGTCAGCAAACTGAACAGGTATAAAGGGTATATGAAGGTAGAGCTACAATAAATATGTGAATGCAGCAAGGGGTGGGATAGGTAATTATTTATGAAACTATTGTATACTGTAATGCAAAACTGCAGGCTAGGAGAAAGAGACGATAATATAAGCAAAGCTGGAGTCAACACCTAAATGGAATTATAAATGATAAGGCAAAAGATGCAAGGGACAGGGAAAAAGAATTCAATCGGTAATGGAAGAGATGCAATTTGGTATGCTAAATGGGAGAGGATAGATTGTCCAGTGACCTAATGATAGTTGACAATTATTTTGGTTGGGCAGTAGAGGACCTTGTCAAAGAAGCTAATAGAAAAAAGAACCACATTCTTTAATGAAACCTGGAGAGCAGAGGGTAGCTAGATGCAGAATACACAGAGAATAGTAACTAAAAAATGTGACTTCAAAGTTATTAGTTTTATCACACCCTTTTCTGACTGACAGCAACAGCATATTAGAAAGTAACTACAGGGGGGGGGGGTAAGAAAACCAAAGAATAATCAATGCCTTATTTATTTAGAAATACTGTAAGATGCAAACATGGTTACCGCTTCTCATGACATGATAGATTGATAGACATTGTGCATTTCCATGACTTTATCTAGAGCATTTGAGACATATACCTTTAGTACTTTTGGACTGGAAAGTTTACCTCTGTTAAAACAATCCATATTTTTTCATGAAAATTTTTGTCTTTCAATATACTAATTGTAAAAAGGAATGATATGTTAAAATTCTTTTAAAATTCCACTCCTCTGACTCATATTACATTTCTAAATTATGATATTAATATATTTTAGCTTTCTCAAAGCTCCTTGATTTGAGATATAGCTGTTTAAAACGATTTTCCCATCTAGACTGAGAGATATTAAATGTGGTCAGTGTAGGTGTAATGCTTTTCCTACAATAACACTGATATTATACTAACTCAGTGAGAGTTTTAACATGCATTAGTTGATAGACATTCAACTGTTTTTAGTATTTCTTAATTTTCAGTTTACTAGTGAATGTCAGATGGTATTATACTGAATGTTAACAATGACAAATATGATTTATTTGCACATAGCATTCTAGATTAAATTTTTATTACCTGGAATAACATAGCATATTCCTGTAAATTTATTACACTTGCTAGACCATTTATCAAATTCAATGTCTGCAGTTGAGAAAAGCATATAGTTTTGCTTTGTAGGTTGAAAGTTATAATGGACTATATCAAATGCATATTTTTAAAAGACCTTTTTAATTCAGAAAATAAAAAAAATGTACAGTATTATTTTCATTAGACACCTTTTCACTAACTAAAATGTTTTATTTTTGTATATCTCTTTAGAGCATCCCTTCCTCATTATTTGCATATCAAGTAGTTAGTTAATCTATTTAGCATTTTTTTTCTAAAGAAAATTTATTTTAGTTACTTGAATGTATAAATTATAATTCATTATGAAGATAAAGTTGGTCTTAAAAGAACCAGTCCCATTCAGCAGTTTAAAATATGTACCAGCTAACACCTGATCTGAATATATTGCTGTATTGTGTTATGCACAAGTTATATATGTACTATCAGGTATTCAATAAGGTTGAGGGACTATAATTCCTTAGGGCCTAAGGATAGAGGGCATTATTCATAAATTGGTGCAGCATTATTGAGGCAATGTTTTGCCTTCAGAAAAGTAAAATATTGCATCTTTAGACAAATGCTGGGTAATATTATTATGATAACAATAATATGGTAGCATAAATGAACATAAAATTTCATCAGAATGATTCCCAAATTGATACTTAACACATAAAAAGCAATAATACTTGTTATTGAAAAGTGAAACACTGGCACCAACATTTTTGTCCTTTAAAATTCCAATAGTTATTGTGTAATATAAATGCATTTTGATTTGCTGACCTGCTTTTGATTATTTGATATCACTTCATGATAATTTTGGAACATGAGGTAGCTTTAAATAGTGTCTACATTGTTAACATACCATTGAAATATATTAGGTTTTCACTGCAGGCAGCCAAGTGTATCTGTAATATTTTGAGATAAAAGAAATTTGTCTGAGATGTCTTACTGATCTGTTTATTTTTAAACTGCCACCTCTATTGTTAAGCAAACATCTGTTTCTGCTATATTTTATTAAAAAAATAACTTACCTTGAAGTCCATTTGATATCTTTTTTTCCCTTTCCTAACTGAAGCTATTCAGATACATGTATACCTTACTGTTATTGGTAGTCTGGTAGTTTTTAGAAAGGTTAAGGCTATAAGCATTAGTTCCTGATATACAGAGTTTGATTCCCTTGGCCCTTATTTACCTCTTGTGTAACCTTGAGCAAGTCAGGTAACCAAATATTTCTCCCAGGCTACCCCTAAAAAGGGACTGTGTGTTAAGTGGGCCTAAATGGTTAACAAATATTATTATTATTATTATTATTATACTGCTGATTTGTGAAAGTAATACACTATCATGGAATAATTTAGCACTGTTATCAAATTCAGGTTTTTATGATAAAATTTCTTTAGTATTTGAAATCAAAGTTTCAAATGGCTTCTATGTATTCATCCAACCTTTGTCAAAAAATTACTTTTATCTTAATAAAAACTTGTATTCATCATGGAATATATTTGTTTTGATTTCATTCTAAATCTTTTGCTACACAGTTCACCAAGGAGCAAAGGAATAAGGGTCAAAATATTATTTGCCCAGATGTGCTCACATCCCTGAGTTTATGATTTTAATGATTGATTGGAGTCCATGGAGCAGAAGTATAAATGCAATTGGAAATGGAAGAAACTGTAATCTTTCATTCTTTCATCCTTTGGTGAAGTGTCATGTGGCTCTTTTATAACATTGCATGTTTGGTCCTTGTTGAGTTCGTTTCCTTTTTCTCATTTTGTCTTCTCACAGATGCTCACTGGACCCTCAATGATCCTTTTTCTCATTTTGTCTTCTCACAGATGCTCACCGGACCCTCAATGAACCTTTTTCTCATTTTGTCTTCTCACAGATGCTCACTGGACCCTCAATGATTCTTTTTCTCATTTTGTCTTCTCACAGATGCTCACAGGACCCTCAATGATAAAGGCGGACTCGCTGGAAAAAGAGACACCATGGAGGAAGTATATAAGACTGCTGGAGAACCTTTCAGTAAGTTTCAAATGTTTATACACACACACACACACACACGTCTATCTATATCTATATATATATATATATATATATATATATATATATGTATATATATATATATATATATATATATATATATATATATATATATACATATATACATATATATATATATATATATATATATATATATATATATATATAGGATCCGGACATGCTCGACTAGCATATGTCAGAATCACAAAACATTGAACACACATACACAAAAGTGCTTAACATCGAAAAGCATTTCCATGTATGTGTGCCTGTTTCATAGATCGGACTACAGTGCGGGTAAGGGAAAATTCCATTTTCCCCACTATAGTGCAATCTCAGAGTGAGAATATTAAAGTAGGGGGGTTTGGGGGATGCAGGGGATGAAGCCCCCCTGCAGAAATGTAGATTAGTGTTTTGAACTACACATACACGGAAGCGCTTTTCGATGTTAAGTGCTTTTGTGTATGTGTGTTCGATATTTTGTGATTCGGACACATGCTAGTCGAGCATGTGTCCTAGACCCATATATATATTTAAAATGTTTGTATATACTTAATGCATCCTTGCTAATGGTGTTGTATCTTATATATTTTTTACTCATGAGAGATCTTGTAAGTATTTAAATGCTTTTTATTTTAAATCTCTGCAATAGTGTTTTCATCTAAAACTATAAAAGTATTAGATGTAGTACATTCTGTGTTTCTCAGCAGTCTACAGACATTGCAATATTTTAAGAGTCTTTGACAGTGTTTACACCCAGGTAATGATGTCTATCTATCTATCTATTTATCTATCTATCTGTCTATATACATATATACATATATTTCAACAAACACTTTTATCTTGCCAGATACCCTATATTAAAACAATTTGCTAGAACTGCTTGACATCTGCTGTGGCTTTTCATATATATACTGAAAGGAGGAATAATGTTTAAGATGCAACATTTCTTGGGGGAGCATTGTATTATTATTGGTAGTATGTGTAACAGTAATTCATTGTGTTGGACTTCATGACGCCCATTTTCATGGTGGACAGATATATGTCTAACAACATGAATAACACTAAACTACAATGAAGAACTTTATATGATTAGCAAAATTTAACTGAAACATGTGGACTAACCTGACTACAAACAGCAACAGCTACTAATTGTGTACAGCTTCTTTTTTGCCTAGGTATGGCTTATTTCAGACAGGATAGTAAGAATAGTCATCATGCCATAGCTAACAGTCTTATTTGCCTTCTCCATTCTAAAGGAATATTTAGCAGCCACATTTAGTAATACAGTGATTACATTTATTTTATTATATTTTATGTCTGTTCAGGCATTTTTTTGGGGGGACATCACCATCAATGGTGACTTTCTCTTTGTCCTTCAATTGTGAAATGAATATTTATTATAGCCACTATAGGTAACACTTTAATTAGATTTTTTATATCATCAATAATTAGATACTTTAGTTCTAGGAAGCAGCAAAACATAATAAACTCACACATCAGAAAACAATATAAGGTTTACAGCTTATGACAATATAAATTTGCTTTCCATTTAGGTGCCAACAATTCTCATAGGTTTCCTTCTGATACTGTGCACAGCTCTTTTCATCTGCCTACTCTTGAAATTGCCATTCCCTGTTTTCCATAAACTTCTACTTACTGTTTCTCTCAAAAGCAATAGACACTAATTTTAAGCCTGCTTGGGTCTCTCACTCCCCCTCTTAAGGTGATCCTTCTGACATTACATTTTTTAAAAAATATTGTTCTAACTTTCTTATAGCCTTATTGTCTAATTATGGTACAGTGCAAAGCCGAAATTCGATATAGAAACTCAGAAAGTGTCACTTCCGCTGGTCTGGAAATAAAAGCACTGCAAAACAGGTTTCTTCGAAGTATCTACATATCTCATGCAGACCCCTCACACTATGGCTGACTCTTAAAGTACCCGCATTGCATATGCTGATGTGTTTTGACATTTCTATCACCAGAAATACTAACTTTTAAACACATTTTTTCAGCTTACCTTGTGTATTATGCCATCTTAAGCTTTTGTTTTCCAAATTATTCCTCACACAACCCCTTTTCCATTTTACTGACTTCTTTTCATTTGCCCTCTTTTAAAACTCTTTTTTAAATAATTTTCCTTGATACCTTTTAGGTGGGGAACCACCTTGCATTGACCACTTGCAAATGCACTTCATTCGCCATTGCTGTCTCATATTTCCTGTACTTCCTTTTCCCAGTCAGTGTACTTGTTTATATCCTTTATCCAATCAAAGCTTTCTGGCACTACCTCAGCTCCTCTACACCAATCACAAATACCCCTGACATTCCAAGCTATTTTTAAATTCAAACAAGTCATAATAATTCTAAAGACTGAGTATATGGGTGCTCTTCGCTATCAAAATGTGTCTACACTTCAAGGCTTTCTTCTTCATTCATTCATTCATTCACCCTTCTTGCATCATTTTTTTCTCTTTAAAAAAATGAACTGTTTCTTTGCCTCATTTTCTTTAGCTGGTAACATGGTTTCTCCATTGTTTTTCATTACCACCACTCCATGTTTTGTCATAACATTTAGATGCTCTGATGACTTGAATAACCAGTGTCTTTGGAGTTATTTAAATTTACAAAGCCAGACATACCTCTTAATACTTATTGGCTTTACCATATTCCTCTCCAAATTGGCTGCAATGGATTACTCTACTATCTATCCTGCAAAGGAAGTGAACCTGCCCACAGATATTACATTTCTTAGGGCATGGTTTCAGGCATCACTGCATGTTTTGTCACAGCATTTTCTTCAGAGCTTTTATTGCTTGCTTGCTTTTCTTGCAAATATTCTTTCCCTGGTGTTATTATGGTTTAATTGAAAAATGCTCACACATTACTCACATGTGTATTCACTGATGGGTATGCAACAGCTTTCAAAAACAACCACAAAAATTCATGTATGCAAATCATAAACTATACAACATGGTATAGAGTAAGTGATAACCTTGTGACACGTGTCTGATGCCACTTGTATTACTTCTGCAGTAAAACATATCCAATATTTGCCATTCTGCTGTTTGTCCCTGATCTTCAGTCTGAACTATTCCTAAATACCACTGCATTCTTCTTTGTATCACAACTATTTCTATATTTAAATGCCATTGCTCTACCCTTTAGCCTTTTTTTTTATTTCTCCAACTCCTTTGGGTTTCTAATACCATGATGAGAACAGACCCCGTTCCTAAGTCAAAGTATGATTAAAGTTCATGAAATTAGTATTGTTTCAATCTTTGATGTCAGCCAGGAGTGCTCTTCGCATCAGCAGTAGTGACTCCTTCTGCAATGCGTATGGAATTACATGCATTGGTAACATATCTAGATATGATTGTAGATTCTTTTTATAAGACATGTTGCTCCCAGTACTGTTGGAACGGTATGGGTATAAGACATGTTGCTCCCAGTACTGTTGGAACGGTATGGGTATAGGACATGTTGCTCCCAGTACTGTTGGAACTGTATGGGTATAAGACATGTTGCTCCCAGTACTGTTGGAACTGTATGGGTATAAGACACGTTGCTCCCAGTACTGTTGGAACTGTCTGGGTATAAGACATGTTGCTCCCAGTACTGGTGGAACTGTCTGGGTATAAGACATGTTGCTCCCAGTACTGTTGGAACGGTATGGGTATAAGACATGTTGCTCCCAGTACTGTTGGAACTGTATGGGTATAAGACATGTTGCTCCCAGCACTGTTGGAACTGTATGGGTATAAGACATGTTGCTCCCAGTACTGTTGGAACTGTATGGGTATAAGACATGTTGCTCCCAGTACTGTTGGAACTGTATGGGTATAAGACATGTTGCTCCCAGTACTGTTGGAACTGTATGGGTATAAGACATGTTGCTCCCAGTACTGTTGGAACTGTATGGGTATAAGACATGTTGCTCCCAGTACTGTTGGAACTGTATGGGTATAAGACATGTTGCTCCCAGTACTGTTGGAGCTGTATGGGTATAAGACATATTGCTCCCAGTACTGTTGGAACGGTATGGGTATAAGACATGTTGCTCCCAGTACTATTGGAACTGTATGGGTATAAGACATGTTGCTCCCAGTACTGTTGGAACTGTATGGGTATAAGACATGTTGCTCCCAGTACTACTGGAACTGTATGGGTATAAGACATGTTGCTCCCAGTACTGTTGGAACGGTATGGGTATAAGACATGTTGCTCCCAGTACTGTTGGAACGGTATGGGTATAAGACATGTTGCTCCCAGTACTGTTGGAACGGTATGGGTATAAGACATGTTGCTCCCAGTACTATTGGAACTGTATGGGTATAAGACATGTTGCTCCCAGTACTGTTGGAACTGCATGGGTATAAGACATGTTGCTCCCAGTACTGTTGGAACTGTATGGGTATAAGACATGTTGCTCCCAGTACTGTTGGAACTGTATGGGTATAAGACATGTTGCTCCCAGTACTGTTGGAACTGTATGGGTATAAGACATGTTGCTCCCAGTACTGTTGGAACTGTCTGGGTATAAG
This sequence comes from Protopterus annectens, assembly GCF_019279795.1. Taxonomy (NCBI): domain Eukaryota; kingdom Metazoa; phylum Chordata; order Ceratodontiformes; family Protopteridae; genus Protopterus; species Protopterus annectens. Next base: position 676,575,128 of record NC_056751.1, on the reverse strand, counting down.
ACATGTTGCTCCCAGTACTGTTGGAATGGTCTGGGTACTTTCTTCCATATTGCTCTTGTTTCTGTCTGCAAATCCTGATATTATATGACTTTGTATCTCACTGTACGCAACACACTGTAGTCACTGGGTGTGGCAATTTCAATGACTAACGCTACTTTTATCTTCTTTTCCTGGACCACTATATCTGTTTTTCTGGCATCTATATTTTCAACTGTTGGTAATGGGTGATCCCATGTAATGTAGACCATCATTTTCTCTGATGCTTTGTAGCTCACGTTTCCAGTGCTTTTCAGCCTCTTCAATACCATGTTTGCACAATCCCCAATGCAACAGTCTTATGCCTTTCAGTATATAGTTCTTCTGCCATTAGTATGTCACAACCAGTAACGAGGTGTGCAACTCTTTCCAATTCACTTTTGCAAAACTTACATTTGTCTGTTTCTCCCACATGTTCAATGCACTTTGTAAGCCAGCATGCATGTAGCCCACTATCTTGGGCCGCCCAATATTAACCTTTCATCTCTTGGTTTGAATTTGCCTCTCCTTAACCATTCCTGCATTTGTTTCTGATCAACATGAGGTTCTTCCAGAAATTTTCTATACTTGCAACTATATTTATGCATTTTCCACATGTCTTACTGTCTTATCTGTTCCTTCGCCTTATATTCTTTCTTTTGCTTTTTGGCACATTCAGTTGCTGCCTGATTTTTATGTACTTCTGGTTTAATTTCCATTCCTGATTGATGCCGATATGCTTCTGCTATATTAAGCAGATAAGTCATCTTAGATTTATTTTGCTCATGTTTCAAAACTTCCCTTTGTTTAGGTCTCATGAGGTCAGTAGATAGTTGTGGAGTCCCACGATTGCAGATCTATATATGTAATCATTTTTAAAGAGGACCATCCCGCCTTCGGAACGGGGAGTATATAATCTTGGTATGCACTGATTTTTATAAATCATTTGGTAAGCATGAAGCATCCTTCTATTTTTCCTATCTAATCTATTCAACACAATTTGTGGCCAGTCAACCACTCCAAAACTGTAAGTTAGGACAGGAAGAGCAAATTAGTTTATAGCTTGGATTTTGTTTCTAGATGTCAATGCTGTTTTCAGGATTAATTTAAGTCTTCTAAAATGTTCCTTACTAAGTTTTATTCAATTTTTTTATGTTTTATTATTTATCCTTCATCAATTCCCAAATATTTATATACTCCCTCTTGCTCAAGTTCTTTTATATCACATTGTTGTCCCAAACTGATGTTTTCTTGGTGCTGCAGTTTTCCTGCTTTAATGGTTGCTTTTGCACATTTATCAAGACCCAATGACATTCTTATATCATCTGAAAAAGTTTTGCAACTTGTATTTGTACTTTCAGTTCCTCATCTCATGAGCTATACAGTTTTAAATCAATGACAAAGAGAAGATGAGAAGTCTTTGCACTTATTTTCTAGGAGTCAAATTATAGCCATGGCCTAAGCTGTTAAGTACACAACTTAATGTGTTAAGGGCAAGGCAGAATAACAGCAGTGACACAGAGTCATCCTGGAATATTCCATTTGAATTTTTATCCCTGGAATAATAATTTGTCCTTTATCATGGCTTAATTGCAAAGTGGTCTGCCACTGTTTCATGGTCACTGTAATGTGGCTGATCAGTGTAGGGTGTATCTTATACATTTTTAAGCACTCTTTTATCCATGAATGTGGGATACCATCAAATGCTTTTTTATAGTCAATCCATGCCATAAGTAAATTCTTCCCCTTTTTACAGTTCTCCACTATGACTTTATTTAACAGCAAATGATCCTTTGTTTCATATGACTTTCTTTTGTTGCCCTTTTGTTCTACTGACATAATTGAGTTTTATTCTAAATGACTATAAACTCTATTAACATCAATTCCAGTGTATAGTTTACATGTCGCTGGATGGCAAGTTATTTTTTCTATAGTTTTAGGGTGGCTTGCAGGTTCACTCTTAAATAGTAGCATTGTTTTTCCTGTTGTTAGCCAAGCTGGTGTCTGTTCAGGCTGCACATGTATATAGTTCTTACTCATACCTAAATCTTCGTGCAAAGATGTTAATACTTTTAACCAGATGTTAGGTACTGCATTTGGGCGTAGGGTTTTCCAACTGGAGGCTTTTCTTAACTTTGTTTCAATCTCTCTGGCTGTTACTTCATCCCATTTCATATCCTGTACCTTTAAACCTCTTATTCTTTCTTTTACTTCTTCTCCCCTTTTAGCATCTTTGTTATGTTCCACAGGATCTTCATAGATACTTCTCCAAAATGTATCTATTTCTTCTTTATTTGGTGGTCTTTCAATTCCTTTTACCTTATTTCCCAATTCTCTATAAAACTTTTTTGGGTTATCAATAAATTATTTTGTACTTTTCCTTTATATTTATCTATGTATCTTTTAAGTTTTTCCACCTGTGCTGAGATTTTTAGCTTATTTGCAATAGTGCATGATAGATCCCGCTCTGCTCTAATACTGTGCATTGCTTTTATTACATCTATCTTTCTTAGTATTTTGTTGATCTGTTCCCTCTTCTATAATCTTCTGACAGTGACACTTGTTTTAACTGCTTTATAGTTTTCTCTATTCGATACTTCCATGGTGATATTCAATTTTTCCATTTCCTTTCCCGTACTACCCTGTGTTCTTGCAGCAGGACTTTATCAGTTATTAATTTAGCTGCACAGTAATATATCTTGTTTACTTCTGTTATATTGCATGGCTCTCTATGGACATCCCTAATTATTGTGTTCATTTGTTTTATCAAACTTTTGGGGTTTTATTGATCTTCTGCAGTGTATTTATTTCACTGATCTTAATATGTCTATCTGTCTCTATTAAATCAAGCAACTCTTCTCTTAGCTCGTTTTCTTCTAAACTGAGGGCACATTTTTTATTTTCCATTTCCAGTGGGCATTCTATAGAAAGTTCTGCAGCATCTTCCTGTGGCACATTCTCTTCAGTTTCATCCTGTGCCATCTGTTGCTCTGTAATATGGGAACTCACTGGCCTATCACTCTTCAATGTTAACTATGTCAGCGTTTCCCACTGTTTCCTATTCCTTCCCTTGCCATCCAGTTTCAATTGAGCATTTATATTTGTTTCCTGTGGAAGGTTCCAAAATATCTTCATATGGCACCTGGCCCATTGCTCCCCATTCCACTGGTTCCCCTTTATTTGGAAATCCATTGCTTTATCATGTTGTGGTGCTTTCTGAATTCGATTTTTTACAAAGAATCCATCACTTTTGCAGGTACTCCATAACCTCAGTTTCTACTTCTTTAACTTCTCCAGTAATGGTCTCCTTTTCTACTTTTCCTCTTTGTCTTCTTATTTTTTGTATTGTAAACTTTTATGTGTCTGGATTCCTTTGCCTGCATTTCTCTTTGAATATTTTTGGTACTGCTCTTTTTGTATTGGTTAGTTTTGCTTTCTCCTTTGCATAAATATTACACCATATAAAAATATCTTTTTCTTTCCCATGTCCTTATTTCTTCTTCAGATGTCTCCTGATCTTCCTGCTTCTCCTTACTTTGGGGACTCACCCCATCTTGCTGTCATGTAATCTATGTTAGACCTTCTACACCAAATCCTTCACTTCCCAACCACTTTATAAATTCAATTTCTGTTTTTTTTTTTTTAACTTGTACTTTACTAATCTTCTTTTCTGCATTTCCTGTTTGTGGTATTATTTTCTTTATTGTGAAATTTTCCATATCTGGATGCCTTTGCCTGTATTTCTCTTCAAATATCTTTAGACTATCTTTAGCCTCTGTGTGAATCACTGAATGAATAAACAAATGAATGCTGGAATATTGTAAAACACTTTATTTCAACTAGCACCATGTGTTAACCAAGTCTTCAAATATCAAAATTATAAAAATAATCAATCTAGTAAATATCAAACACCCCACCCCTTAATGTCAATAATCTTACAAAAAAGCAGCGCAATGAATCTCATTATTTAAACCATGTGGTACAATATATACATAGCTTGTACATCTAGTGTTATATAACACCTGCCTCATAACAAAAAAAAACATTAAAAAAACTTTATATGTTTAAGATTGTACCCATGGCAATTCAAAAGATGTTCAGCAACAGAACTTTCATTCTTTTATTTTTAAAGTCATATATGTGTTCTTATGTCCTGATTTTCACCATCCTAGTAGTTTTACCTATAAAAAAAAAGTTTGCAAGAACACATAATAGCAACATCACCATAGCAGAACATGTAAAATACTGCTTAATACTATGTACTTTTTTATTGATTTTAACATTGCTTAATCCTAAACGTATCTGAATGAGATATCCAGCTAGCATCTGTAACTACAAAACCACAGCCTCAAAGAAAGCCAACAAAAGATGCCGATGTGATGACAAGTGCAGCTTTAATTATAGATGCCATTTTTGTTATTTCTGTGTCTTTTGTTAACTGTCTTTCTGCATGTGGCAGTTGTGAATGCCTATATTTAGGGTCCAGCCCTTCAGCTATGTTCTATAACACCAAGATTCCAGATTACAGAAATTGTGAGACTTCTACAACAAGATTATCTCTGAATTTTCCATGTCTTACTTTGTCTGTTTTCTAGTGTGAAGTTAGCAGAGAGACTCCGTTAGCCTACCAATCATGTTCTCAAACCTGCGGCAGAAACTAAAGTAGAAGCATGACAAACGAAGGAAATAAGTGTCCTTCTTCATCCTTCTCCTCTTCACTAATACCTT
>NC_056751.1:676472885-676565385 GCF_019279795.1 Protopterus annectens | reverse complement strand
TTACATGCATGTCTGAAGAAGGCAGAGAAGTGTGTTGACTCCTGTTTTATTATAATATGAGGTTTAGGGTGAAAAAAGTGCGCTCATCTTTCTGTTTCCTGGGAATAATTATCCAGATTTAAACTCATGTTAACTGTCCTTTTATTACTGCATATGAAGTCTTATTAATGCGGTCTTCTGCTTTTGCTCACATGCTGCGTTATACTGTACAGCCTCATACGAAGCATGCTGTATTGTGTGACACTACAATAAACAGCAATGCTCTATACAGCACTGCATTGTAGCATATGTCACTGGACCTCTGTGTGCTGCAATACTACATTAGGGTACAGAAAACTTTTTATACGAACACTGACGGAACAGACAGTGCAGAGAATCAGAGAATGTACAAGGTATTTAGCCATTTACACTTTGTCAATACCCACCCTTAGACTTTACTTCCTTTTCCAAAGAGCAATAGGCTAGATATACTGGGGTAAATTTACGAATACCCAACTAATTGTCAAATTCGTTCTTAAAGAAAGATAGGGTGTCACATAATTTGATCTAGAGAAGAAATTATTTCCAAATAAGAGGTAGTTGTTTAGTTGTTGCATGACAAACCTGTCTGTCCACTGGGATTTGTTTATTTATAGAAGCATGTACAAATCTTTGATTCTCGTGTCTGTAGGAATGTTTGGTTTAGGAAGAACTAAGAGGTATTGGACTGCTGGATCACTAATATCCTGGAAGACTAGAACACTCCTATGGAGTTGCATGGAGTCTGTAGGACACTGAATTCAAGGAAAAGAGTTTCAGCCTGCCCTTATAGCTTAGGTCCTTTAGTCCCATGATCTTTTTTAGTCAAAATTATTTTTGTTATCTCTAACTGCATATGTTTAGTAAGGTACATCCCAAAGGGGGCATTACAGTCTATGATGGACCTGATTAGTGCAGAATATAGAATACTCAGATCTTATGTGGACCTGGAGGAAATACCCCTTGTGAACAGCAGTCCTTGATAGGATGATTTCCTGACGACTGATGCAGCCTGATGGTGAATGGAGAGGGAATTATGTACCCACTTTCTGGTGTCTCGTATCATTCTCATTTTGGAATGAGGTGTTTTCTATATCTGGTCTCACGTACCATTCTCATTTTGGAATGAGGTGTTTTCTATATCTGGTGTCTCGTACCATTCTCATTTTGGAATGAGGTGTTTTCTATATCTGGTCTCTCGTACCTTTCTCATTTTGGAATGAGATGTTTTCTATATCTGGTCTCTCGTACCATTCTCATTTTGGAATGAGGTGTTTTCTATATCTGGTGTCTCGTACCATTCTCATTTTGGAATGAGGTGTTCTCCATATCTGGTCTCTCATACCATTCTCATTTTGGAATGAGGTGTTTTCTATATCTGGTGTCTCGTACCATTCTCATTTTGGAATGAGGTGTTTTCTATATCTGGTGTCTCGTATCATTCTCATTTTGGAATGAGGTGTTTTCTATACATAAGCTGTGTAGAGGGTTTACTTACCAAATGCAACAATATTGCACTTTTTACCATTTAGCTTTAGTCCATTGTCAGTGCACCAGCTGTTAACATGTGTAGGTTCACTTTGTACCTTCTACGTATCAGAAGTGAATTCAATTATAACATCCAGTTTACACTCATCAACAGAACTGGTTAACCAGAGTTCCTGATCTTAATTTGTTGATCAGAGAAGTATATGCTAAATAGCTAAGATCCTATCACAGAACCCTGTAGTGGTTCCTTAAATACTCTCTGTGGTTGCACTTGCCAACATGACAGTGTGCGTCCTATTTTTCAGCCAGTTACGTATCCAGCTAACTGCATAGGGTTTGAATTGGAGTGCATATTGCTTGTTGATAATGTTGGCATGCTATATGACATCAAATGCTTTGGGGAGGTTGAGGTACGCTGTATGCATAGGGATTGAATTAGAGTGCATATTTCTTGTTGATAATGTTGGTATGCTATATGACATCAAATGATTTGGGGAGGTTGAGGTATCCCGTATGCACAGCATGAGCTTTAACCATACCGTGAGTTACCATCTTGAAGGAATTTACCAGATTTATTAAACAGGATCTACCATTAACAAAACCAAACTGCTGGGGTCAATGCTTATAAGATTCTTTTATATTGTAGTTTATCATTTCCTTGCCTTAGATAATGAGTCTGTATTTCCTGGGCTCCATAGTGAACCCAACCTTGCGAAGAGGCATCACAACTGCTGTGTGCCAAATCCTGGAGGCAAAGCCAGTGGATAATCTCAGGTCGAATAGTTGTAGGAGCGGGTCTACCCATGCATCGTTAGTGCCATACTGCTTCTCTGCTTAATCTAGCAGAAGCACGTCGGAGTCAAGCAGGAACGGAAATCAAACCAGAAGAAGATAAAAATCAGGCAGCAACTGAATGTGCTAAAACACAAAATAAGAAAGTAAGGTGAAGAACCAGATGAGAAGGCAAGAAATGTGGAAAATGCATAAATATAGTTGGAAGTACAGAAAACATCTGGGAGAACCTCATATTGCTCAGGAATGAATGCAGGAATGGTTAAGGAGTGGCAAATTTAAACCAAGAGATAAAAGGTTAATTTTGGTGGCCCAAGATAGTGGGCTACATACACGCTGGTTTACAAAGTCGATTGAACATGTGGGAGAAACAGATAAATATAGGTTTTGTAAAACCGAATTGGAAACAGTTGCACATTTCATTGCTGGTTGTGATATGCTAATGGCCGAAGGACTATATACTGAAAGGTATAATAATATGGCAAGACTGTTGCACTGGAGATTGTGCAAACATTATGGTAATGAAGTGGTTGAAAAACACTGGAAATCTGAGCCACAAAGCATCATAGAAAATGATGAAGTTTAATCACATGGGATCACCTATTACCAACAGTTCAAAAGATAGATGCTAGAAAACGAGATATAGTGGTCCATGAAAAGAATACAAAAGTAGCATTGCTCATTCAAATTGCCACACCCAGTGACTACAGTGTATTGTGTACAGAGAGACACAAAGTCATAAAGTAACAGGATTTGCTGGTAGAAATGAGAGCAATGTGGAAGAAAGATACAAAGACAGTTCCAATAGTTATAGGAGCAATGGGTCTTATAAAAAGAATCTACAATTGTATTTAGATATGTTACTAATACATGTAACCCCATATGAACTGCAGAAGGAGTCATTACTGAGCACATTGCAGGTGCTGCGAACAGACCTTTTGGCTGACATCAAAGATTTTAACAATACCAATTTCATGAACTTTAATCGTACTTTGACTTAGAAATTGAGAATGAGGCCCATTCCTGTCATGGTATTAGAAACCCAAAAGATTTGGAGAAATTTAAAAAACAGGCAGCCAGTTGTTTTATTATGTTCCATAGCAGATGCATTTTTTTTTGTTTGAAAGTACTTTTAACAAGTGTTTTTTTGTGATGATAGGAGTTTTACATCATTATGTATATGTGGGTTTGGTCTACCTGTCTTTCAAATCACATTAGCACTGAAGTTGTTTCAAAGTATATTTGGGATATCCACTGGATTAGAGTGGGTAGTGCCATTTTTGTTGAGTTCAGAGCAAAGTTTGTACTATTTTGTAACATTCTGATGTTGGTAGAGATGTGTAATTATCTTTTTCTTTTTATAATAACCTAAATTCAAAGGGGTGGCCATGGTGGTGCAGCAGTTAGTGTTGCCGCCTCACTGCAAGAGGTTCTCTGGTTCGATTCTCGGCTGGGGTGCCTTCTGTGCAGAGTCTGCATGTCCTCCCTGTGGTTGCGTGGGTATCCTCCGGGAGCTCCTGTTTCCTCCAAAATCCTAAAGACATGCTGTAGGTGGATTGGACACTCTAAATTGGCCCTAGGTGTGAGTGTGTGCGTGTGTGTGCCTTCTGTGGAAGATTGGGCACCGGGCTGGCAACTCAACACTGTAAATCTCCACTGCCAATCATAAGCGGACAAATGATCCGCTGTGGCGACCCCTGACCAGGAAAAGCCAAAAGAAGAAGAAGAAGATAACCTAAATTCAAAGGAAGCTTTAGATTTCCTGATGCTATTTTTCAATACCTTGAATAACCTTTTTTTCTCTTATTGTATTGATTATTTAAACATGTGTATCACCCAGGCTGGTTTACCCTTTCCTTTTTATTTAGTTTTGGTGGGAATTGCTATGTTTATGCAGTTTTCTAGGTGATCAATGCATTTGCTTGCACAATTACTAGTCACATCTACATACAATTTACTTGCACAATTACTAGTCATGTTTATATTTTAGGGGGATACAGTAATAGCTGAACTTAGAAAATTCATCATAGAATTTTAGGCAGCTGTAGATTTGAAGTCAATGAATATTTTGACATTTGCCTTAGCTGGTACAGAATGTCTGAAAAACGACTAACAATTTGTGGTCAGACTTGGCTGGGAAAGGGTATACCTGTGGGATAGTACCTATAGTCGCACTATTTGTAAGGACCAGGTCAAGAAAATGTTAACCTCTAGTGGGATCCTTAACTATTTGATTCCAGGAATTATTTTTTATGAAATCAAGAAATTTTGGGCTAAGCCAACATTTGAGGCCTAGGTCTCCCAGTTTATCAACTGATAATTAAAGTCTAGAAGGATGATGGAGTTTTTGAGTATATGAAATTTATTCAATATATTTAAGAACTGGGCATGGTTTGGGGGATCTTGTTGAAGGAGAGTCCTGTAACATGCTATGATCTGATAGCAGATTTTATTTAGGCTGAGATGAACCTTAATAATTTCCGTTTGTGAATCCCCATGAGTCTGTCTTGAGGTGTTTAACAAATATGGACACTTCACCATAGGTTCCATTGGGTCTAAAGGCATGGTAGGCATAAAACCCTTATATAGAAGGGGTGCTTTCAGTATTCTTAAACCAGGTTTCAGTAATACTACACATAAGAATGTAGTCCAAATGCAGAAGGACTTTGAGGTCAGACAATTGCTTCTTTAGAGTAGTAGTCAGAGTAGCACCACACTGATATTGTGCGGTGCTTTGTTTGTTGTGCTTTTTTTTGTGTTGGAAGATCCAGTAGCTGGACTCTGCCTAAAAGTGACACTATCGGGCAGCAAAGGCTTTAGTCAGCATGCAGAATCCTTGGAATGAGAGTTGCAAGCCATTATTAGCAAAGTAGGTGGGACTGTGCAGCAGTTCAGCCAGTGCTGACACATACTTGATCCCCCTTGACTGACACCAGTTACGGAACCAGTTGTTGAAATCAGTCATCTTTTCCTCATATCTTGACATTGTTCTTGGTGAAAGTATAATTCCGCTCAATAGCAGAGTATCTTCTGCACTTGTGACACATATGGAAAGCTGGGAAATATCTTTATGCATTTCCCATATGGCTTTGTGTGCCAGCTCATTTACATGTTGATGTCATAATCTTATTTGTTCATCTTAAAGGTCTTGATGGCCTTTAATAGTTTGGAGAGCTTGGCACTAGAAAGAGAACTCTCTGCCAGCCTATTTTTGTCCAACCTAGTGAGAGCAGAATCTGTTTTTCTTAATATGGTGTCACCAGTCTCCAGTATGTTATTGTTATTGGGGGTTTAAGAGTGATTTGTTAGCTGGGGGGGGTTAATGCACTAATTGTGGGTGTAGCAGTATGTGTTGTAGTACATAATTTAAGCGGAGACCCAGTCTGTTTGACATTGGAGGCTTAGGTAATGACTTTTTTACAAACTCAACATACAACAATTTTCCATCTATTTGTGTGGAATGCTGCTGGTGTATGTGGTATTCACAAACTTTTGTTTTGTTTTGGGTTTTTTTTTTTGTGAGAAAGTTGCCTCTTTTCTAGGTAAATATTTCATCACTCACAGGTAGCTTCTGATTGGATAAAAAATAATTAATTGTCGGTAAGTATCAGGCAATTGCTACACTGCCTACATACATCAAGTGTTATGAGGCTGTCAGCTGAGGGATTACAATCTGTCTCACCTTCCATTTAGTCCAAAAGTTTTAAAATTTAGGGAAGTAAGATGTATCTGAATGGTATTATAAGCCCTATCCATACATTTGTACTATAATTGTTAACTAGTGGAGATGCTCTGCTAAGGTGAAATCAGCTTAGAATAACTTAACTTGGTCCTAAATAAAGATGTAGCTCTTTTAGCACAACCTGCTAATGTGTGCAGCCCTGGCTAGGCTTGCTCATAGTCAAGCTTCATTCGAAGAGCCTGCACCTATTGAGTGCAGGTGTCTGTGCACTGCACACAGCACAATATGGTTGAGCAGGTGCCAGCCATTGTTCTTAGTGTTTATAAGAGACATTATTTTCATCAAGATTGAAATTGTACAGCCTCTGCCCTGCATTTTATTCTCCAGGCATGCAGATAGCTGTGCCCACATGACACACACAACTTTAGAATGTGTACTACAGGAATTGTTATAATAACAGCTATGGGCAAAGATGTGACGTACGCAGACTGTGAAGTAATTACAGAGATGTCTAGGGGTGTGTACCATATGTAGAAACAGGTATGGAAATGTGCATGGCAGATTTATGTGACAAAAAGTACGTATAGGGTAAGAAAGGCATCCCTGCTACCATGAAAAAGATTCTCCTTGGTAATTTCTCATGATATGGCCCTACTTTCGTACAATGGGGAGGAAATATTTCTAGGCTTATGATCACTCTACTCAGCACCATAGGCTGACACATGCATGACACACAACATGGCAGTCGTGTAATACTCACAGGAATGTACATATCATCCTATTGTTGGCTACATTGTTGTCATTACCTTCTACAAACATGAAACCGGCGCATATATTAATGCTATTTATACATCCAAATAATGCTGCTTTTCCTCCTAGTAATGTTGCTCAGATATGCAGTATATCTTCTGAGTGAGGAGAACATGATGCCATATCTCCAAGACCATACAGATTTTTTGCTATTTGTGTAGCATGCAGGCAAATTAGGTCAGAAGGCATGCATGTCTGTGGATAACTATATTGTGATCTGGTGCACCAGTGTCATAAGCTGCACCCTACTGCCCATGTCATTTCTAACAATTCATGCTTGCAGGCTCATAACCATGCTGCACAAGTCACATTACTGGCATACTTCACAGGGCTTCTTGTCCCTCATGAAAGTGACATCAATTGCACTGGAAGTTCTGGCATATGTCATTCTATGCTACTGCCTGCATAAAGTGAATGCATGGTATGCATAGAAGAGCACGATGATGCTTTATCGCCTCCATGACCATATAGGAAGTTCCTTCTAGGTCCCTATCATGGTGTGTTTGAGAAAATGGATGTATGGAATCACCTGGCTCAGGAGTTGTTCTCAGCTAAAGGCATCACCAGGACAGGGGAATGGTGCTGGTATCATTTTGATGACTCATGTCACAGGAGATCTATTGAGCTACCTGTGTGGGTAGTAGAGGTTAGGCAAAAATGACCCAAATCGCATATTATGTACTTTCTTCTGTTATTTAATATTTTGTGTTTCTTCCCTTATCTTGTTGGATTGGGACTGTTGTTACTGCTGGCAAATAATTGCCAAGCTCACTGTAGGAACTATTTCTGCTAATGAGTGGGTCGTCAATGTCAGGTAGAGGTGGGAGTGGTGGCAAAGCATATGATATGCCTACTACAGTTTATGTGCATTAATGAAGGGTCCTGTTTTCAGACAGGGTCATATTGTCCCATGACATAGTGACTTCACATTATCATGCGTATTCCCATGTATGCCTGTGTCACATTCACATTATATATCATGTGTGCAGTGGACACACACACTTGCCTACTTCCTATAATACAGCTCACAGAAAAGGGACAAGACTATTATTTTAGCATCTTACTTTGCAGATATCAAGGTTCTCTAGGCACCTTCTCGTTCATCTGGAACAGAATATGACACAAGCTTTGGTACCTTTTCCAAAAGGCAGAAGAGGCATGTGGCCAGCTATGGCTTGTTGCCTTAATAAGTGTTATTATTTCTCCCACCTATGATATGTGTCTCTGTTATTAATGTTCTTTGACTACTCTCATGTGGATTGAAGTATATTTACTGTTCTAATGTCTATTATTATTATTCTGTGATTGAAAGTATATATTTTAATATTTTATATGCATCTCTTCAACTTTGAATTTGCTTTTTGTACTTGTTCTTGTGTAATAATTGCACAATATTTTGTTTGCCTGTTTAACTGTGGAGCTTTTCTCCCCAGCCTTCCACTAAAAATGGGTTTCTAACCCAGTGGACTTTCCCGGTCAACAAATGTCAATAAATATAATAAATAAATAAAGTTATTATGCTATGCTTGTCCAGTTATTCAGTACAGTGTCAGGATCGATTCACTTATGAATACTTTCCGAGTGTATCTCTTTACTGCCAATATGGATGGTAGATCTGCTCCTAAGGCACCTCCTCCATGTCCCACCACTGCTGTGGATGTGGCTGAGATTCATCAGTTATTGAAACTGAAAGTGATAGTTCAGGGAGGGTTTCTGGTTCCTTAGTGGCAGGTAACCCATGTGCACTGGCTGAAGTGGACCAGCCACAACCAGAACAGGTCAAAGGATTGTAGTGCGTAAGAACTCAACAGATATATGGCCACACTGGGCACCCTTCTAGAGTTAATAACAGATCTGATTGATCAGAGTCTTCTTTACTATTGGCCCACCATGGGATGGTCTGCCCATAGCATTCACCACCATAATCCATCATACAGACATATATCCCTGTAATGCCCTCTGTTTTGGGACAGGGATGACATTGTAGACCCCATTCTATCTCCATCTGTTTGTATTCCTCTTTCTCTTATTTTATACTCCACACCTCATGCATTGTCCAAACCTGCAATTCATCTTTTCTCTAATGTCCTTGTCTGTGTCATTCCATTATCTTCTCATCCTGGTGTGTGCAGTTTCACCCCTATTTGTCTTGGTTGTTGTCTTTGTCTGTCAACTGTTGCACACTATACAGTTCCTCCATCTTACCCTGCTTCCCGTTCAACCTTTCCCCACTTCTATTTAAAAAGAAATAAGAGACTCTATCTCAACAGATATAAAATCGTCTAAGGCCAGCTTTGAGAGAAAAGTTGCACGGGACACTAAGGATAATCACAAGGCTTTCTTTAGTTATGTTAGGAACCTGGGTGGGAATTCCCAGATATGCTCAGAATTAGTCCAAAATGACAAAAAATACACCAAACCCACAGACATTGCCAACATCCTAGCTGACAGGTTCAGCTCAAACTCCCCCCCCCCACCAAAAGGGCAAATATTTATCCCAGCAGAGTGCTGCCCCCCCCCCCAACATCTCAGATGCTCAGGTAAGAGCTTCCCTCTCCAAAGCTAAAAACACAGCATCAATGGGACCAGATGGTGTCCCGGGCTGCGTCCTACATGAACTCCAAGAAGAGCTAAACCCAAACATAAAACTACTGTTCAGTCTTAGCCTTACTACAGGATATGTACCCAAAGAGTGGCGTACAGCAACAGTGGTCCCTCTCCACAAAGGTGGTGCCTCAACGGATCCTGGAAACTATCGCCCCATAAGCCTGACTAGCTTAGTCTGCAAAACTATGGAAAGGATCATCATGGACCTCATAAATAAAGATATTGGGGACCTACAGATACTAGATTCTACCCAGTTCAGCTTTGTTAAGGGCAGATCCTGCCTCTTAAACCTGGTTGATTTCTTTGAAACAGTCACCAAGGCCATTGACGAGGGGAAGGTGGTCCACACAGCCTATCTGGACCTCGCAAAAGCCTTCGATACAATACCCCACTCGGGCATTATAGATAAGCTCACCAACTTAAATATAAACCCTTATGTCACTAGATGGGTTGCAAACTGGCTCAAGGACAGAACCCACATGGTTAGAATTGCTGGAGCCATGTCAGACTCCAAACCAGTTACAAGTGGCGTCCCACAAGGCTCAGTCCTGGGACCTCTCTTGTTCGGTATATATTTCTCGGAGGTACAGGCCAACACGGAAAGACTGTGGCTGACTAAGTTCACAGATGACTACAAACTGGGCGCCATATTTGACTCTCCAGCCGACACAAACATCCTCCAAAAGGGCCTCATAGAAACAGACAACTGGTGCCAGAGCCATGGCCTCAAGCTAAATGCCAAAAAGTGTATAGTCATCCCCTTTGGCAAAAACAAAGTGCCCACAAATTACCACATAGGTGGTAATCCATTAAGTACAGAAGAAGTAATTAGGGACCTGGGGACCCAAGTTGATAGCAATCTCTCATTTGACAACCATGTGGCCAAAGTGGTTAGAAAAACATTTTATATAGCCCACCTAATCATGAAGGGATTCACATCTAGATCAGAGGAGGTCATCGTGCCTCTTTACTCATCCCTCATCAGGCCCATAATTGAGTACAATGCTCCTTTTGGGATGTACCTTACCAGACACCTGCAGCAACTGGAAAGACCCCAAAAGTACCTCACCAAGAGGATCATAGGGCTCAAGCAGATGCCATATGCTGCCCGGTTAAAGAAACTCCAGCTCTACTCAGTGGCATACCGCCTGCTCAGAGGCGATCTGTGCCTCACATATAAAGCCATGTCCAACCCGGAATTAATGGACATGCTGCACCTCAGAAAATCCAAATCCCATCGAGCTACGCGTTCGAGAGACTTAAACCTCAGTACTGAAATAAATAGGACATGCTGGAGGGACAGATTCATAACCCAGAGGCTCCCTCCCCTCTGGAATAAAATCCCAGTCCAGATTAGGCAGAATCCCTCATTGACTCTCTTCAAGAGGAAACTTGATGAGTGGATGGGAGATCGTAGGTTTACCCCGAGTATCACTTCTGTGTCACTGTTAGACAGAGGCACAGTATACTAACCTCGAAAAAGGGCATAGCAAAATTAATTTAAAATGGGTGGCGAAAGCCAAACACACTCTGGCTAGGCTTGTAAATGCCCTAGGGCAGATAGCCTAGTATGAACCTATGAACCTATGAACCTATGAACAAAAAAAGTTTCTTGTCTTCTCCCATCTTTCTATCCATCCTTCTCATTCCTATATATTCCCCTTATTTGTAACCCTCTGCTCAATCTTCCTCTTTGTATATGTGGTATTCAGACACCTCATCATTTAAAACAGTGCACAAGCTGCTATATTTTTGTGCTAACCACAGTAACAAGAGAACGTAGCGTCTATAAAATATATGGTCCTGTATGCCCTTTTCCTTCTGTTTTATGAATCCAGCAGGTATTCACATATCTGAGCAGCACAGCAATGTAAATGCAGACAACACATGGGTACTTAACAGTAGGCCATGCTTGGTGCAGTACAACTAATGGATGTGAAAACGCATGCAGCCTAGCTGCTGTAAGCACTGCTTTATTTCAAACTACATGGGCCTGAGTTAACTGTACCTGTTCTTGTGAGATTGCATGATGTAGCACAAGGCCCCTCCTTTTTTTTTTGTTGTATTCATGTCACTGCACAGCTTTCTCTTCTTGCACTGTTAAATTGCATGGCTTGTACCATGCACCACCTTGCTCATTGCGTGCCCTGACACACAGCTATCTGCTCATAATCACTGTATGCTTTCATTAATTATCTAACTATGTTGCCACACAGTACTGCATATCTGAGCAAACCTTGTTCCTTATTTATTTATTTTTTTATTTAATTTTATTTAACATTTGTTAACCGGGAAAGTCCGACTTGGAACAAAGCCAATTTTCAGCAGAGGCCCAGAGAGAAACACTCCAGATGCATGTCTTTGTAACATGGGAGGAAACTGGAGCACCCAGAGGAAACTCACACAAACACAGGGAGGACATGCAGACTCTACACAGAAGGCACCCAACCAAGAATCAAACTGGAAAACCTCTTGCTGTGAGGCGACAACATTACAGCTGCACCGCTGCACCATCCTTAGTGTTTCTAGGGTTTTTAGGGTTTCAAGTCTACATTAGTCGATACTTTCTGATGTACCAAAATTGCATCTAAAATACATTTTTGACACACAGACTAATTTTCTTATGAAATGCACTTTTTAAAATTATGATAAAAGGTCTGGAAGTAGTAAACAGGTTTCCTTAAAGACCATGGGTCACTTTTTATGGCAAACTGAAGTTGGCATCTCACTGGTGGGGAATTGCACTCTTACACTATAAACTGACACACTATACTATTTGTGGTGTATAAACCAAATGTTTTTAAGTTTGTTGTTAAATTTGACCCTCCACTATTTGTAGAAATTTAAGCTAACTTATGTGATATCATAATAATTTGAGTACAAATGCAAAAATAGAATGTGTGCGGTATTCAGACATCTCATCGACTAAAAGACCACACAAGCCAGTTTATTTTTGTACTTAACATGGTGATACCTTAATTTTACACTATATAACCTGTTTTTGAGCTAGAATCATGACCTAAATATATGTGCTCACTCACATGATAAAAAGTACCTTGATTTTATTCACCCATAATGCTTTGCTACTGTGCAAAACAGTAACCAATTCACCCATGACATCATTTCAAATGTGCAGGCCTACTGGCAGTATGAGTAAATGGGAGAAAATGAATAAAAAATGCAGTATAGACCTTTATTTATTTATTTAGTTAGTTATTTTAAATTAAAGCATGACTTTATTGAGAACAGTATAGCAGCTAATAAAATAAGATGCTAATCTACCATGTTTGGAAAAATATCAGAAGCTATTCAATTTCATAGAAAAATGGGGCATTTAAAAAAAATTGCATTCTGGTGTTTCTGGTATTTTATTTTGCACTCATCTCCTAAATGACAGCTTCTAAATGATTTTAATCTTTTTTTTTTTTTCAGAACTAGGTGCTCTTGAAAATCTCAATCTGCCGTTCTCATCAGAAGAGTCCACACAGCCATAACATTTGAATTTTCTTTGATTTGAAAAAGCATGTACAAATTGCTCATTGTGTATTTAAATAAAATAACAAATTGGAAAAAAAAAACAGAAAAAGGTTATGAAAAAAGCATAATATACCCATACCTGCACACTGACATTTTTGGGTCATTGCTCAATGCCTCTTAGAACTTTTGTTTTTTGGGAAAGATGAAGAAAGTATCCGGACAATAACTTCTGGGAAAGAAAGATGGAAAGTTACCCTCCTCTGTGTAATTTCTTCCTATTTGCTGCATTGTACAATAATACTCCTATATCTTTTACCAGCTTTTACTATTTACTGTAAACGTACTGACACACAATAGTACTCAATTGCTTCTTCATTTCACAGCACCTGTATAAGATTCATAAAACCATTTCTCTGTTTTGTACCCTATAACAATTCACTGCTAAATGAATTAAAGGTATAAGTATATATGTCTAAACCTATTCTCAGACATATTTTCTCATGTTATTCTTTTTTTTCTGCAAACACAATTTAACATTTAATCTTTATGCTTCCAGACTTCATTTAACACATTCATTTTAATAATAGTCAACCATAAAAATATTTATTAAGTGAAAGTTTATTAAAATGGAATCTTTACTTCTGGAAACTGCTTAAAAGAAATTGCAGCCCGAGACTGAATTTTAATATTTGTCTGCACCGTACAGTGTTAAATTTTTTTTTTTAACTTAACAACAGTTTCTAAGTTCTCAGAAATTCTGCCTCCTGTGGCAATGAAACTTATCTTCTTCTGAAACTGCACATCTTTGGCATTGTAGTGGGTAAAAAGAGTGACACGGGTGCAAAGAATTCAGTCTGGATCAAAAGCCAGAAAACAAAATGAAAGCCAGACTAACATATAGTACCACTATTATTCTTCAAGATCTGGACAGACAAGATCAAAGTTCAAAGATTTGTGTATCATGAACGTTTACACAAACTTAACATTTCTCAAAAGCTGCACTTGTGTAAGTGATGGAGAATTTTTGCTTAGTTAATACAAGATATGATTACTACCCAAAGCAAATTATTATAATATGACTGCTGTTTTGCATTCAGTGTGAAACAAAAATTATGTTAGTTCTTGCTTTTCTCCAAGCACTTCACAGAAGAAAGTGAGTTGATTAACATGTGAAAACACAAATCATGAGATAAGCATAAGCAGCATATAATGCCTGACAGGGTGGGCTTTATTGGGAAAATAAGACTGCACATTGGTGTTGTGAGGCCCATTGCTACAGTTGGAGTGTCTCTCTACCCTGGAAAGGTCAGTTTTTTCCTGCTATAACACTCATCTTGGACAGAATTATTATGCTTAAATAGTAAGGTGTTAAATTGTTTCATATTAATTTTTTATTAGAATATAAAATACTTCCTCCAGCTAATGTTTCACAGTTCCTGTAGAGTAATGTCCCTATGCTCACACACACACACACACACACACACACACACACACACACACACACACACACACACACACACACACACACACAAGGATTAATATAAAAAAGTGGCTGTATTTGCTGGGTGCATTTGAGTGTGTATATATTCATGTGTGTTTCTGTACAAATATGTTTGAATCTGTCTGTCTGCCTATGCCTCTGAGTGTGTTACTTTCTGTGTGTGTGTGTGTGTGTGTGTGTGTGTGTGTGTGTGTGTGTGTGTGTGTGTGTGTGTGTGTGTGTGTGTGTGTGTGTGTGTTTGAGTGTGTCTGAGTGTGTATCTGTGTTTGTGAGTAATTCTGTGTGTTTTACAGTTAGGATAAGGGTTAGGTAATGGGATAGTTTTAGTGGGGTGTGTATGCATGAATGTATGTATGTATGTATGGGATGATACCTGTGAGTGTCCTAAACTGTCTTGTTTTCTGGTAATGTTTTGAAAACATTTTTTTTAAGTTAAACTGTAGAGTTAGGTTTGGGGCAAGGTTATGGGAGTGTTAGCATACATTACTAAGGTGGTGGAGTGGGGTGACATCCTCTTACCCCCTTAGTAATGCATGCTAACCCTAACCATATGCCAAAAAAAAACATTGCATGACACTGTCACTAATCACACAAATTAGAAAATATGGTTATGAAGGAGATTTAGCGTAAATATAACAAAAGTAATGTGCTTTCTTTTGGCGGTCTTTAGTAGTGCAGTGTTGTGTGTTTTTGAGATTGTGGCATTTGGAAATATCGAATATTTCATGTATCACACAAAGCAGACCCCCCCCCATATCTTCCATTTTTTCTGTTTTTTAATGTGTGCTTTTAGGTTACAGTAGTGCTTTCTTAGTGGTCTTAGCAGGCTCTGTTATTGTCTAAGTTTTTGCTAAATAAGAGTTTAGATAGTTCTTGACATACTTCCAATGACCAGAATGAATCTGCAGAATGTTCACATTTTTAACTTACATTTTTTGACTGCTCCTTATAAAATTTGCGGTTTTCTGGCAATCACTGAGGATTGGAGTGAAAGAATAATGGTAGATATTTAGGTTTCAAGACTTCATATCCTTTGGGAAATGTTTGCTCATGCAAAGTCAGTTATTCTAGCAAATTTCTATGTTTAGAAGAACAATACTTAAAATTTGTTCATGATTTTAGAACTGCGTCCCCAGTAATGTTTGGCTTTGTCCACAGTTCTTGCTGTAAGAAGTTGAACGGTATGTAACGGCATGTCTCATGGGATGTTTTTTACTGTAGCTGTATGATACCAATATATCATTAGTCAGGCACTTGGAGAAGAGGGGTAAGTCAATGATTTCCTAACAAGCTCCTTCCTGTACTCCAGGGTTTGAATCCTGCAACTTCATATACTGACTGTGTGACCTTGAGCAAGTTGTGTAATCAGACAGTGCTCTGGTACAACTGGAAAACTAGGGCTAGGCTGCTTAATGGTCTCTTGAACTGCATATCCAGTAGCTATTTGAATGGATCTAGTTCTTTAGGTCAAACATCCAGAATAGAGACATTCTAAACATTGACACTTTGTTGAGAGCAAAACATCAACACACTTCTGTGCACATTTTGAGGACACATTTCAGATCAGAAAAATAAGAAATATTGTTTTCTTACATGGCAAGACCATCTACACCCCCACCCCCCTCCCACTAATTATTTATACTAACTCCAAAATTTCACATTTCTGGGGTAAAGGCATATTCCCATACCCAGGAGATAATCATTGTTACATATTTATCAAACATCTGTTCTGTTTATTGACCTAAGGTTTCACTCAAATGAATAATTTCTGTATAAATATATATCTACACACACGCACATATATAAATATATATCTACACACATGCACATATATATATATATATATATATATATATATATATATATATATATAGAGAGAGAGAGAGAGAGAGATCTATACATATATATATATCTATATATATGTAGATAGGTTCATAGGTAGGTACTAGGCTATCAGCCCGAGGGCATACGTAAGCTTAGCCAACAAGGTTCCCTGGCTTACACCACCCAAGAAAGTTATTTTCCTGTGCCACAGTCGAGCAGAGACACAGAAGTGATCCCCGGAGTGTATTTCCTATTTCCCATCCACCCATCAAGATTTTTCTTGAAGAGTGCTAATGAAGAACTTTGCTTGACATAGATGGGTAGCCTGTTCCAGAGTATGGGAAGTCTCTGGGACAGGAATCTATATCTCCAGCGGGTCCTGTTTATTGTGGTGACAAGGTTTAGGTCCCTAGAGCATGTAGCTCGGATGGATTGTGATTTCTTTAGGTGTAGCATGCCCAACAGCTCTGGGTTTGACATAACTTTATATGTTAGGCAGAGATCACCTCGGAGCAGGCGATATGCTAAGGAGTAAAGCTGGAGTTTTTTGAGATGGTCAGTGTAGGGCATCTGTTTGAGGCCAGTAATCCTCTTTGTGAGGTACTTCTGTGGCCTTTCCAGCTGCTGTAGATGTCTTGTGAGGTACATTCCAAAAGGGGCATTGTACTCTATAATGGGTCTAATGAGTGTCAAGTAGAACAATGACCTCTTTTTTCCTGGATGAGAACCCTTTTGTGATAAGGTGTGCCACATAGAAGGACTTCCTGACTACTGTGGCAATGTGACTATCAAAGGACAGACTACTGTCCACCTGGGTCCCAAGGTCTCTTATCACACATTCGGTGTTAAGTAGACTGCTGTCTATGTAGTAGTTCATGGGTACAGAGTTTCTACCAAAGGGGATGATAATGCACTTATAGGTTCATAGGTTCATAGGTTGGTACTAGGCTATCAGCCCTAGGGCCTATACAAGCCTAGCCATAACAATTCCCTGGCTATTTCTTCCCACATTATTTACTTTCCTGGACCCCTGTCTAGCAGGGTGACTGACGTGATCCCTGGGGTGAATTTCCTTTCTCCCATCCAATCGTCAAGGTTCCTCTTGAAGAGGTCCAAAGAGGCACTCTGCTTGACATGTATGGGCAATCTATTCCAGAGTCTGGGGAGTCTCTGGGTCAGGAACCTATCCCTCCAGCATGTTTTGTTTATTGTGATGACAAGGTTTAGATCCCTGGAGCATGTAGCTCTGAGGGATTGGGATTTCTTTAAGTGTAGCATGTCCAACAGCTCTGGGTTTGACATGGCCTTGTATGTTAAGCAGAGATCGCCTCTGAGTAGGCGATATGTGACAGAGTATAGCTGGAGTTTTTAAGGCGGTCAGCGTAGGGCATCTGCTTTAGGCTTGTGATTCTTTTAGTGAGGTATTTCTGAGGCCTTTCCAGTTGTTGCAGATGTCTTGAGAGGTACATACCAAATGGGGCGTTGTATTCTATAATGGGTCTAATGAGGGATGAGTACAGTGGGACAATGACCTCCTTTTTTCTGGATGAAAAGCCCTTTGTGATGAGGTGTGCCACATAGAAGGATTTCCTGACTGTTGTGGCGATGTGGTTATCGAAGGTGAGACCACTGTCCACCTGTGTCCCTAAGTCTCTTATCACACTTTCTGTTTTTAGTGTACTGCCCCCTATATGGTAATTCATGGATACATGTTTTTTCCCAAAGGGGATAACAATACATTTCTTGGCATTGAGCTTGAGGCCATGGCTCTGACACCAGGCATCTGTCTCAACGAGGCCCTTCTGTAGAATTTCCACATCATTTGGGGACTTGGCTATGGCTCCTAGTTTGCAGTCATCTGCGAACTTCGTTAGCCAGAGACCTTCTGTGTTAGCCTGTACTTCAGAAAAGTAGATACCAAACAGGAGAGGTCCCAGGACTGAACCCTGTGGTACTCCACTTGTCACTGATTTGAGGTCAGATTTAGAGTGTGCAACTTTTACAGTGTGGGTTCTGTCAGTGAGCCAGTTGGCAACCCATCTTGTTACGTAGGGATTTATACCAAGTTTAGTGAGTTTAGCTATAATTCCAGAATGGGGGATGGTGTAGAAAGCCTTGGCGAGGTCAATATAGGCTGTGTGAACCACCTTACCCTCATTTATGGCCTGGGAGACTGCCTCAAAGACGTCGATCAGGTTCAGGAGGCATGATCTGCCTTTCACAAACCTGAACTGGGCGGGATCCAGAGTTTGGAGGTTACCAATGTCTTTGTTTATGAGTTCCATGATGATACGTTCCATGGCTTTGCAGACCAGGCTCATCAGGCTAATAGGGCGATTGCTCCTGGGATCAGTGGTGGCTCCTCCTTTGTGGAGTGGGATAATTGTTGCTGTACTCCATTCAGTAGGCACAAAGCCTGAAGTGAGACTATGATTGAATATGGTGCTTAGGTGGGAAGCCAGTTCATTCTGAAGTTCGTGTAAAATGCAGCCTGGGATGTTGTCCAGTCCCATGTATGCTGTGTTTTTGGCTTTAGAGAGTGCAGCTTTTACCTGGGTAGTTGTGATTACAGGGACTCTGCATTCTTCCTGCATAGATATGGGCCCTTTAGGGGGTGAGGGGAGGTAAAGTTAGCACTGAACCTATCTGTCAGGATGTTGGCAATATCAGTTGGTTCTGTAATTTTCGTGCTGTTGTGCTGTCACTCAGAGAAGATCTGGGTGTTGCCATTGAGATTCTTGACATAGCTATAGAATGCTTTCTGGTTGTCCTTAGAATCAATGGCGATTTTGATTTCGTAGCTAGCTTTGGAGGATCTTATAAGGGATCTCAGCTTCTTACTGAGGCTGACCAGGGAACTCCTCCACTCATGGGATTTTACTCTCTTTTGCAACAATTTCTTCCTTCTGTTGTGCAGATTTTTTATGTCAGGAGACCACCAGATTGGCTTCCTTTTTTTGGAGGATAGCGTCTTGGATCTGTTTGGGATAGCACGATCCATGCACTCGTGTAAGTGCTTATAGAGTGCGTTTGTGTAGGATTCAGCAGTCATAACTGTATTGTCCATCTGCATGGGTGTCATGAAGTTCACCACTTCTGTCTTAAGAAGCATGAAGTTGGCTTTGGAGAAATTTTTTACAGTGGTTTCCTTAATGGGGGGTGAGGGCTGGATGTGGATATCAAGGGTGATTCGCTTATGGTCAGATCGAACTTCAGGTGTAGAACACCGGTGACTCATGTTGGTAATGACTAGGTCTAGGATATTTTTGCTCCTGGTGGGGATGTGGATAAGTTGATCCAGGGCATTGGAGTTTATGAATTCCAGAAAGCGTTGTGTGAAGGAGTTGGTATACAAGTAGTTTTCCCAGTTAATGGTGGAGTAGTTGAAATTGCCCATTATTAGGGTGTTTGGTTGAACCCTAATATTTCCAGTACATCAAGAAAAGAGGAGTGGGAATCCTGAGGCATGATGGGGGATCTGTAGCAAGCTACAATTTGGATTGCAGTTTTGCCCAGAGTTAGTTGCACTTGGATAACCTTGGATGCATTATGCTGAGCAACTAGCCTGGAGGTGTGAATATCCTTAATGAATATGGACACACCTCCGCCTTTGTTGTTCTGGTCCAGGTTACATGGCTGGAAGTGTGGTATGAGTTATAGCCTGGTAGTGCAGAAGTGCTCTCTGGAGCCTTGAACCAGGTCTCAGTCACTGCACAGATATCGGTGTTCTCCATTTTAAGGAGTGCCTCAAGTGAGTGCATTTTTAGATTTAGACTTCTAGCATTGAGTAGCATTAACCTCAGTTTTTGCTTGCCTGTTCCTGTTATGGTGGTGAATTTGTCATTTGAACTTTGCCTAAAAAAAGGCACTATAGGGGCGGCAAGAGCCTTAGCCAGTATCTGGAATCTCAAAGGTGACAGGTGCAGGCCATCTCTGGCAAAGCATAGTGGTCTGTCGACCATGTCATCCCAAGCAGACAGATATTGAATCCCCTTAGAATGACACCAGAAGCTTAGCCAATTGTTGAAGTCAATCATTTTGTATAATCTATAGATTATAGATATAGCCATAGTTAAGTTTTCATTCATTTTAGTAATTTATTGAAAGAGTTGTCAGAATTTCTTATATAGCTCAGTTATATTTCAGCTACTTTATTTGTTATTTTGCTGGTATTTGATTGTCTCATTGAGTTCAGTGCTTATGTTGTAGTTTTTATGCTTTTTGTTTTAGATTTTGTATTTTAATATTAATTAATTTCTACCACAGGGAGTTAAGTTAGGGTGTGATGTGTATGTATATATATTTTGTGTGCAGTCTGTAAGTTATGTCCTTGCTTTACACTGAAGTAAATAAGGGAGGCTGTCTTATATGTCTTTCTTTTATTTGTTTTACTTTCTTCTCCAAAATATGTGCAGGTGTGAGTTTGGGGGCACTATTTAGAAAGACTGGGGCATTCAGACTTTCTGTGTGTGTCTGTCCTCTCTGGTATATTGTGCGAATGTTAGTTTCATTTGTAATAAGTTGCATAATAATTTCAAGTTTAAGGGGAATTCCTGCAGCATCTAATGTTCACAAAATATATAGATAAGTATTTATTTATTTTATTTTACATTTGTTTACCAGGAACGTCTAACTGGGCAGGTACACATTTTCAGCAGAGGCCCAGGGAGAAAAGCTCAACATACAACACATTATAACATAGATATAATTGAACTGATGATACAACTCTAAGTACAAAATGAGTTTAAATAATAAATCTAGTAGATGGAACAGCAAACAAAGACACATATTTATTTTATTTATTTTACATTTGTTGACCGGGCTAGTCTAGCTGGATGCATGTCCATTTTCAGTAGAGGCCCGGGGAGAAAAGCTCCATGTTGAGTACAACAAGCCATTAACAAATGATATACAAAATAACAATATAGAATAAAAAACACCAAAATTAGGTACAATCATGAAAGAGTATACAGAGGAATACAGCAAAATAGAGTCAAGGAAGAAGTATCAATTAGTTGTATACAAAAACTGAGCATCATTTTTTTTTTTTTAATATAATACCACATAATATAATATAAACCACAATATAGCAACAAGATCAAATATCATGACAAGCCATAAAGAGCTAATAATATCCATCTTAAAAAGTAAAAAAATATGTATTTTTCAGCTGAGTCATTATATACATGTGGTGAAAGCAAAGAAGAAAGGAGGAAGATAAATTGAGGTAGAGGAAACTTCAGTAAAGCAACATAAGGCTGAATAGACATTATGCACTGAATAGGGTGAGAGGTCATCAGTACTTACTTTAACCCAGACTGTTGTATGACCAGAGCCATATATTAGCCAGGTGACTTCTGAGTGATTTTTTAAAGTGAATACAATTGGTTGTGGATCTTTTATTTTGGGAGAGTGTATTCCCGATTTTGGATACATAACTAGAGTAAAGAGAATCACCCACAGTGTTCATAGTTTTGGTTACCTTTAATAGTGATTTATTAGTGGAGCATAAAACTTGGTGATTGGAATACAGTTCTACTATGTTTTAGAGAACTGGTGTTTTTGCTGGATGGTTTGTAAGTTTATGAGCCATTGTCAGTTGATTATAGGATAGGAGGTGTGGAAATTCTAACCAGGAGAGTTGTTTTAGTGATTGACAGTCATGTGATCTATGGGTAGAGTCTGCGGCAAATTTTGCTATTTCATTGTAACACGTATCCAATTTTCTTAAGTCTGTTTTCCTGAGGTTAGTATGTATGGGTGAGGCGTAGAGGAGTGTTGAGAGGAGATGTGTTCTTGCAGTGACTATCTTAGTGCTATTGGTTAGGAGTTGTTTGTTTCTATACAGGCTTCCTAGTTTCTTGTGTACGTTCTAAATTGTTTGTGAGATCAAATTGCATGCTACTATCAATAACAACACCTAAGAGTTTTGTCTGGGTTACGGGTGTAATGAGTATATTACCAGCGGCAGTAATGGAGAAGGTAGGAGAGAGGATTGTGGATCTAGAGGGTTGGAGGATCATAAGTTTGGTTTTATTAGGACTGAGTATGAGTAGTGAGTCTGATAACCATGTTTCAGTTACAGAGAAGAACTTTTGTGTTGAGTCTGAGACTTGTTGGCCAGTATGGGCAGCACATATAAGTGTGGGATCATCTGCATATTGGATTAGTGAAGCTAGAGATGTAGCCATGTTAAGATTATTTGTAAAGGAATTAAAAAGAAGGGGACCTAAAATGGATCCCTGTGGGACCCCCTAATGTGACAGAAATTAGGGGGAGAGATCCTGCAACCATTTTACTGCTTGCTGGTGAACTGTTAGATAGTTTCTAAACCAAATTAGAGCAGAAGAACTAAGGTTTAGGTTGAAAAGTATAAAAAGAAGTTTGTGATGGGAGACTGTGTCAAAGGCTTTGGACATATCAAGAAAGGCAGACAAGACTCGTTTATCTTTGTTCCTGTATTGATTGATGGTATTGGTGAAGCTTATGAGGGCAGTTGTGGTACCATGATTAGGTCTAAATCCATTCTGAGAACTGGCAAGGAAGCAATTGGTTGAAAGATAGCATAGTAGATGCGAGTGGATGCAATTTGCAAGAATTTTAGAAAGTGGTGATAGAATGTCAATAGGTTTAAAATTTGAGAGCTCAATAGAGTTACCACCTTTGTGCAGGGGGATTATGTAAGAGATTTTCCAGATCTCTGGGACTTGGTGTTCAGCTATAGAGCGGTTAATGAGTATTGAAACAGGACAGGAAATAGCATCAGCTGTTATCTTGAGATGTTCTGCCGGTAAGTTGTCGGTTGCCGTTGTTGTTGGTTTTAGTTTTTTAAGCATTTTTTTATTATATTTGCAGAGACCCCGGGTAGAAGAAGGTGCTGCTGCCATTACTGTTTTCCGTTGAGGGTACAGATGGTGGAGTGACAGTTATTTTTGGTTAGTGATAGGATGCTTTTGGTGACGTTTTTTGTTAAATTACTTCACACTGGCATCTAAATCATTTGGTGTTGATGCTTGACCTGGATGTAGGATAGTTTTGATTGTGGACCAGAATTTTTGTGGCTTTCTTTGGTGTTTCAGTTGTAAATTGGTATGATATTTTTTTCTATCTTGTTTTAATTGATTTTTGGTTTTGGTTCTAAATTATTGAGTTGGGTTTACTTTTAGTTTGATGAATAAAATCTCAGCATTATTAAAAGCTGGGGTGTCATGGTTTAGAGGTTGCAATGTAAGCTTGTTTTTAAATACATTGGCTGCCCCTCCACCTCTTTTTCCTTTCTTGTCTAACCTAAGTATATTATAACTAGGGAGGATAATCTCATTTTCATCTACGTGTGGCTTCAGCCAGGTTTCTGTTAGAAGAGCTATATCTGGTGACTAGAGTGAGAGGGTGGTATGAAGTTCCTGAACCTTATTAACAAGACTTCTAAGGTTGATGTTTACAAGTAATAGGTTTGATCCTTTCCGAGGTAGATTTAATATATTCTGAGGCTGACAGCATGTGTTTCTGGGTAACCATGGGGTGGGTTTGAGGCATGGGTTTGACTGGATGTCACCATTTATTATAAGCTGAGGTGCTATGTTTATAATAGTGTTAAGGTATTTAGTTATGGTTTTATGAAACCTAAGGAAGATATGAGATGAAACATCAAGTGGGGGTATGTTATAGGTGAGTTGGTTGAAGAAAGTGGTACTGAAAATTCCTGGAGATATTTCACAGTATACAGATATTGTTTGATGTGAGTAAGGGGATGTATTACCATGGGGGTCTACTTCAAAACATCTAAAACCCATAAAATCTAATTTCATAACATCGAGACCAGAACATCTAAAACCCAAAATATCTAAAACCCATAACATCGAATTTCATAACATCGAAAATGTGCATCGGAACATCAAACACTACAAATCACATAAAAATAACATCCCCTCCACATATAACAACACCAAACTACCAAACACACTTTTTACTATGTTTCTGCAGGGGGGAAAGCCCCATGCACTCCCATGTGAGGGGGCTCCATCCCTCAAACCCCCTGTAGATTAAATATACCAACTCCGAGTTTGCACTACAGTGGGAAAAAGTTAATTTCCTAACCCCACTGTGTCACGATCACCATAAAGAATGTACACATAATGTCTATATCACTTACCTGTATGACCTAAAAAACACATACAGTATGGCAAAATAAATGCTATATAAAGAGTATTTAATTCCTACACTATATAA
The DNA here is from genome assembly GCF_019279795.1 of Protopterus annectens. Taxonomy (NCBI): domain Eukaryota; kingdom Metazoa; phylum Chordata; order Ceratodontiformes; family Protopteridae; genus Protopterus; species Protopterus annectens. The sequence goes on along the minus strand of NC_056751.1, from coordinate 676,540,957 downwards.
ATAATAACTATAGAAATGAAAGCTACAACATCTCATAGTGATACCACAAGATTAACAGATTAAACTATAACATTTACATATGTGCTGATACACTGTTACATATTATACATTTAATACACTGTTACATATTATATGTTTTAGATGTTATGAAATTCAGTGTTATGAGTTTTAGATGTTATGGATTTTAGATCTTCTGGTCTCGATGTTATGAAATTAGATGTTATGGGTTTTAGATGTTTTGAAGGGGACCCTACCATGGCTGGGTTAAGATATGGTCAGGTGGGAGTAAGCAGTTAAGTAAGCAGCTAGGGAAAGAATTATCAGTATTATATACAGGGGTAACATTTTATGTTGTAGAAACATGTATATTTTGGGATGAGATGTAGTATAAGGTACAGTTGAAAACTTTTAATTTGAAATTTGAGGTAGTAGACTGAAAGAGAAGATGAAAAGGATTTATAAATTTAGAGCAAGTTAAAGATGTGTTCAATGGGTGTAAGACAGTTGCATTGGAGAGTAGCTAGTGGTTGGACAGTGTGGTGTAATTATTTAATAGATGCAGTCTGTTGTTAGGCTGTCTATGTGGAGTGGGAGTGGCTAGAGGAAAATAAATGTAGGTGTAGGGGTGGATGGGATTTGGAGGTAGGTCTAATGAGCAGAGTGAGTACTAGTGAAGCAAGGGCAAATGGAGCAGGTAGACACAGGTCTTGGCTTGAAATGAATAAAGAAGAAAATCAGTCAGAGGCTATGGGACTAAGGTATGTTCCTTCACTCTGAAACTCTTAATTGTTATTTTGTTCCATATTAGATTCTATCAGCTATCCGGTAAAATGTTAGGTATGTACTGGTGAATTAGTGTTCTGTCTAAGCACTGAAGAAGATGGTGAGATTTTATTTGTTTAAAACATAGACCGTGTTGGGGGGGGCAGATAAGGGGTGGGGTTGAAACTAAGCCACTGTTGGCAAAGGAGGAGTGCTGACCAATTCAGTGTTAATTAAGCAATACCTTAGATGAGATGGCTTATTTAAGATAGATTTTTTATTTATTTATTTATTTTTTTTGTAGTACAACTTTTAAAAATAAGCACCTATTTCAAAAAGCTTGCAATCTCTTTTGCTTGCAAACAGCATCCGAAAGTGCCCATTTCATGTAAATGAGTTTAAAGCAGTAGCCAGGCTTGTTAAGTGGGGAGGTGAACCCAGTCAGATTCAAGGGAGATGTATATACACTAAGGGAAATAAGAGAGAACAGTGTGAATCAACATGTGTAGGAAGCTTCAAGCAACAAACAACACTGAGAACAACAGCTTCCAGATTCAGATGCACTTCATTTACAAAGGCTGCTTAAAAACTTGACAAAAATCATTACACATCATATCGTTTAAAAGCTGGTAGACTAAAATACAAAAGTCCTTGAGAGTATAATAGTAATGCACAGTTCAAGTTAATATATAGCCAAATCCACCTTCAGCTTATAAGCCTTCCTATTACATGAACTATTAGAATAAAATACAGTATATGTATAGCAATGGATGAATGCAGTACATGAAATAGAAGATTAGAAGGTAATCCACTTTCACTTGCTAAACTATTCTAAAAAGTGATCGTTTGAGTATTAAAAGATGACCAACAGTTACAACACTTCAAAATCAAATAAAACAAGTTTATGGTCTCTAGACACTAGCAATAGTGACTGGACAGTGCTAATAACATTGCCATTCTTTACCAGTTCCAGCAGTAGACAAATTGAGAACAGTGATAATTCCAAGGTTTGTTTGTTTCTTTCGACTTTTCCCGGTTAGGGGTCGCCACAGCTGAACTCTGGTCCGCTAATGATTGGCAATATATTTTTACGTACTGGCTTGCCAGGCCTAATGCACAACCTTCAATGAAGGAATGCCCATTCACGCATTTCGCCACACAGAAGACGCTCTAACTGAGAATCGAACGGTCAACGTCTAACTGTGAGGCGACAACACTACCGCAGCACCAGTGATAATTCCAAGGTATTAGTTTAAAACAGTTGTTTGCATTGAAATAGACTTACTTTGGAGACATTCAATGCCGAGGGAAGTGAGCATTTGCAGTGGGACTCAGATATGGTACCCACATCTTATAAAAGTTTAGTTTAGCCATTACTGCAAGTGGAATGGGAGGGGGGCAAAGCTGTTCAACCAGTAAAGAAAAGGTTAACCAATACCTTAGTAAGTTGAGACTCAGGTCTTGGTGTGAAATAAATAAAAAAAGGAAATCAGTCAGAGGCTATGGGAATAAGGTATGTTCCTTCACAATGAAACTCTTGTTAATTGTTATTTTGTTCCGTATTAGATATACAATATGTGATAATATGCAAAGGATTTAAATAATGGGCCAGGCTCATGAATTACTTTATTTCTGCACTGCTCTCATGTGTGATAGTACCATTTTGTATTCATTAAACAGATCTACACATCGTGTAGAGCTGCTGAACAAAGGTAAACAGCACAGTATAAGCAGCTAAATGCAAATGAACCATTCCAATATGGTGGAGGCATTCAGGAAGCTGTAAAGTAACCATGTATAGATGTTATGAACCCCAAAACCTATTAGAATACAGCCCGCATCACACTTAGAAAAATAAATCAGTGCTAGAGGCTACTGCTGCTCTTTTAGATGTGTATGTGCAACAACCTCAACTCTATGCTGCTGATGCTGCAGATACGCTTCATCCAAGATAAAGAAGGGTGTAAAGACTGAATTTATCATATAATGGACTGCATAATATTAAAATAGTGGAGAGATATGAGGGAAAAACTACAAAAAATCTGCAACCTGTGCAGCCCCAAGTCATACCCAGGGGAAATCAAGGGGAATGTATATCAGTGGAAATTAAGGTATGTGTAGCATTAAGGATATTAGCTACTGGTACTTTGCAAAGACCCACAGGGGATATACTAGGGGTGTCACAGGCTTCAGTTTCCAGAATATTTCACCAGTATCTAAATGATATGCTACAATATATAAAGGAGTGCATCTATTTTCCATGCAGAGCGAAGGAGAAAGCAAGAACAATGCAGGGATTTTATACTCTTGCACACTTCCCTGACATTTTAGGGGACATAGACTGCACTGACATAGAAATAAAAGCCCCACCTGTTGAACAAGGAAGTGACAGGAAGTGATTTCGCTCAATTAACTTCCAATTTGTCTGTAATACCAGAGAGATCATCCTCAATGTCTGTGCAGGCAACACAGGTAGTTATCACAACATATGGCACACCTCATGGCTTTACAGAAGATTTGCTAAGGGTAATATTCCACAAGGCCATCTACTGGGTGATGCAGGTTATGCACTGGAACTGTGACTCATGACACCATCAGAAATGCACACACACCCACAGAAGAAGGACGCAATAATGCACATGATCAAACTAGAAGCATCATAGAGCATGTGTTTGGCATGCTGAAGTCACGGTTCCCCTGCCTTGACAAATCAGGGGGGTGACCTGCAGTATGGCCCATGCACCTATGCAAAAATTCTCACAGTCTGTGCCATGTTGCACAATATCATCTTGAGGAAACAGCTACAACAGGGACAGCAAGGATCAGGACCACATATTTCTGGACTACAGGTAAGAGCAGCACCTCCCACACATACAGATCAGGAATCTGACGGGGAACCTCCAGCTGCAGAGCTAGCTGGTAGATGTAGGTGTGCATAGTATGTCCTTGCCCTGGCTAAGAGGCAAAACACAGGACACATGTTCACTACCTAAGATTCAACAGTCAGTGCACACACCCAGCAACTAAGACACAAATGATAGTACACACACACACACACACACACACACACACACACACACACACACACACACACACCAGTGATTGAATACACATAACAGCAAAGCACATACAAATATTAAGTGATGCCATCCAATGTCAACAAATGTTACTTACCCTTATAATGTCTGTGTATGAATAGCATCAAACAGAGACAGCCGCATAGCACATAAGTCCTAACTGCAGTAATATCAAGGTAAGTGTTGAACCTGTAGTAGATGAACAAATGTGTAAAAAGATAAACTACCTGCATAGTGTCAGGATCGTAACTATCCACTCTGTGCATTACACATACATGCACCCCTAAGTCAAACATAAATAAACAAAGCTCATGGCACAGTCATCATCATTCTCACAGGGTGGGGGGTGCAGAAAGAAATGCTATATGTGCAGTACAGCAGCAGTGAAATTTCAATAGCCAAATATGAACATGCAAGCAGTGTGTGTAGAGGACAAACAAACTTATAAAATAGTGTAGTGATTTGTAGAAGAATTTCCTCCAAATAACTAACATTGCTCTGTCTTTATCAAACAGACTCTCCACCTTCTATTTTATAGCTACACCATTACCTTCCTATAGTGTAGATTCAACCCTATGAGCACTACAAAGATGCCAATGAGGTGTAAAATCATTAGTATTCCCAAATACCAAAAAAATCACTTGGTGTAGGGGATGTAATCATGGTGTAGATAGCTACACAACTGCATACACACACCCTAGGACTGCAGAGAGGAGCAATAACAACTGTTAGCTGCTAATGGCTTGCAAGAGTTTCTGACTGGTCTGACAACAACAAGCAATACTGAAGCAACTGCTCTCTCTGAAGTGTTTGTATCATGCAGAGTAGACATACAATAAAAAGGTTTAAGCACATTGAAAGCTATGAGAACAACCTTCACAACACTGGCATCCTTGTAGTAAGAGAACACTGCCCATCATCTGCTTAAAATCTGTCTGAAATGCTGGTCACCTATATTACAGACTGAAACAAAGATGCAAACACATGGCAATGATAATGCATTTCTGTAGTTAAGCTGAGAGGAGGGGAAGATGTTTAGGAAATAAAGAGAAGTAGCTGGCAGTGTTGGCAACCTGACTATAAAATGGTGTCGACCATTATTGCTGTGAAGTATTAGTCAATATGACATTCATCTAGCATGTTGAAGGAAACGAGAAAGTAACATTTTCTAGTCCTGTGTTGCTGGCAAAGAGGGATAAGAAACATAAAAGTGTGTGTTTTGTTATTGCACTGTTTTAAGGGTTAAATTCTAGATAGCATGGTGTCTGACAGAGTTAATGCATATTTTCTGAGCATATGATCAGGTTGTACCACACACACAGACCTAGGAACCTTCACAATCCTCCTTCTTCATATTTATTGCTGTGTATGTGTTCTACTGACAAGTGTCTACTACTTTTTTTCCTTTTTTTGTTCTTCATTTGAACGTGTTTTGGCAGTGCACACTGTTGACGATAGTGTTTTGAGGCAGTGAACGAGAGTCTACTGCCCAAGGTATACAATAAGAAATGTAACTGGTCTTGCCATCAGTATTGCATTACACATTCACATAGGTGCATTTTGCTAGACCACTCTGAACAACAGTAAGACAAAATTGTGTGGAATATAAATTGTTACATATGATCCTGTGTGGAATATAAATTATGTTCTTTTCCTGTGTAATATCAACACTTCTTAGCAGAGTACAAACAGTGCTCACAGTTGAAGGAAACTGAACAATTTCATTGATCTTATCTGCATTAGTGCAAACATGTTTGGCATCACTGCACAGTATTTCTAATGAGTGAGTAATGTGCACGTTTTGTATACCTGTTTCTGAGGCAGAAGCTATAAATGCAGTGACTTTGGTCCCTTAAAACAGTTTTTCATGAGTTCAAATCCATGCAGCATGAATGGATTTCAGAAATTATTACTCCATCTGTAGGAATCACTGTCATCATTACTTGATATGCTTTTTACTGCTGTGCTTGCCTTGTGCACTTACTGACTGCTATGACTCATGCATTCAAGATTACCTGATTAAGAAAAAAATGAAAAATGTTATCTGGGCAGCCTTCTGTAATGCAAACAGGCTTAGTGGCTGTCAGCTCTCTGGGCAGTAGAGAAAATCCACCTATTAACCTAGATGCAAATTCAGTAAAGCTTACACAGTAACTTTTTCCATATGCATGTCATGGTGTGATGCAAACACTGGCACAGCAAGTTTTGCAGTCAGTAAACTGTGTAGCAGCTCACAATCATGTGCACTCACACGCAATACTGGAAACTTTCATGAAATGCAAATTTCAGTATAAGTAGCTGAAATTTATGCTAATGAAATGAAACAGCATGGTGGAGTGATTCAACAACATCAAACACAACCGTGAAGACTCTGTGCCCTTGTTGATAGTGTACATAGAAATTTTCCATGTACAGGACTCTACATGTAAAAGTCCAGAAGTATGGTGAGAATTCCCATGAAAATGTAACAACACATCTATAATGGGTGATGTATACACTGTGGATGTTTGAAAGCATCAGGGAGGTGAGTCAGATTGGCATAACTTTACATTATTTTTTACCTCATGTTTGCGCAGTGCACTGCTTGCCACAAAAGGTTTTAAATATGAATACCATAAACATCATGTAAAAAAGGAGTAAAATGAAGTGTCACAATAGGTAAAGTAATACCCTCCTTTCTGTCTTTAAATTTGTGCTCCCATGCTGTTGTTCAGTTACATGGCTACTAACTCTGTAGATTACAGGCTGACATCATGGTTATTATGCAAATGAGTGCAAAATTCATTGGATTTGTTACATCACAAAAAGCTGGAACCATGTTGGGATTTCCCCTTTGTGTAAGCTCCTACACAGTGTTTATGTTTCCAGTGGATGTTGATGACAATGGGGGGGGGTATCAGATCACTTTCTTTTTCTGGGGTGTATTGCATGTGTTTGCACAGAGTGCAGCAGTACAAAAACAGTGAAAGAGGAAACAGGAGTTTTGTCTGACAGACAACCACAGATACTGGATACATTAAATTATTGCCATTAGTAATCCAGAAATCCAGGCCTGGAGTAGAAATAGGAGTGAGCTGTAGTAACAGGTATATATCACATAATAATAAGAGTCAGAGGTGAGCAATCTGTTTTGCATTTATGCACTGCTTACCTACACTCAAACAGTAAAAATAAAGGGAAAGGCACATGTGTGTACACTTAACCATAGCACAAATCCGATGCTTCTGTCATATCCCTCTCTCTCTCATCCAGTTGAATCAGTCCTCCAAACATGTCTCCTCCATGTGGCCTGCTGATCTATCATAAGAACCTTAAGAACACTTGCGGTCATGTCACAATCAGACATGTGCGGTGGTGCATGCGTTAAGTACTCTGATCTGTATTATGTAAACCTTGATAGTGGTTCTAGCCTCACTGCACCCAACTTGGTGTGTGTGTGTGTGTGTGTGTGTGTGTGTGTGTGTGTGTGTGTGTGTGTGTGTGTGTGTGTGTACATAAAGAAGGGTGTAATTGTGTATCCCACAATGACTTATTGAATGGCATGATTTTGCCCTGTTTTTATGCTTGCACAAACATCCAGTCAAGGCAGTCCTCCAAACCCTTGTCCTCTACTTGGCCTACTGGTGTCATCTGCCATAAGATCACCTGCAATGCTGGTGACATCAGACTTGTGCTGTGGCATGTGCATTAAGTACTCTAATCCATAGCATATAAATCTAGATAGATATTGGGGTTCTGTTCTAACTGCAGTCAACTGTATGTGTATGAGCTGTTGGTGGATGTTACACAGAGCATTTTACAGCAGCCTAAAGGACTCTGTCCTCTTGTCTTCAACAGACACTGCTCAGATTATTGGATATGTATACATCACAGGAGGCCATGGTCACACACTAGCCTGACAGACAGGTAGATGTCACTGCATCCTATATAAGACAGACAACAGTGCCATTCCTGCTATTGTATGCACAAACATCATATTTGCAATGGTGATGGACAGGTTGACAGAGTAGATCATGTAGGAGTTCTCATGGACTATGATTTTTGTGGATGATATTGTGATCTGTATTTTGAGCAGGCAACAAGTTTATGAGAACCTGGGGAGGTGGAGATATGACTCTACTGAGGAGAGGAATGAAGGTCAGCAGGATTAAGACAGAATATATGTGTGTGAATGAGAAGGAGGACAGATGAATGGTTAGGATGCAGGCAATACAGTCAGGGAAGGCATATGATGTGAAATACTTTGTATCAACAGTTCAGAGTAATGGTGAGTGGGGAAGACAGGTGAAAAAGAGAGACCATGCAGGGTGGAGTGATGGAGAAGAGTCTGAGGAGAGAGTTTTGACAGACGGTACCAATAAGACTGAAAGAGAAGGTCTACAAGGTGCCCCCCCTGCTGCCATCAAACTTACTATAAACCATGTGTGCAACATCACCTCCAAGCTGTGGCATCTACAATGAGAAAGTTATCAATTTCCTCTCCAAGACTAGTAGCACAGTCTCCATGGAGATGGCATTTTGGCCTGTGTTCTTCATGTGCTTCAACATTAAGCTACTCCCCAGGCACCATATTCAACCACAGTCTGAATACTGCTGTTGTCTACATTAAATGGAATACAGTCACCATTTTCTAACCACAGAAGAGATGACTGGCAAAATACAAGTGTAATTAGGAACCATAATTTTATGCAACCTCTCCCATAAAGCAATGGATACAGTTTGCATGCATCTCAGACACAAGGAAATAGGTGTCTTCCAAACACTAGATGTGTTCCAGTTAGGTGTTCTCAATGGTATCTTGTGGCTGCAAAATCTGGTGCAATTCAAGACTGTAACCAGAGACATATACAAAAGTCAAAGATGTGCACACATCCTATTGTAACTTGGCCAAGGCCTTCAACACAATCCAACATTTGTTGTCAGTGGGAAACTAACCAAGATTAATATCAAATCCTATTTTATCAGTTGGGTTTGCAAATGGGATCACAGACCAATTAATATCAAATCCTATGTTATCAGTTGGTTTGCAAATGGGATTACAGACCAACTGCATTCAATCACAGTGTGAGACTTCACCACAAGCAGCAGACATGTTACCTTTGTGGTAATAGAAGTGTTAGTGCTGTGGCCCTTCATGTTTGACATATACTTCTCAGAAGTCCAGAACAAAACAGAAGGTCTGTGGCAAACCACCTTTTTGGCAATAATGACTGCTGACAAAGCCATGGGTGTTACATCAACTGCACAAAAATGTATTGGCATTCCCTATGGTAATAACAAATGGTTCTGCTTATCATAAAATAACCAAGAATACACTATTTCCCAATTCTGTATTGCTAGACCTTGGAACACATGTGGACTGCAACCTGGGTGTACTATGGAGAGGATGGCATTCTACATCTTACATCTGATTAGCAAAGGCATTACAGCAATAGCAAAATATATTATTAATCCCATATACTCATCCCTCATCAGCCATATTAATGAAAATAATCCTCCCTTTGATATACTAGACACCTGCACCAACTTGACAGACCTCAGACATTTCTGAGTAATAAAAAATCAGAGGTTCTCCAACACATGTCTTCGGTGGGCAGATTGACGTATTTGTCACTGTATGCAGTATCATATAAATAGCTTTGAGGCAGATTATTTATGCCTTACAGGCCTATCTGTGGTCAAAATGGGGGAAAATGCCACACATGTGTAAATAATGTGGGATTCAAGTTACCTGTTCCAGGGACCTCAATGTACACTATGATATACATAGAACATGCTAGAGAGACAGATACATCTTTCAAATATCTTTTCTCCTCTGCTGTTGACTTCAAATACATGTCAAGCAGAGCACCTCCATTACCCTGTTGAAGGACAGGCTGGATGACTTGCTGTGGAAAGATTATCTGCCATGGATCACTGCTGCTTCTCTCCTGGACATTGGTGGTCCTTGCTAGACAAAACTTGGATGTGCATTATATCTGACTTTGAATATTATATTGTGATGTAATAGCTCTGCGTCTACACTATCAGGTCTATACCCTAGTCACAGCCTATGAACCCCAGAACCTATGGCAATGTACATGCAAACAGGATCATCATACTGTATTACCATTTCGTTGAGATTTGCCTTCAGTGCTGACATACAGTCCTGAGCTCGGAATCTGATGGGTTGACTTTCAATGTGCACCCATACATTTATACTAAACAATCCTTAAAGAGAAAGTTAGATGTATTAATAAGACACATTTAATTGTCTGAATTCACAGCCCTTACAAAAGCATCCACTATAAAGTAGATAAATTATTATGCCAGCAATTGTCTAAATGGCTACATGCAATCTAAATGACAGGTACAATTATCAGTTCAGCAGCACAAATGAAGATAATAAAGTCGCATTAATATAGATAATCACCCTGTGCATCAGACACATAGGTTCATAGGTTGGCACTAGGGTATCGGCCCTAGGGCCTATACAAGCCTAGTCATAACAATTCACTGGATATTTCTTCCCACAATATTTACTTCCCTGGACCCTTGTCTAGCAGGGTGACTGATGTGATCCTGGGGTGAATTTCCTTTCTCCCATCCAATCGTCAAGGTTCCTTTTGAAGAGGGCCAAGGAGGTACTCTGCTTGACATGTATGGGCAGTCTATTCCAGAGTCTGGGAGTCTCTGGGTCAGGAACCTGTCCCTCCAGCATGTTTTGTTCATTGTAATGATAAGGTTTAGATCCCTGGAGCATGTGGCTCTGAGGGATTGGGATTTCTTTAAGTGGAGCATGTCCAACAGCTCAGGGTTTGACATGGCCTTGTATGCTAAGCAGAGATCGCCTCTGAGTAGATGATATGCCACAGAGTATAGCTGGAGTTTTTTTAGATGGTCAGCATAGGGCATCTGCTTTAGGCCTGTGATTCTTTTAGTGAAGTATTTCTGCGGCCTTTCCAGCTGTTGCAGATGTCTTGTGAGGTACATACCAAATGGGGCATTGTACTCTATAATGGGTCCAAACAATAGATGACAAGTATGTGGCACAGTTATCATCACTTGGATTCAGGGATACTAAAGCTATGTGTTTTGTGGAGGGTGCAGGAGGCTTAGGCTGACACAAAAGGATGGCGAGTATGTGTGTGAGAAAGCAAAGAAAGCAGGCAAAATGGAGCATGTAAATGTTGCATGTGCGTCTGTAGGTGCCCTCAATACGCCATTCGTGTGAGAGTGTCTTCATGAACACCACCAAGCTCAGTGCTAGCCCTACTTGTTTGCATGTCATACAGCTGTGAGCTATGCATGGTACAGCTAATAGTTCATTGTCACCACCCTAGAACATGAGAACTGGCTCTGGCAGGAGTTGCACTGGCACCTCCATGCCCAAAGTCTGATGCTGTGCTACTAACTGAAGGTGACTGATATCTGCTGGACATGCTCACTTCATGGAAACACCCAGGACCACAACCCCATGTTCTGCTACATCAACCAGGGGATAGCACACTCCCTGCTGGAGTAGTGGGTGTACTGCCATTCTGGGAGCATAATTGGGTATGGGGATATTGGCTCTCAGCAGATTTAGTTGATGACTTATGCCCACAAGTTTGACCCTCCCCTCCTAGCAGACATTCCATCACAGATAAAGTGTGTTCCATGACAGATACACTACTTTCCCTCACAGACACATCCCATTCCAACGTGTCATTCAACCGATCCATTGAATCAACAACATGGTGGAGGTGGTGTCAGACTGTGCTACATCTATAACCCCGAGCATTCTCTTGGAGTTCCGTTTTGAATGCACTTGTGCCTCCATGACTGTACTAAACATACGTTGAGTGACATGTGATGAGACACCTGCAACAGGTTGGGGAGAGTACAGTAGGCCTCCTTCAAGCACCCCTATCAATCCACCTACATGGCATCTCACCAACAGTTTGGCTATGGCCAGTGTCAACAGTCATTGAATCCACAGTGGTAGCCACACTTCCCTGGTCAATGTCCTCGCCGTCCAACTGTCCAGTATCTATGGCCTTGGTGGACTGGGTATGATTAAGTATACTGGTTGTGTCTGGTGATGATGAGGGGGGTTGTTGGGTGTCAACATCTGTGTCAGAATCAGCCCCTGCAACCCCTGGCTGTACCTCTCTTTGGCCACCATTATTATCAGAGTCTGATGAGACACTGACATCAGGTGGCATGGGAACACAGAGCCACTTCCATGTTCACCTGTGATAAAAGGAAGGAAAAGAGAAATACATTAATACCTGCACTACTACTAAGCTGCAATATATGTTAAGCAAGTTAGACTGCTGTCACTATTACAGACATTCATACCTCTTAACCTCTTGGGGGAAAGAATGTGGACAAAGGCCCAAGAATAGGTATTTTGACATATTGCCCTTACAAATCTGGAAAGGTAAAAGAATAGCAGGTATTGCTTCACCATGACATTAATGAGTGATATGCACTTTTAATGTGAGATCTCCCATTATTTTATGTCTGCACTCTTTAATGACTTGTCAATAGTTTGCAACTCAATCACTATGATCTTAAATATGGCCCAGAGTATAAGTCACACATCTAGACATTCTGCAAATATCTGTACAGTTGACAAGTATGCAGACAGTACAGCAATCCATGATGAAAATGCCTTTGTTTGTGCCATAGCAGATAGTCACTTAAGCTCACACACCTAACACAACAGTCCATTCTAATATGTGCCACAGCAGGGACTCATCTCCCACCCCCCCCCCAAAAAAAAAAAAAAAAACAATATAACAGGCTTAGAGACAAATGTGCTGAGCAAACAACAATGCAACCTCCAAAGTGCTCTCAAAGGACCTATCCATGAAACATGTGTGTATAGTTATCACACAGCATTAGACCTTCGGCCTACTCTACATTCTCTGTACCTCGCAAATGGCTAGTTAAACAAGGTCATGTCATGAGTGCAGTTCTAACAAATGCTTACTGATTTACTTCACATCATTCCTACATACCAAAATATGCATTATTTATGATATATACCTGATGGAGTACAATAATCCTCTGTCAAAATATGCTGTTCAAATTTAAATGTGTAACTGATTTTGAATTCTGATACAACTCTCTTCCACATTGGTTTGCCTAGCTACATATTTGCCTTTTTATAATGGTGTACATTGCTAATTGATTGCATCTGACCAGGTCTGTGCTTCAGAGATACTAATTGCCCCATGCACTGCTGCATTGCACGCTAATCAACAAATCCAGTGGAGCTACTCAACAAGATACAAGGCATCAATGTAGACACCATGCCCTTTCTTATATGCGCAGTGAGGAAATAGTGGAGTACAGATACAACATAAGCACTGACAGATTGCTAGAAGCAGCTGCAGTTTACATACATTTGTGTCTGCTACAGGCTGAAGGCAATGGTGCTGCTGCTGCCGCCAACAGCCATAGGCAAAGAGGGTTTGGACTTTGCAGGTCAAGAACACAGTAGAGGAACTGTGGGATCTCTGGCAGGCCTGAGTCACATACAGAGACAAAGACAGTGAACCCTTCCCAGTGGAATATAAGGTACTGTATGTGTTAAAGTTAGTATGTTAGCCACAGGTACCATTAACAGACTACCAGGGGACATGCTTGGTGTTTCATATGAATCAGCATCCAGGATCTTCCAAACATTCCTGCATGCTATGCTACAGCAAGGCAGAGAGCACATATATTTTAACATAAGTTCTGAGGAGAGGATCACAAGCATGCTACAAATGTAACATATGTTACATTACTCTCCACTAATGTGTGCCATACATCGCAGTCATGTACACAATAGAACCACACCTGGAGAATAGAATAGGGTCTACATTTACCATAGGATCTACCACTAAAACAACTGCCAAGTCTTGTGTAATGTAATGGAAATCATAGAACATGTCTGCTGGTAACCCTTGCAGTTAGCATGACTTACATATGTGCCACATTCCCCAACTGCACCAGATGTGTGCTATGGAGAATATCTCCAAGGCTCACAGTGTGGATGCATGGTATGCACTGGAGTCATGGCTGATGAAACCCATTGGAGATGCATACACACACACACACACACACACACACACACACACACACACACGCACACACGCACACACGCACACGCACACACACACACACACACACACACACACACACACACACACACACACACACAATGTAATGAGACACACAGTCCAAACAGTAATGCCATAGAGCATGTTTTTCAGCTACTGCACTCACAGTGCCAGTGTCTACATACTTCTGGCTGAGGTCACCATTACAATCCACTGACATGTCCCTCAATGCTCATAGTATGTGCTATGCTACCCAAGTTAACATTGTGGAAACAGCTGCAGCAGGATCATCAAGGGGACAGAAAACACACCCTGCCAACAATGCCAAGGTCACCACAGCCACAGGCCAATGATGACTCATATAGGAATCAGCAGGAGGTATGGTTATATTCAGATATAGCCATTCTCAGTAAGTCCTAGCATTGGCTATGAGACAAACCACAGTGACTCAACACCTAGGAGGCTAAAACCATCCTCCGAGATCACTATACATCTTCATTAGGGATGCATTAGAGATATTAATTATCAATCATGACTAAATCATCCAATAGGCAGGATGGCAGACATGTAGGGTAACCAGACAAACACAGTCTTCTCAGTGCCATAACACATACACATCTTTGCTTGCCCACCCTGAAAAGAACAGTCAGTGCTTGATTGTGACATTCGACCTGTCTTTCTTTAGTTGGCAGCTGCATATCATATTATTCCCATTTGATATCCTTTGACATTGTAAATGCAATGATATTGAATGGTGTATACATTGCATGTCCCAGACTACTGGACAGATAATTGATGAATGACCTAGAAACACAGACATGTAAAATATTTCTGTATATTTACAAGCAAACATCATAATGTGGTGTGTAATCAGTAAATGCAGTATTGTAAAAGTGAAACATTTCACTAAATGTACAGGTAACCTAATATTTTATTATGACTGTACATTATTTTCAATTTGATTGTGTGCTGAACACCCCTCCTGTCACTTGTCTGGTCAGGATAAAACAGATGAACATTCGTGGGTTCAGTTCAAGCAGCTTTATTACACACAAACACATCAGGAATGAAGCTTTGTAACTTAATCTTAAAAATATTTATAAACAGACTGACTACCACACTCATACATGTAACACTCTGGCTGTTCTCTCAAAATGGCAGTGCTGCCTGCATGTGCTCACATGTGGAATTGCTTCTTAAAGGTACATACACATGCTCTGTTCTACATCCTCCCTCTTTGAGAAATGATCCATGTATGAAATGACAGTATTCAATGACACGCAATTTACAGAAATCCTCTTCTGACATGCAGTTATACAGAACTAATTATTTGACATGCAATCATGACCAGGTTGCTGTGTATTTTACACTAGGTCTACAAATACAACCTGATCATGTAGCATAAAAGTCAGAATTGGACCTAGCAACAGGGACTGTCAACAAGGAATGTTCAACCTTGGGCCAACTGGGACACCTTCAGGAATGGGAATGGATACTGAAACATGTTCCTCAGTATGAACATTGTCAGGGTTGCTCTGTCTGTATCACAGGTACAATGTTGCAATATCATTTCTGATACAGGAAGAAGATGCCTGCAGTTTTTCCTGTATTCCATACCCTCAGATTCCACTAAGTAGAATCTTGGCTCAGCATATATACCTCTCACTTGACCAATTCGATCAAAGCCTTAAGGCGTTTGCATCCTCACTGCCTCTCCTTCTTTCAACAGATGAAGAAATCTGCTCATTTTATCATAGCTGGACTTCTGAGAAGCATGCTTCTTAAAAAGTTGGGCTTTGATTGCTCTGTTGATTTTAGCATTAGGCACCAACAAACTAGAACTAATTGGAAGGTTGTCCTGGTTTGCCTAGCTTAGAAGTCCATGAGTAGGCCAGCCAAGTAGGTTGTCATGGGGTATATTTCTGAGATTAATTACTGTCACAGTTTCACCTCTCTAGTAATTGCTTTGCATCCTGTACTGCACGTTCAGCAAGGCCGTTTGACTGTGGGTATTCAGGACTACTAGTAACATGAATAAAGTCTCATTCCTTTGCAAATTTTCTGAAACAATTGACTGGTAAACTTGGTACTCTTGTCAGAAATAACTTTGTGTGGACTACCATGGACTGAGAAATGACATTTCATCTTGGTAATAACAGCACTGGACATTAGGTTAGGTAGCAAGTCGATCTCAAACAAGTTCAAAGAAGAGTCTACCAACACTAAGTAATGCTGATTGTTCCACTCAGATATGTCACTTGCTACTCTTGACCAAGGTAGTTCAGGAATTTGGCTTAGCTGAAGTGGCTCTTTTTGCAAATATGACTTCATATTGTTACACACTGAACAAGAAGAAAGTACTTTATCAATGTATTTTGATATAGAAGGCCAAAATACTAGTCCCCTTGCCCTTCTTTTGGTAGAATCAGAACTTGGGTGGCCACAATGCAAAATCTGAATGTAGTCACATTGTAAGGAAGTAAGGACAATAACTTTGTGATCTTTTAAAAATGATACTATCTTCCATCAGCATCTCATCTCTCTATGGAAAATAAAGTTGTACTTCTGGCAGTACACAGGTTTGCTTTGACAGCCATCCTACATTGATGAAGTGGTGTAGCTTTTGTAAAATTCGATCAGTTTTTGTATGATCCCTCACCTCATCAAAATGATGTACTTACATGACATCAAAGTGAAAATTCTCTGCATCAAGCAGTTCCATAGTATTTCTGGGTGATCTGTATAAAGTATCAGCCAGATAAATGTTTGCCTTTTGTATAGACCATTTTGAAATAATACTTTTATATTTTGAGCATCATTCTTTGTAGTCTTGCTGGAGTTGAATGCATAGGCTTCTTTAAAATAGTGGCTAGAGGTTGATGGTCAGTTTCTATAAGGACATCTCGGCCATAAATGCAATCATGGAACTTCAAACATGCAAACACAATTGCAGAAAGTTCCTTCTCAATTTGAGCATAATGAACTCAGTCTGGATAACAGTTCTAGATGCATAGGCAGCAGGTCTTCCCTTCTGAAGAATAACTGCACCAAGACCGGATTTTGAAGCATCACAGGAAAGATCAACTGGTTTGTGGACATCATAGTATCTTAATGTAGGCAGGTTGGCAATTTGCCATTTGAGGTTATCAAATGCTCTCTGGTGTTCTAACTATGACCAGGCAACATTTTTGTGTATCAGCTGTCTTAAAGGTGCTGATAACTCACTAAAGTCAGGCATAAATTTGCCCAAATAGTTAACCATACCAAGAAAACGCTGTAGAGCTCAGACATTGTCTGGAGCTAGCATCTCAAGAATGGCTGCTTGCTTGGAAGGGTCCACTTGTAAGCCTGTACTGGTAAATAAATGACCTACATAAGTAACTTCTGGTAGTCTGAATTTATATTTCAGTGGACTGAGATATAAATTCACTTCATGTGTTCTGTCCAGTAGTTTCTTGAGGTTTCTGTCATGCTCTATTTCACCATTGCCTCCAACCAATAAATCATCAACTATTATTGCACATAGGGGAGCCTGAAAAAAATGGATCCATTGCATTCTGAAAGACTTCACTGGCAGAATTTATTTATTTATTTTATTATTTGTTTGACATTTGTTAACTGGGTTAGTCCATCTGAGCCAATGGCCCTTTTTCAGTGGAGACCCGAAGAGAAAAGCTCCAACATTACAATATACAAAGACAGCATAGTTAGGCAGTATACAAAAAAATGGAGAAAAGCTCCACATTACTAAAAAGTAAAGAGTTACAAAGTAGACGACAATACATAGGCTAAGGAAGCATGACCAAACATAAACTGGAATAAACTCCAGTATTACCAATCAAAAAGCTCCATACTAGGCAAACATACAGAAATTAAGGGGTAAAAGTTTGACATCAAATGTTTATCATTAAAAAGGCTACTTAACTGTAAATAGTAGATGAAAGTATTAACAATAAAGATCCATCATTCCCTTGGTGACATACTGTTTGGTATTGAAATTCAACAGGTTAGTTAATCAGTTGAGAAATTATTGGCGAGATGAATTAAATAAGGACATAGACGTTTAAGGAGGATTTAAGAAGGAGCAGGATCGTGAATTGAGGAGGCAAACTTTGACCTCAGTCTTGAAGCAACCGGAACTAGCCATACTGTGAAAGCTAGATGGGAGCTTATTCCAGGCGAGGGACACTGAGTGCTTGTAGAGGAGTTTACCTGTAGTTCTTTTAGGTTATAGATGTCCAGGAGGTGCTGGTTTGAGCTACAAAGGGTACGGGTAGGGATGTAAGCGGATACTATGGTGGAAAGAAAAGGGCAGGCTAGGGGTTTGTTGAATAAGGAGTGTACGAGCTGCAATTAGGAAATAGTAAGAGCTGAGGGAATTCCAACCACTGAAGCTGATTCAGGGCTAGGCAATGATGTGATTTGTAAGATAGGTTACATGCATATCTGGCTATATTATTGTAGATTTGCGCAAGTTTGGAGAAAAGGATTGACTGAAGATAGGTAAAGATAGGGAAGGCATAGAGAAGATATGGAAGGAGGAAGGCTTGGGCTAAGGAGGGCTTGGAGTTAGAAGTGAGGAATTTTTCTATTTCTATAGAAAAGACCAAGTTTCTGATTAGTTTTTTTATGCAGTATTGAATATGGATGTTGAATTTTAGCTGGTCATCAATTATAGTACCAAGCAATTTAGTGTGTGGTTCTGCTTTAATGAGGGTGTTATCTAGAGAAGAGATTGTAAAGGTGGATTTACGGTGGGAGGGAGATTTGGGAAGAAATAGTGGGAGCTTAGTCTTTTTGGGTTAAGTATGAGTTGGTGTTCTGTGAGCCATTTTTCCATGGATGAAAAAGAGTTTTGGGTGAGGGAATGATGTTTGCGTAGGTTCTTGGCACAAGAGGTAAGGGTAGAGTCATTGGCATATTGCATAAGGGAGGAGGAGGTACAAGAGGTGGAGACATTGGTGAAGATATTGAAAAAGAGGGGGCCAAAGATTGAGCCTTGGGGGATGCCAGTTTGGGTAGGTAGGAAAGGGGAGCAGGTAGATAGCCATCGGACAGACTGGAGCCAGTATGAGAGGTAGCTTGAGAACCAGAGAATAGTGGAGGGGGAGAGGATGAAATCAGCAAGTTTGGTGACTAGTTTGGAATTGGAGACCATGTTGAAAGCTTTTGAGAGATCAAGGAAAAGGCAAGATGCCAGGAGATTTTTTCCCTAGCTTTGGCAACTGTATGAGTGAAGGATTTGAGGGCTGTCGATGTGCTATGATATGGCCTAAAGCCATGTTGAGTAAGGATCAGCAGATTTTCATTGACTAGGTAGTTTAGAAGCTGGTTGTGAATACATTTTTCCAGAATTTTGGATAGTGGAGATAGGTGGCAATGGGTCTGTAGTTGGATGGATGAGTGGAGTTACCTCTTTTGTGAAGTGGAATGATATAGAAAGATTTCCAGATGTCTGGGATGGTGGATTTTTGGATAGATTGGTGTATTAGGATAGAAACAGGATAGGCTATAGAATAAGCTGCAAGTTTAAGAATGAGAGGTGGGAGATTATCAGTAGAGGGAGAGCAAGGTAACAGTTTTAGTAGGAGAGACCTGATGTAAGCTGTGGAGACAGGGTCAAGAGAGAAAGCATAGATGTTGCATGTATTGTGCATGGTGTGAGAGGGGTTGTAGATTTGGGAGGGTTGGGTACATTTTTGAATTGATTTGATGAAGTGGGTATTGAGTAAGGAGGCAGTTTCAAGGGGTCAATTATTACGGTAGGGATTTATTCCAAAAGGCATCCTGAGGAATTTGTATCTACCAAATGGGCTACTGAATGTAGTCAGTAGTGAAGATTTGTGATCAATCATTACTTACTAAAAATGATCTCTTTGCAGCTAAGACAGAAAAAAACAGTGGTATTTGGCATAACGCTGGCAATCTCCTCGACTGTATGCATAGGATGATGAGGTCTCTGTAATGCCTTGTTAAAGCCTCTTGGGTCAATGCATATTTTGATTTCATCTGATTTTTTCTTATGAACAGCTGCTATTGAAGACACCCACCCAGTTGGTTCTGTGACTGGACAAATCACTCCTTGCTGCACCATGTTGTCTAACTGAATCTTGACTTTGTCCTGGATAGCTATTAGAACTCTCTTTGCTGGTCTGACCACTGGACTGACCTCTGGGTCTACTTTCATGGAGTACACAACTGGAAGTTTGCCTAGCTTGTTGTCGAGAACATCAGTATATGCTGAGAAAATAGCATCAGTAAAGCTGGAACTGGGACATGTGCTTACATGATGTACTTTTGTTTGGTAAAAGAAAGCAGTTTCATTCTTAAACTGTCTCTGAAACCTAATAATGACTGTACAGGTCTTTGGACTACATAACATTGCAAGCTGTAACTGTTCCCAGCTGAATAGCATGAAAGCACTACTGAGCCTTCAGTTTGAATCTCTTCAACTCCATAAGCAACAAGCTTCACACACTTGGCCAAATTAAGTTGCTCACCAGCCCTCATGGTAGCAAATGTTTCTGCTGACATTATATTACACTTTGAGCCAGTGTCTACTTTTAGCTCTGTGGGTTTACCATTGATCAGGACAGTGCAAAATACTTCATTCTTTGCCAATAAATCTACTGCATTAAGCTTTTCACCGACCACTGATACACCATCTACATAAAAAGTAGTGTTGCAGCTCTCTACATGATCAATTGTTTTTTTGAGTGACCTTTCTTACTAATTGAATGAGGCTTGCTTGATTTACAAATCTTTTGAAAATTATTCCATTTTTTACACTTGTGGCATTGCTGACCAAATGCTAAGCACTTCACTCTTTTAGACTCATGATTGGCACCACAATTATGACAGTTAACAATGAGACTTGACTTGGGTTTTGCTGACATCCTTATACTGCACTGAGCATATCTGTTTTGCTGAGCTAGTCTTGGAACTTGCTAGAAAGTTATGGAATCTCCCAGGAGAACCTGCAGGGATTGCAGCTGCCATGTGCTAGGCCTTCTTCTGCTTGCCACGTGCTGCATGCTGTCTACATTTGCTCTAGAGGCTGTTGAAATCATGCTCTTGTCACTTGTAAGCATACTTGTGTGCCTTTCTGTGAGCTCATGATTTGAAAAATCTCTGTGGCTTTGCTTAACATTAAATCACTGTCACTAAGCAAAATCTTTCTCACTGCAGCACTATTAACACCACCCACATGCCTGTCCTTTATTAACTCATCTTTCAAATCACCAAATCTGCACGTTTTGGCCTTGTTTCTCAAGTCAGTGATATAAGCTGCAAAAGTTTCACCCAGCTTTTAGTCTCTTGTATAAAATAATTGTTTTTCTAATGTAACATTTGTCTGGGGGTTGCACATTTCTCTAAATTTATGTTTTAAGCATTCAGGATCATCCCTTGATTCAGCTGGTACCACAATATGGCTGTTCCCCCTCTCCTGCATATACTGCTGGTGCATACGCAAATGAATCCTCTCTTTCAACGGCCTCTGACAAAGCTAGGTTAAGCAAAATAAATGCTCTTGTATGTTCATCTTTGTCAGAAAAAACTGTATGAAAATATAATATTCCTGCTCAAATACTCTCCAATTCTTTGCTAAATTATGATCAAACACAAGTGGACTTGGTCTGCGAAATGCCTCTGCCGTAGAAACACACAGTAGTGAAGTTGCCTGAAATTGTGCATGAATGAAATATATATGCCATAACTTTATGCCAGTACTTGTAATTATGCTCAATAGTACAACAAACACTTTAAAATAACTGCACTTTGCTAAATAAGTATCCATAGCATATGAACACTTTAAAATCACTGTACTTTGTGAAACCACTCCTTATCAGTGTAAGAAATACTTTGAAATTACTGTACTTTGTGAATAAACTGTACACAGCAGATAATGCTCATAGTAAGAACCACTTCGAGATGAATGTACTTTGCAAATAAACTGTACACAGCACAAGAACCTCTCAAAATGTCTGTAATTTGTGAAATAAACCTGCACAGCGTAAGAAACACTCTGAAATGGTGGCACTCTGTGAATGAATGTAAACAGCACAAGAAAGGTTTTGAAATGACTTTACTTTGAATGCACTTTGCAATATAACTGTACTTTGCGCCCAGCAAACTCTTTGAAATAATTGCACTGTAATAAAGCACACACTCTGCAAACACTTTGCACACTCTGAGATACTTTATGCTTTGAATGGCTTCGGTCAATGCAAAATAGTACTTTCTGCCCAACATGCTCTTTTACTAAAAACATGCAGTTGCCTTGCTCTTAAAGCTTAATTTTCCCTTTAATTGTACTAATTGTGCACTTTTAATCTTTATCGTGTTATACTTCTTGTGTGCTCGTTTTACTTTATACATGCTCGTTAAGCAAACCAAAGGTAATTCTGAGCTCCATATGAATAACTCTACCATTTTGACCAAATATTGTGGTTTTGAACATTTCATCTAATTAATAATACATTTTGTGCCTTTCATTTGATTATGACATTTTGTGCTACTCATTTGATTAATAATGCATTTTATGCCTTACAAATGCTCCATTTCATCTTCTCTGCCAAGTAAATCATTTGTGCAAGTTTTTTGTTACCTTAAGTTCATTTCTGGCCCTTTTTGTTTGTCTGAGCTCCTTTTCACTCAACCAGCTTAATCTGCCTTCACCTTCATCTCTGCACCTCATGGCTTGAAGAAGTTGCTCTCTTCATCCCATTTCTGACATCATAACAATCTGTTGGTCAGGATAAAACAGATGAACATTTGTGCATTCAGTTTAAGCAGCTTTGTTACACACAAACACATCAGGAATGAGGATTTGTAACTTAAACTTAAATAAACTTATAAACAGACTATTATACATACCGGATTGGTCAAGGCCTGGGTTAACAATGACCGCCACCAGTACTGTTAATGGAAATTGGGCTAATGTTGGCCAAAGGAGGAGAAGAGGAGGAAGGCATGTCCGAAGGCAGGTAAAGGCTAGGACTGTGATAGTGAGGGTCGGAACTGTGAATGTTGGCAGTATGACTGGTATAGGGAGAGAGCTAGCTGATATGATGGACAGAAGGAAGGTTGGTATATTGTGTGTGCAAGAGACCAGATGGAAGGGGAGCAAGGCTAGGTCTATCAGAGGCAGGTTCAAATTGTTTTATCATGGTGTGGATGAGAGGAGAAATGTCGTAGGGGTTAACCTGAAGGAACAGTATGATGAGTGTTTTGGAGGTTAAAAGAGTGTCGGATAGAGTGATGTTTATGAAGCTGGAAATCGATAGTGTAATGATGAATGTTGTTAGTGCATATGCTCCACAAGTTGGGTGTGTGATGGGTGAGAAAGAAAAATTTGGGAGTGAGTTGGATGAAGTGGTGATGACTGTACCCGAGGGTTAGAGACTGGTGATTGGAGCAGATTTCAATGGGCATGTTGGTGAAGGGAACAGAGGGGATGAGGAAGTGATGGGTAAGTATGGTGTTAAACAAAGGAATGCATAAGGTCAGATGGTAGTGGATTTTGCAAAAAGGATGGACATGGCTGTGGTGAATACATATTTTAACAAGGGAAGGAGCATAGGGTGACATACAAGACTGGAGGAAGATGAACACAGGTGGATTATATCTTATGTAGGAGGGCCAGTCTGAATGAGGTTGGAGGTAGTTAAGTGGTGGCAGGGTAAAGTATAGTTAGGCAGCATATGATGGTGGTTTATAGGATGACATTGGTGATCAAGAAGAGGAGGAGGAGGAATGTGAGGGCAGCACCAAGGATCAAATGGTGGAAAATGAAAAAGGGTAATTGTGAGGTGGAGTTCAGGGAAGAGTTAAGACAGGCACTGGGTGGCAGTGAAGAGTTACCGAATAGCTGGGTAACTACAGCAGATTTAGTAAGGGAGATAGATAGAAAGAAGCTTGTTGTGGCATCTGGAAAGGGGAAGGAGGACAAGGAGACCTGGTGGTGGAATGAAGTAGTACAGTAGAGTATACAGAGAAAGAGGTTGGCGAAGAAGAAGTGGGATTGTCAGAGAGATGAAGAAAGTAGACAAGAATATAAGGAGTTGAGGTGCATGGCAAAGAGAGAGGTGGCGAAGGCTAAGGATAAGGCGTATGAAGAGTTGTATGAAAGGTTGGACACTAAGGAGGGAGAAAAGGACCTGTACTGATTGGCTAGACAGAGGGACCGAGCTAGTAAAGATGTGCAGCAGGTAAGGGTGATAAAGGATAATTGAGGGAAATGTACTCACAAGCAAGGAGAGTGTGTTGAGCAGATGGAAAGAGTACTTTGAGGGGCTGATGAATGAAGAGAATGAGAGGGAGAGAAGGTTGGATGATGTGCGGATAGTGAATCATGAAGTGCAGTGGATTAGCAAGGAGGAAGTAAGGATAGCTATGAAGAGGATGAATAATGGAAAGGCTGTTGGTCCAGATGACATACCTGTGGAGGCATGGAGGTGTTTAGGTGAAATGGCAGTGGAGTTTTTAACTAGACTGTTTATTGAAATCTTGGAAAGTAGGAGGATGCCTGAGGAATGGAGAAAAAGTGTTTTGGTACCGATTTTTAAGAATAATGGTGATGTGCAGAGCTGTAGTAACTACAGAGGGATTAAACTGATCAGTCACAGCATGAAGTTATGGGAAAGAGTAGTGGAAGCTAGGTTAAGAAGGGAGGTGATGATTAGTGATCAGCAGTATGGGGTTCATGCCAGGAAAGAGCACTACAGATGCAATGTTTGCTCTGAGAGTGTTGATGGAGATGTACAGAGAAGGTCAGAAGGAGCTGCATTATGTCTTTGTGGACTTAGAGAAAGCATATGACAAAGTGCCTAGAGAGAAGCTGTGGTATTGTATGAGGACGTTGGGAGTGTCAGAGAAGTATGTAAGAGTGGTACAGGATATGCACGAGGGTAGTGTGACAGCAGTGAGGTCTGTGGTGAGAGTGATGGATGCGTTTAAGGTGGAGGTGGGATTACATCAAGGATCAGCTCTGAGCCCTTTCTTATTTGCAATGGTGATGGACAGATTGACCAATGAGATCAGACAGGAGTCCCCATGGACTATGATGTTTGCAGATGACATTGTTATCTGTAGTGAGAATAGGGAGCAGGTGGAGGAGACCCTGGAGAGGTGGAGATATGCTCTAGAGAGGAGAGGAGAGGAATGAAGGTCAGCAGGACTAAGACAGAATATGTGTGTGTGAATGAGAGGGAAGATAGAGGAATGGTGAGGATGCAGGGAGTAGAGGTGGTGAAGGTGGAGGAGTTTAAATACTTGGGATCAACAGTTCAGAGTAATAGTGAGTGTGGAAGAGAGGTGAAGAAAAGAGTACAGGCAGAAAGGAGTGGGTGGAGAAGAGTGTCAGCAGTGATCTGTGACAGATGAGTTCCAGTAAGAGTGAAAGAAAAGATCTACAAGAGGGTAGTGAGACCAGCTATGTTATATGGGTTGGAGATAGTGGCATTGACAAAAAGGCAGGAGTCAGAGCTGGACGTGGCAGAGTTAAAGATGTTACGATTTGCACTGGGCGTGATGAGGGTGGACAGGATTAGGAATAAGTATATTAGAGGTTCAGCCCAGGTTGGAAGGTTTGGAGACAACACCAGAGAGGCAAAATTACGTTGGTTTGGACGTGCTGAGGAGGGATGCAGAGTATATTGGGAAAAAGATGCTAAGGATGAAGCTGCCCGGTAACAAGAAAAGAGGAAGGCCTAAGATAAGGTTTATGGATGTGGTGAGAGAGGACATGCAGGTGGTTGGTGTGACAGAGCAAGATGCAGAGGACAGGAAGAAATGGAAACAGATGATCCACTGTGGCGACCCCCAGTGGCAGCAGCCAAAAGAAGATAAATAGACTGACTACCACACTCATACATTTTCATACATGAACATGGCTGTTCTCTCAAAATGGCACTGCTGCCTGCATATATGCATGTGTTTACATCTGGAAATGCTTCTTAAAGGTACATACACATGCTCTATTCTACACCTCCCAACTGTACAGATTTTCACAGAATGTCCAGATATTGGACTCATATGTTTGGTCTGTTTCTCATACAATTTTTGTTTTCTGTAACATCACTGGCAAATCATTGAGGACTTAAGTCAGGAAGTAATGTAACACATTTATGTTTCAGACTTCATATCCTTCAGAAAGGTAATCTTAATGCATAATCTGTTATTCTATCCACTTCCTAAGTATGTAACAGCAATATTTATAGTGTCCCTATTTTTATGCCTTTGTCCCCCATTATTTGTGCCTTTGTCCAGATTTCTTGCTCTAGGACATTGAGAGGTATGCCGGTTGCAGCTTGCTGCAAATGTGCATGTTTGAAAATCAGGGTTAAGGCACCCATCCTGTGTTTGGCATGTGCATTGAATGGTGAATTTGATTTTAAAACTACGTAGGGATATTTCCTGTGTAGTTACAAAGTCTAGTAGTGTGTGTTATACATTGATTTCATATGCTGACTATTATCACTTGTTTTTATCTTAATATTTGGAGCCACTGTTTGCACATTGCTGTGTATTCCTGAGTGTAGCATGAATGGTGTCAGCAATGTGCAGCTGGTTTGTGCACAGAGCGGCACTGCACAAACTGTAGAAGTGGACCACCCAGGCAGCAGACAGAACCCCGACATTTTAAAATAGACCTTGGATGTATTCTCTTAATGTCAGTCTGCATAGCGCAAACCCATTAAGTGCCATTGGACTGCATGTAACAGTGTGATTCTCAAGATTAATATTAATGTAGTAGATTTTCATTTAACTTTCTCTGCGGCTGCAGCTGTTAAATGTTGGGCTGAAATTCACATGGTTCTGGGTTCTAATACAAGGATTGCAACTTGTATTTTATTAATGTGTCCTTGAATTACATAGCAATGTAATTAAACATATACATGTATTCTTGATTTCTTTTACATACAACAGCTGTGAGTGTATTTTTATTTATTTATTTATTTTATTTTACATTTGTTTACCGGGAAGGTCCAACTGGACACAGATCCGTTTTCAGTGGAGGCTCGGAGAGAAAAGCTCCACAAGTATTACATTACATTAGTTGACATTCACAAGATACAAGATATCCATACACAAAGTACACCATGTTAGTTGAATGCAGTTACAAACAATAGATTGGAAATATTTACAGTTCAGTATCTGCTAGAATTTGAGCAAATATGGTACAATAGTAGAGAATACTATCTTTAAATCCCTGCTCTCCCACTCGGCTGCTGTGAGCCCCTGCTCTGAGTCTCTCCCACCTACCTCCCTGCCTAACGCAGACAATAACTTCAACCTACTGAAAGTGGTTAAGAAGCCAAGTTTATTCTGCCAAGGTCCTACGAAGCCTACCCCCTGAAATAATTACCTCTACAGCTTCAAGGGAAACCTTTCCAAAGTACGTCTGTATACTCTTGAGATGTGTTACACTTAAAAGCTATTCCCACAACCCTACCAGGTGGTTAGAACTCACTGCAATTCAGACTCTGCAGCAGCCACTCTTCCCTTTCTCTACACCCACTTATCTAGCTTTTTCTGCCCTTCCCAAGGCCACGATAAGACCACAGTTCATAGGCTTCCCAGCCTCTGGCTCTGTAAGGAACCTTGCTGTACTTACAAAGTTTGGCCACTAGAGGGCAGACGGTATCCAGCTACTATCCCCTGCCTTACTATCAGCTCCTAATCGACCGTCCACAGCATTGGACTCTTTACTTTTACTTAGTACCCCTCCCCACACAACCATATCAGCTTCCCCACCTCTAGTACTCTTAACCTATATTCTCTCTCTGTGCACACTGGCCTACTTGCCCAACTATCTACACAGCTGATTGCTCCCAACCCAACCTGTCCTGACACTCACCTTTCTTCCCTCTCTCTCCATCCTATTCCTCCCCCACTACTTTCCCTTCCTGCCATCTGTATACTCTCATCTATGTAACTATACTCTACTGTACCTCTCTATCTCTCTTCTCTTTAACTCCTTCTGTCACCTTCTGCACCCGACAGCTTACCTGCCGACCTGTTTGCCCCCAGTAGCTTCTGCTCCTCCCCCTCATTTCCTGGAGCTCAATGCCTCACATCCGAACTACCTCATTACTCTACCTGCTACTAACTCCTCCACCAGACATATATCCGCCCCTAAGGTAACAAATACACCCTGAACCTTAGGGCGGCATCTTTAAATCCCTGCTCTCCCACTCGGCTGCTGTGAGCCCCTGCTCTGAGTCTCTCCCACCTAGTAAGTACTCATGTGTGTTGCTGATGCCTATAACAACGTTTTAGCCTAGAATTAATAATTGTTATAGTATGTGCATTTGCTGTTCGTTTGCATAAATGCTTCAATATTAAATCAATACAAGGGATTAGATAACTTATCCTGTTATCCTTGAGCAACATAGGCAAGGTTCTGCAACTGTTGTTAAAGAGTATTGTTGTTTGCCTGTGATGTCTCTATGTCTCTATGGTAAATCTAATTCCCGCTGTGCTTAGCCTAGACTGCATGCTAAGTACATGGTCTTATCTGGTTTAATCTCTATGATAGAGCTAAATGCTCCTATGGTTAGTCTAGGCTGCATGCTAAGTATATGAGTTTTATATGAGTTTTATCTGGTGATTACTAACAGTTGCACTACCTCCCTACCTGCCTAGGTAGGACATCGAAGTCTAGGACAGAATTAATGTTTTTGTATAACCAACACAGCTCTGTACTGTTGGTTCCCACTCTGCATTCTGTGCTCATTAAGTGGAGGTGTATGTTTTTGTATCCACCAACCGAGCTATGTGCTGCTATTAACCGTTAGCATTCCAGTACTAGGCTGCTGTGTTTAGTCACATTTACCAGAAGTTTGAGGGTTTAATCAGATATTAATCTGTAGGGAAAACATCCCTTGCCAACTAACAACTGCATGTAGTAAACGCCGACTCTACAATACTCGCACAGACTCGTGCAGAATTGGCGCCATTCTTTAGAGCCCCATATCACTCCATAACACACTAGCATCCCAGTGATTGCAGCTTAGCACAACAGAATTATCATTTTGGGCTAATCATAACTATATCCTATTGAATTCCACCCTATTTTAGCTGTACTTAAGTGAGTTGTGTATGGTCCTGAAACATGCTACTAAGGTATATACTTCCTATGACTCACAGAGGCTGTATACCTCAGCCATTATCTTTAGAGGCATAATATCAAGGGAAAAAGGGTATACTACAAGAATTAAGCCTGAATAATCAGTATACCTGTCTTACACAGGCTGCAAACAGAAAACGCCAGCCCTGCTGTACCCACTCAGACACGTGTGGGCTTGACATTACATATAGATACTGTTTGACTTAGTAGCGTACCCAAACCATTTAGCAGATAATTTACTGAACAAGGCTAACTATTATCAAATGTTACAGTGTATTTGTGACTGCTACATCGTAGTAAGGATAGGGCAGCCTCTTAGAGTGAATCCACTTTGGTTCTGATCAATGGAAGGTTCTAATGAAAATGTATGAACTGAACAAGAAAGTAGCTGTATTATACACTAGCAACCATTAATTTGGACATTGAAATAAGCCGCTGAACTGAAAGGTAGTGTCTACAGCTGTACTATTCGCTAGCGACCATTAATTTGGATATTGAAATAAGCTGCTGTACTGAATGGTAGTGTGTACAATTGCTAACATATCTACTATTAGATTTCCTACCCCTGTAAAATCACCATGGCGCTAAGCGCATTAGTACTTTAGATAACTATACTTTTTGCTCCCAATGCTGACGCTTGTTTTATACTGTTTGTAATGCTACACATCTGTGTTTAAAACAGAACATTTCTAAAGTATGTTGTATGCTGCCTGTTGTTTTAACCTTGTAACAGTTTTTAACAGTGTTTCTTAAGGATACACATCCCTGCTTAAATTGCATATTTCTTCAGTAGTACGTATGCTGCCTAGAGTTTTTGTAAAAAATATTAACAGTTTTTAAAATATAATCACTAATCACTGTATAACAATGCATTACTTGTAAAGTATTTTCTACACTGCCTATTTGGTATCTGTAACTGTCCTTTTCCTCATTGCCTCACCTCTTCACATTCTCTCTAGCCTCCCTGCCTAATGCAGACAATATCTTCAACCTACTGGAAGTGGTTAAGAAGCCAAGTTTATTCTGCCAAGGTCCTACAAAGTCTACCCCCTGAAAGAATTACCTCTACAGCTTCAAGGGAAACCTTTCCAAAGTGTGTCTGTATACTCTTGAGATGTGTTAAACTTAAAAGCTATTCCCACAACCCTACCAGGTGGTTAGAACTCACTGCAATTCAGACTCTGCAGCAGCCACCCTTCCCTTTCTCTACACCCACTTATCTAGCTTTGTCTGCCCTTCCCAAGGCCACAATAAGACCACAGTTCATAGGCTTCCCAGCCTCTGGCTCTGTAAGGAACCTTGCTGTACTTACAAAGTTTGGCCACTAGAGGGCAGACGGTATCCAGCTACTATCCCCTGCCTTACTATCAGCTCCTAATCAACCGTCCACAGCATTGGACTCTTTACTTTTACTTAGTACCCCTCCCCCCACAACCATATCAGCTTCCCCACCTCTAGTACTCTTAACCTATATTCTCTCTCTGTGCACACTGGCCTACTTGCCCAACTATCTACACAGCTGATTGTTCCCAACCCAACCTGTCCTCACACTCACCTTTCTTGGCTCTACCCGCTCCGTTCGCCCTGCGGGCTCACTCCGCTCCCCTACCCTGCCCCCAATTCTCACCCGCACCCAGTACTCCTAAATTTATACTCACCTAACCACACACCCTCCTTAACCCCCACCCCCACATCACAACCAGCCAACCAAACACAATCTATCTTTACACCCAAACCCACACTCCCTTACCCACCACTCCCCCATACCTCACTCTCTTGCATCTATCCACCCACACTCCCTAACACCAACAGTACTTACCCCACAATGTCTCCACCGACTCCCATCTCATCTCCAAAATCTAGACCATTCTGCTATCTCATACCCCCACTTGTCATACTTTATCTCCTCACATCCTATGAACACAGCCTACCTACTTCTCAATATCCTACATCCAGTACCACTGCTACCTTCCACAACCACTATCCCACACCATTACAACCCCACATTTGGTCTAATTCCACTACCCCAAAACCTCTTCATCCCCTAAGAGCTACCTGCACTAACCCTAACACTAAATACTATCATCAACTCCTACTAAAAATCCAAGAGCTACTAAGGAAGTCTCAACCAACACTTATAGTAGATGAGGATATCCACCCTAACCCAGGCCCAACCATACCTGATACCACTAGCTCCACAATATTAATGTCTCCAATCTATGGAGCTCATATAATGCCCCTAACTCAGTACTAGTCTGCCACCTTAACATTAGAAGTATAAATAATAAAATTCACTGTATACATGCCCTTCTGGATATGCACTCCCCTGACCTACTATGTCTTACCGAAACCTGGCTCAAACCCTCTATCCCTGATAATGAAATTATACCCCCTAACTACAATATAATAAGACTTGACCGGCAAGGCAGAAAAGGTGGTGGAGTAGCCATCATGTACAAATGCACTCTACAAGTATCCACTATCTGTATCCCACAAACTAAGAACTCTGAAACACTCATAATAAATGTCCAACTTAACAAAGTCAAAACGTTCAACATAGGTTGTATCTACATTCCCCCAGGTGACAACATAGTGACCCTAGAAAGTATCCTCCAATGGCTATCCACTACCCACCCCCAAGAAACTATTATTCTAGGAGACTTCAATATCGATTGGAAAACCTGTTCATCAAACTTCCCCACCACCCACATTAACTTAAATAGCTTCTCCCAAATTATAAGTTCCCCTACCAGAATCAATAATTTATTTATTTATTTATTTATTTCCAGTTTGATTACCGGGGAAGTCCACTGGGCTAGAACGTGCCCATTTTCAGTGGAGGCCCGGGGAGAAAAGCTCCAAAAGCAATGCGAATACAATCTAAGTTACATAGTGTTGAAGGTAAAAAAATACATGTGTAATTACATTCATACAGTTAGTAAAAAGCAAATGCACACAGTATACCTCAAAAACATCATTAAGGAAGGTAGATAAAATAGATTTTCAGTAGTTTCCCTTCAGAGCAGCAAGTTTCAACTGTCTGTAATAAAGAGATCTGAGGTTACTTGATATTTACAATATTTACATACAAGGAGTAGAGAGAGAGAATTACTTAAACTGAGAAGTAGCTTAAGTTTGATTTAGTAGCAATGGAAAAATAATAGTTTTAGGGTAGTGTGAAGTGAAAGAATATAGAGGGTTCAAAGGGTAGTTATTTAAATTTAAGTGGGATGAAAGCAGGAACACTTATGTTTAGAGGACAGGTAAGAGAAAAGTTGGGTTTTGAAGGATTCAGAGTTAGATGTTGTTCTAAGTGAAGGAGGGAGAGAGTTCCATTTCCTGCCTAGAGAGTAGGAGAGAAAGAGTTGGCCAGCAGGGCGATTGGGTTTGTGGATGGCGATTGAATTTTGGTGCTCAGATCTTAGTGATCTATTTGGGATGTACGGAGGAAGGATGCTTGTTAAGGCTGGGCATTTATCAGGGTAGAATATTAATTTGTGAGCAGTGGTTAGTTGGAGATAGTCTAGGTAGTTAGAGAGTTCTAGCCAGTTCAGAGTTTGTAGGGAAAGGCAATGGTGAGTAGAGGTTTTAGATTTGGTTGCAAATTTAGAGATTTTATTATAGCAGATTTCAAGTTTAGAGGAGTTGGAAGAAGACAGGTTAGTTAGGAGTGGGGCTCCATATAGCAGAGATGGTAGAAGATAGGTAATTGCTAAGGTATGCCTAGAGGAGTTGGAGAGAAAGTTGTTCCTATAGAGCATACCTAGCTTTTGGTGGGTTTTCTTTATGTTTTGTTGTATGTGGTTATCAAATTTAAGGTGCTTGTCTATGGTGATGCCAAGGAGTTTTGCAGATGGGACCACCTCTATGGTAGAGTTGGTTTGGCTTATGATTTTGAAAGCATTTTTGTCGAAAGTGAAAGCCCTGGAGGGAGGGAAAAGAAGAATTTTAGATTTATTAGAGTTGAGAGAGAGATGATTTTGGTGCATCCAGTTCTCAGTAGTGGAAAAAGCTATTTGGGTTTTTGTCAGTAGTTCAGGAAGGTTAGAGGCGGCACAGACTAAGGTAGAGTCATCAGCGTATTGGATAACTGCTGTGTCTGGGATGGCAGAGTGTAGGTTATTTATGAAGATGTTGAAAAGCATGGGTCCAAGGATGGACCCCTGGGGAACGCCAGTGGGTGTAGGTAAGAAGGAGGAGGTAGAGTTTTTCCATCTGACAGCTTGAGATCTGTCTGATAAGTAGCTGGAGAACCATGATAGAGTATCAGGGGAGAGATGAAGGTTGGATAGATGAAAGAGAAGGTGTTTGTGAGAGATGGTGTCAAAGGCTTTAGAAAGATCTAGCAGTACAGTGGAAACTAGTAATCCAGAATCGCTGGCTTGATTGACTGTTTCTAAGAAGGATAATAAGGCAGTAATGGTGCTGTGTCCAGGGCGGAAGCCATGTTGGGTGGGTGTTAGGAAGTGGTTCTGGGTTAAGAAAGGCATGAGTTTGTGGTGGACACATTTTTCTAGGATTTTTGATAAAGGTGAGAGTAGGGCAATTGGGCGGAAGTTGGAGATATTAGTATTTTTGCCTCCTTTATGAAGTGGTAGAATGTAGGCTGATCGCCAAAGAGTAGGAACATATGACTCTTTTAAAGATCTGTTAATTAAGATGCTGATAGGGAGAGCAATACCTTCAGCAGCACATTTAAGGAAGGAGGAGGGGATGTTGTCAGGGGCATTAGAGCATGGCTTTAGTTTGGATAAGAGCCTTTTTATAAATGTGGTTGAAACAGGTTTCAGCTGGAAATTGAGAGTACAGTTAAAAGGATTGTTAGGTGTAAAAGAAAGGGAGTTGGATGTATTATTTTTAGGGAAGGATTTAGTTAGATTAGCTATAGATTCAGTAAAGAATTTGTTGAAGAGAGAGCTTAGATCTGTATCAGTTATACTAGGGTCAGGGCAGGGGTTATTCCTGGATCCTGGATGGAGAAGGGAATTAACTGATTTCCAGAACTGTTTTGGGTTCTTGTTATGGTTGGACTGGAGTTTATTGTAGTAGTTTTTTTTGTCCAGGGTGATTAGTTTTTTGCTTGGTTGCGGAGTTGGGTGTATTGCAGCAGGGATGAAGGCATTTTATTTTTCAGGTAGAGCTTCCAGGATTTGTCCCTTTGATGCATGATTTGTTTTGTTTCTTTGGATAGCCAAGGGGCAGAATTAGCTTTGACTCATTTGTTTCTTGGTGGGGCTAGAGAGTTAAGGGTATTTAGGAAGATAGAGTTAAATTGTTCTACAGCGTTGTCTAGGGGAAGAGTATTTAGGATCTGCCAGTTAGTATGTTTAAAAATGTTTGAGAAGATTGTGGGGTTGAAGTTGCTGAGATTACGAGTGTGGATGTAATGGTGTTGATATTGGGTGGAATTAGCTGAGCAGTGTATGAAAGTGGGGAGATGGTCACTGAAGGTGTCAGGGATAGTGCCAGAAAGAATTATTTTGTTTGGATGAGAGACTAGGATCCAGTCAATGATGGATCCTGGGGGATTGTTTTTGTTAGGCCGGGTGGTTGAGGGGATTACTTGGGTGAAGTTGTAGAGGTTAATGAATTGGGAGGGGGAAGGAGAGTTGATTTTATTCCAATCAATGTTAACGTTGCCTAGAATGTAGGTTTCAAATTTAATTTCTGTTGAGGCCCAGTAAAGAATATTTTCGACGGTAGTGATGTTGTCACCTGGGGATATGTATAGGGAGATAATGCAGATGTTCTTATGTTTATTTAGTCATAGGAGACTGGCTGTAAGTTCAGCATTTTTGAATTGTGGAGTTGGGATTTGTAAAGGGATCAGGGAGAGGAGGTTAGAGAAGATTATTGCAGAGACTCCACCATTTTTATTTAATCAGTCACTTCTGAGGATTTGGAAACCAGGAGGTAAGATTTCAGAGTCAGCGATGTGGGGTTTTAGCCAGGTTTCAGAGATGACTAAGATGTCAGGTTGGTTGTGGCAAATCCAAGCTTGTAGTTGGTGTATTTTGTTATTTAGGCTCTGAGCATTGATAGTGAAGAACTTAAGGGGGTTAGGAGAGGAAGCGGTAGAAGAAGTGGGAGGGGGACTATGATTGTTTCCAGTGGGAGAAAAAGGGGTTGGGGGGAAGTTGTTAGTAGTGAGGCAGGGGCCAGGGTTGGGAGGAATATCACCAGATAAGACTAGGTCATTATTGGAAGTAACTCTTAGACTTTTGGGTTTATGAAGTAAGAAGCTGTTAGGGGGTGGGAGGAGTTTAAGAGTGAATGTTTTTGGTACGGTGAAGTTTTTGGGATGGAAAAGGTACAGTGTTTTGGGAGGAATAAGAGCGGAAGATATGTTGTTGTAGTGGGTAGATAAAGATGGTTGTAGGTGAGTACAAAGGATGGTTTGAGTAGGAGGTAGGGATAAGGGTATTTTGTGAGAGTAGGAAGTAGCATAATATAGAGGAATGAGTAGTACAAGAAGTGAGGATGGGACACAGATAGTATGAAGGATTTTGGATGGCATGTTCAGCATGGGGAAGTTGAAGAGATAGATGTAGTGGAGGTGTGCAGGCAAAATGGGGTGGGGTCTTAGGAAAAGGATGGGGTTGGAAGTATTTGCAGGGGAGAGAAAGGGAGTATATGTGGTGAGAAGAGAAATATATTGGAGTGGGATGAGAAAGAGTGCGAGGGGTAGTAAGTAGAAGGACTATGATAGGTTAATTGGTAAAGTGAAGTATAGTGGGGTGGGGGGAGTAAGAGTGGGAGGGGTAATGAGGAAAGGACTCTGATTAGTTAATTGGTATATGTGGGAGGGCTTATGAGAGGTATAAAGGTAGAGATGCTGGGGGCGGGTGGGAAATGGGGGCAGGGTAGGGGAGCGGAGTGAGCCTGCAGGGCGAACGGAGCGGGAAGAGCCAAAGGAAGGAGAAATGCGAGGAAAACAATCAGTAGAGTGCGAGAGCCAGAAGATAAGCCCAACAAAAAGAAAGCATCCTAGATTGGATACTAATAAACAACAAACCCCAGTTATATAAATCGGGCACCCTACCAGAAGGCATGAGTGACCACTTCCTAACCTATATAATCAGAAAAAGGAATGACATGCCTCAGCAGTACACCCTTAAACTCATTAGAAACACAAAAAACTTTAACCTCACTAACTTCCAGACCGAACTTAAGTCATGCAATTAGTCCAAACTAAAGCTAATTCCCCTTGACGAAGCAGTCTCACACTTCAATGTTACATTCCTAGCCATCTTAGACAGGCATGCTCCCAAAAGAAATATCAGAACCAAAAGCAAAATAGCCCCATGGTTAACCAAAGGTACTAAACAAAAACTAACTGCAAGGAACACAGCATGGACCTCCTGGAGATCCACCAAATCCTGTCAGGACCACCACATTAGATACAAACAATTGAGAAACGAGGCAAAAAAATCCACCATGCTAGACAAACAAACCTACTATTTCAACTTACAGAAAAAGCACGAGAATCAGCCACAAAAATTCTGGTCAGGCCTTAATAAACTGCTCCATCCAGGTAAATCCACAACCCCCACCCCTTCATCTACCTTACATCTACCCCCTAAAAGTGTAGCAGAGGCCTTCAATACTTTCTTTACAGAAAAAGTTCAGTCCCTAGCTAATAACCTACCTCCCAACTCCAAAAACACCACCTCACCCACTGCTGATAATTTACTTCCCTTCAAATTTGATCCTATCCCCACAGAATATATTAAATCCCTACTTAAGAAACTCAAACCTACCACCCTTGCAGCAGACTTGCTCCCTGCAGAATTTCTACAAAAGGCCGCTAATGAAATAGCTTACCCTATCTCCATCTTAATCAATCATACCATCCATGAATCCTATGTCCCCTCCATCTGGAAAATCTCCTACATTATTCCACTTCATAAAAGGGGCAATTCCACTGAACTCTCTAACTATAGACCTATAGCCATCCTATCTCCCATAGCCAAAATAATGGAAAAATGTATACATAAGCAAATTCTGACTCACCTTATCCAGAACAATCTCCTAGCCCCATCCCAGCACAGATTTAGACCTGTCCATAGTACCACAACAGCACTTCTCTCCTTCTCCCACACAATAAATCAAAACCGTAATCACAACATCCTCTCCTCTGCCCTCTTTCTGAACCTATCCAAAGCATTCGATATGGTGAATCACCATCTACTCCTAGACACACTAAAATCACTCAGCCTAAACAACCTAGTAATCAACTGGTTCAACCCTTACAGGCAAGGCAGACAACAAGCAGTATTATGGAAAGACAATTTATCCCCCCTTCTTCCAGTCACCCTTGGTGTCCCCCAAGGATCCATATTAGGCCCCCTCCTTTTCTCCATATTCATCAATGACCTACCCAAAGTCATCCCAGAAGCAATCTGTATTAATTATGGAGATGACTCTACCCTTATCTCTTCTGCCAGTAGTTCTTCTCAGAACTACAAGCCCTATCCCAAATCACCTTCAACAAAGTAGAAGACTGGCTCAACAATTTCTGTCTCCTATTGAATCCTAACAAAACCAAACTATTACTTTTCTCCCCCACACGTAAACTCACATCACCAAATATTACAATCTCATCCAACAATGGCACCATTATATCCCCAGACCCATCCACAAAACTTCTTGGTGTAATAATAGACAATAACCTAACATTTGACACTCATATAGACAAAACCCTTAAAACAGTTAACAAAAAACTAGGCTCCTTGTATAGGATTAAACCATTCCTAACCCCACCTGCCAGAACAGCCATAGCTCATACCCATCTCCTATCAACCCTTCTCTATGCCTCACCCATCTTCATAAACCTACGGAAATCAAACCTAAACAAATTAGATAGCTGCTATAACAATATAGCTAGATTCACCACAGCCACAGCCTGCAGAACCCATCACTGTCTAAATCTTAAAACACTAGACTGGCTAGAACTACCCAATCAACTACAGTACAACCAACTCATAGTTATTCATAAAATCCTCTACCAACCTAACAGTACACCCATTCTGACAAACATTATCACCCCCTACAGCAACCTAGCATCCCTCCGCTCATCCAACAAAATGTATGTGCAATCTGCCAAAGCCAACAACTCAGCCAGAGAATCATTATTCTCCAACTCAGCTGGCAAAAAATGGAACATGCTCCCTCCAGATCTTAACACTATAGTCTCCTTACCCCAATTCAAAATATCCCTAAAGAATCACCTAAACAAGCATTGGCTATGTCCATGTCTAAACCCAGACTAACCCAATATACA
The DNA here is from genome assembly GCF_019279795.1 of Protopterus annectens. Classification (NCBI taxonomy): domain Eukaryota; kingdom Metazoa; phylum Chordata; order Ceratodontiformes; family Protopteridae; genus Protopterus; species Protopterus annectens. The sequence continues at coordinate 676,502,626 of NC_056751.1, read as the reverse complement.
TACAACCGTAGTAGGTAAACTATGCAATATAAACAACTTCCTTATCCTATTTGAATCAAAATTTCTAAACCAAAACCACCCGACTATTTATAATACTCAAGAACCTTTAGAACAATACTAACTAAATCTAATCTATCTTCCTATCCTATCCTTTCTTATTTTCTGTTTCTAACTCCCTATCCTAACGATGCTCATACATTTTTTTAACTCTTCTATAGTAACCTGTTTTCCTAGACATTCCAAGCACATGCTTTTTAACCTTCTACATCTAATTTCCTATAACTCCCCTTCTTAACTAACAACCTTTTTTCTCCTGGTTGTCATCCATGACATCTATGTAAGTATCATGTCATTCTACACTCTCACAACCTGTCCAATAATTTCTGTACATACTTCATACTATAAACCTATAAAGATCTTAAAACTTCAATGTTACCATGTATATATATATATGGTTCCCATTCAGAAGCCTGAAACATCATAAGCCTGAAAATCAAAATCCTGAAACCAAAAGCCTGAAAATTCAGAATCCTGAAAACTCAAAATCCTGAAAGCCCAAAATCCTGAAAGACCAAAATCCTGAAACTCAAAATCCTGAAAACACAAATAATGCTAATATGTCACTATAAAGACACTAATATCTACCAACTGACCCTGACCCTAACCCTAACCCTAAGGTCCGTCACTATCGCACACTCACCTGACCCGCGCCCTAAACCTAACTCACTTAAACCGCCCCTAACCCCAATATTTGTCACTATTGCATACATGCCTAACCTGCGCCCTAACCCTAACTCACTTAAACCGACCCTAACCCTAAAATAAAACCAACCGCACACTTACCTGACCCCAACGCATGACCTAAAACCACAGGGCTAACAATAGCAAAGCCAGAATGACATCAGTATGTCTATTTTGTGTTTTCAGGATTTTGAGTTTCAGGATTTTGGTCTTTCAGGATTTTGGTCTTTCAGGATTTTGAGTTTTCAGGATTCTGAATTTTCAGGCTTTTGGTTTCAGGATTTTGATTTTCAGGCTTATGATGTTTCAGCCTTCTGAATGGGAACTATATATATATATATATATATATATATATATATATATATATATATATATATATATATACATATATATATGTAACCATGAATATTGATTGTCATCTTTTGTACATGTGGAGATTTTCTCCCCAGGCCTCTGCTGAAAATGGACATGTATCCAGTCGGAATCTCCCAGTTAACAAATGTAAAATAAATAAATAAATAAATAAATAAATAAATAAATAAAATAAAATAAATATTTGACTTTCTAGCATTGTGTCAATAAATTATTAGAGGGTGAGAACCATGGCAGTATTCATTATTTAGAGGCGTATTAATAGCAGTGAGTAGATCTGGTCTAGCCTGGGGGGAGACATGAACATAGCCAGTTTTGCATAAAGTGGGATTTGATGGTTTTTTTGAAGAGGTAAGGTGAGGATGTTGAGGTTAGGTCATCTAGTAGGAGCTTCCAGGTTTTTGCAATGCAGCAGGGAAAGCGGGATTTGCCAGCTTCATTTCTATGCTTGTTAACGCTTATGTGGTTCCGGTGTGTTGATCTCAGGTATCTTGAGGGTGTGTAGGGTTGAATTAATTGTTGCAAGGCAGGTGTTTTCATAGGAAGGTAGTAGAGCATATGGACAGTGGTAAGTTGGTTGAGTAGGAGGAGTTGTGGAAACTCAAGCCAGCTGAGTTGTCTAAGGGATTGGCAGTGATGGGACCTATGAGTGGCTTCATTAGCAAATTTGGCAGTTTTGTTGTAGCATGATTCAGTTTTAGTGAGCTCTGTTTGGTGAAGGTTGGTAAAGATTGGGAAAGCATAAAGAAGTATAGATAACAGATGGGTTCTAGCTATGGTGGATTTTGTGTGTCTGGTCATGTAGTGGTGGTTTCTATAAAGGTGTCCGATCTTTTAGTTGACTTTCTTGATTGTTTGGGAAATATGGATGTCAAATTTGAGTTTATTTTCAATTTCTACTCCTAGAAGCTTTGTGTGTGGTGTAGGAGTAATATTAGTATTGTCTTTGGATATTATTGCAGAATTATTGTTCATGGGGGGGACATCTACTTGGACTAAAAAGAATAAGTTTCGTTTTTTTTTGGATTAAGCAGTAGTTTGATGTTGGTGAACCATTCTTCGGCTAGGGTAAAGGTGTCTTGTGTTATGATTTGAAGTTTGTCGAGGGTGTGGGTTGCACATATTATAGTGGTATCATCTGCGTATTGGACTATAGAGGCAGAGGGTAGGGGTGATGCTGTCATTAGTAAATAATGAGAATAGCAGTGTGCCAAGAATGGACCCTTGTGGGACATCAATGGTTACTGGAAGTAGGGGTGACAGGTGGTTTTCCCAAAGAACAGCTTGTTGTCGGTTAGATAAGTAGCTACTGAACCAGGATAAGGTGGAAGAATTTATGTTAAGAGTGGCCAGTTTTTCTAGGAGTAATCTATGGTTCACCATATCAAAGGCTTTGGATAAGTCTAAGGATATGGAGGATATGAACAGGCTGTTGTTTCTGTGGGTATTAACAGAGTTTGAAAAGGATAGTAATGCTGTGGTAGTACTGTGAGAAGGTCTGCTGAATCCATGCTGGGATGGGGATAATAGGATGTTGTGAAGGAGGAAATTCATTATTTGTGAGTGGACTACCTTCTCTAAAATTTTTGATAGGGGTGATAGTATTGCAATGGGGCAGTGATTTATAAGTTCAAGGGACTGTCTCCCTTTGTGTAATGGTATTATGTGAGATATTTTCCATGAGTTGGGTACTTTGCATTCAGTTATAGATCTGTTAAGGAGGATGGACACAGGACAGGCTATGGCCTCTGTGGTAATCTGTAGGAATTCTACTGGTAGTTTGTCTACTGCTAGGGTTGCTGGTTTCAGTTTTTTGAGGAGTTTGGTGATAGTTGTAGTACTGACTGGTTCTAGTGAGAAACTAAGTGTATTGCTTTCTGTATTTAAAGGGTGGGGGCTGTTGTTGACATTGGGTGGGTGCTAGTTGTTTAGGTATTTGCTAGGGCTTGGATAGTTTCAGTAAAGTATTTGTTAAAGTGGGTGGGGATGTTTTGTAGATTGTTTGATAGTAGTGAAGAAGGGGTGGAAGGTTTTCCTGGGTGTAGTAGGTTATTGATTGAAGCCCCAAATTTTTGGGGGGTGTTGGAGTATTTTTACTGAAAAGTTTTATAGTAATTCGTTTTGTCAATCTTTATGTGTTTTTTGGCTCGCTTACGTAGTTCATGGTATCTTAGTTTTAGCGTAGGGTTTTGTGTTGGTGGAATTGCAACCAGGTTTTGTCTCTTTCTTTCATTAAGGACCTGGAGTCTTTTGATAGCCATGGTGCATGTTTGGTTTTAATTCTGGTGGTTCTGGGTGGTACATGGGAGTTCAGGATGTTTAGGAAGGTGGAGTTGAAGTATTCTACAGCTTCATCTAGTGCTAGGTATGTTAGTGAAGTCCATATACAGGATTTGAGTGAATTTATTAAGTCTTGAGCTCTGAAGTATTTTTTTGTTTCGTATGACCCTGACAATGGGTTGTTTAGTTAGGTGGGGTAGATTCCTAATCAGGTATGTTGCATGATGGTCACTCAGGCTGTCAGGCAGACTACCTGAGAGATGGGCTTGAGTGGGGTCAGATACTAGTATCCAATCCAGGACTGACTGTCATTTAGAGGTTTTATCTGTTCTTGCGGGAGTATTTATAATTTGGGTAAAACCATGGAGATTAATATGGGTGGTGGGGTTTTGACTGTTACAGTCAGGCCAATCAATGTTAAAGTCACCTGCAAGAATGGTTTCCTGTGGATGAGTGATTTTCATCCAATTTAGTAGGCTTTCGAGTATATTAGTGTTGTTGCCTGATGGTATATAACCTTCAGCTATTATGATTTGTTTGTTGGGGTTTAGTTTTAGTCTAGCTAATATTAGTTCCATGTCTTGGATTTCCTGAGACTTGTGTTCAATTTGTTCTATAGAGAGGTGACTTTGGAAAAGGATGGCTATACCCCCTCCTTTTTTCCTCACCTATCTTTACATTTTATATCATAGCCAGGGGCTGTTATTTCATTGTTGTGGTGGCTGGGCTTAAGCCAAGTTTCTGTTAGTACTACAATGTCAGGTTTGTATAGGGCAAGTAGGGCATGGAGATCATATGTCTTGTTGATTATGCTTCTTATATTTATGTTTAGAAGGAGGAGGGATGAGGTAGGTCGAATATATATTGGATTGTGGTTTGTTGGATAGGTGCTATTGCAAGTGTTGGGTCCTGGATTTAGGTGAATATCACTGAAACATGAGAGTTTTTGTAATATGTGGAGGTAGAGTTTGTTTAGTTTGTGAGTTATTTTGACTATTTTATTGGGGGAGTTGGCTCGAAGTTTGTAGGTGATATGTCCATATAGATAGGAAGGTGGCAGAGAGGAGGAGAGGTCACTTGGTGTTAGTGGTGAGTAGGTAGTAGTGGAGGTATTGATAGCTGAGTCAGTTTGCCTTGGTGGTGGAGGGCTGATATAAAGATGTGTGTGGTAGGATGAGAGTATGTATAGGAGGAGGAGAGAAGAGAGGCCTAATGTGTGTAACGCAGTGTGTAGAATATGGTTGGTTGGAGTAGAGGCCATATTGTTTAGTTGTGAGGTGGGTTATGGACTTGGATAGGGCTGAAATATGCTAGAGATGGAGTTGAAATATAGGATGTGGTATCCAGTTTGGGATGTGTAGAGAAGGGTGTGATGGGCTGTGTTGGTGTGAGGGATAAGTACATGTACTGTATGGTTGGATAATTGTGATGGAGGAGTGGCTAGGGGTGTGGTGTATAGCTATAAATGTAATTGATGTGGGGTCGGGTGAGAATGGGGGCAGGATAGGGGTGTGGAGTGAGCCCGAGCGTAGCAAGGGCGAACGGACCGGGGATGAACCGAGCCAGTCCCGCACTCGCAAAAAAAAACAATCAAGCAGTTCCAGGGTAAAATTGTAATAACTTCATTTATTTTGGTGGAAATGCTGTTTGACTTATAATTTATTTAAGTGTAGGATTCCTAAGCTCAGCTGGGTCGGTTAGCTGCTCTGACAGTCTGCTCACTGTGCCTAGGAGAATTAGAACTACCAAAGTTAAGATGTGGTATTATACTTCTTTTCTCCTTTGGTTTAAAGTAAAACTCTCTGTTTTATAGGAAGCAGCTAAGAATTAGGGTTTGATGGACTATACTGTCATCTTGTGGTTAAAATGAGGAATCACATTCCCTTGTGGAGGGTGACTAACAAAGTATATCAGGATTAGCTGCTAAGGGGGATGGATGGTCCGTGTGGTGTGTTAGCCAGTACTTAACAGTTTAGGGGTTGAAATACAATTACAGTACAGTAGGTAGACCTACCTCTTGTTTAAACACTTGAAAAATGGAAGTCCTTTTTAGGATGGAGGGTTAGATAGCAGTCCTACTGTCTTCAGGACTATGGAGTAGCCGAGGGCAGCATCTTTCCTGGGTATTCTAGCTGTAAAAGGAGGAAAGGTACATGTGAGACACTAACTACACATGTGAGGCAGAGAGAAATAAGGGGTTAGCAGAAGCAGGGTGGAGGTACAGTATAAAAAATATAGGTGCAATGGGTGGAGGGAAGAGGGTGGATTATATTAGGATAATTAAGATGGGGAGAGATTAAGTAAAAATGATTGTAAGATGAGGGAAGTGTGTGCTAAGTAAGGAGATTCACTGTTATCATGTAACAAAAAAAGGGGGGAGATAACCTTATTACAGTAATAAATATGTAGCTGGATTATAACACACTGCACTTTAGGTCACTCTAAATATCTGCAAATGGGCTTACACAACAGTTATGTGTTAGCAGCAGTTGCCATATAAAACCATCTGCACTGGACAAGGCTGGTGTTCAGGGAGAGGTTCTGAGATTTCATTCTCAAAGCTGGGATGTGCAGGAGCTCAAAGTGTTTGTTGGACTTCAAGTGAGTGGTTATGGTCTCTGGCTGTTGCAGGAGCACTACCATGGATCAGATTACAAATCACATGTGTGGAATAGTTTGGCCTAGGATTTGTCCAGTGTTACTAGTATCCCTGCACTGGTGAACAGTATAAACATCACTACCAAGACCTGAGGATGAGGAAGAGGGATTCCCTCACCCAGTGGATTGAGGAATGCAGGAATGATGTTACGCCACAGATGTATAAGTATCACAGGCACTGCTTGTAGAAGGTAGTGGCTGCATATGTTCATTACTGGTATTCTTAATGGTATTCTGTTGTGTTCTGTTTTTCCCACAGGTAATGCAGAATGAGAAGTGAATGTGGAGACCTATGAAGAAAGAATGAGAGGATGACAGACACAAGTGCTATGTATTCTTCCAAACATATTGTTATTTTAGCATTAGTAAATACAGCTTATTGTGCTAATATCTTGTATCACATTCAGTATACATTTTTCCATCACATTCAGTATACATTTTTCTATTGTAAAACAAAAACACGCATGCATTAGTATGTTACTTAGAACAACAGTCCAGTATTACAGAGTAGACGGGGTGGTAATTTAGAAAACCACATGTCCAAAGTAGACATTACTTGTTTAAGTTGACATCAATATTGTAATGTAAAGTAAGGCCTATATACCAGGGACAACAAGAGCATGCTGCAGATTACCATTATAACATTGAACCGCTATCTATAAAGTGTAAAAAGAAGAGTGCTTGGATTATGCTGTATTCCAAAGAAAAGGTACAGTATTGCAATAATGGATTTGAATACCACATTCCCAGTATTTTAAATCAGACCTTTAGAATATTGTTTTAGGCTATTATCAATAAAAATACAGCAGTATTACATACTCATAATGATAGCATTACAAGTGCAGACCTGTATAGCTGTGGCTTGTATGGCCTGCTGTCAGATGTAATCAGTGTAAATGGAACTTGCATATGTGCAATATATGCCCCAAAGAATGATTGTTGAATGCGATATAATCTGCACTATAGTGTGTCTGTGTTAGCAACAGGTCATATTCAAAGTAATAAAGGTATTTATTAGAATGTTGTATTATTGAAAGTAAAATGTATCAGAATATTGTACATTTATTTGTAGAAAGTTTTGTATACTAACTGTGTGGTTACTAATGTCGTGTTTGGTGACACTAAGAATCGAGTCCTCACCCACTAGACTGCCATCACTGTCACCTCACTGTGCCAATGGCTGCAGTATCTGATGTCTGTGTGTCCTTGTATTATTCAGGACAACGATGGAGAGGAGTGTCTCCACATGGCATAAGCATGCACCAATTGTGTGGTGCACAATCCTATGTACCAGACCTGGTAGTTCAGCTCAGGTGACAAAATCACCCCCTCTCCCTCTGCTCTCAGAGGGGACCATAGAGCTGGCTCTGGGGCAGAACTACCTGAGGGTCCAGGTAGGGCAGGGGGGTGCCACCAGGCTGCAACCCAGAAGTGCTGGGCCTTGGTGCTTCAGCCGGTGGAGCAAATTCAGGCAGATCATGGAGAACTGGCCTACCCAGCTGTGCTATAGTAATAACATCAATAAAATTTAAACCAAAAATTAAATAAAACATAAAACAACTTAAATAAAAATTATAAAACATAAAGAAATAACAATAAAGCAATGTAAAGTTTCAAAAATTATGATTATGAACTAAATGATAAATCATAAAAATGTATTTCAAAACAAAATATAAAATTATACATAATAAACAAAATACATAAAACCAAATAAAATAATAATAAATAAGCTGATTATATAAATAATACAATAATAATAAATATAAAAAATCCATTAATAAATAAAAATAGAGCTGGGGTGAAATGAGAGAAAAAAGGAACATTAGTAACCTCACAGATAATATACAAAGGTTTCTACAATTAAGATATTCTATTCTATTGCATTCTACTGCTAACAATGCAAACTGCTAAGAACTTTCTTTTCTACTTGGAATGTATGTACTTTGATTATAAGAAAAAAAGCACTAGTAATCCAAAAAACAAAGCACCAAGAAGAGGCAAGAAAATAAACTTTAGCGTACTGTAGTTTATTTGTCCGCTTTCATCCGAAGACTTCGTCAGAATACAAAAACCAGTAACCTCACAAACATATTTATAACAAGCACAATCAATCAATAAAAACAATTAAACAATTAAATGGGTTTAAGCTTTTTAAAGCTATATGAACCAAAAATAGTTTACATAAAAAAGGAATTAAATTCAATGGGTTTATTTATGGATAATTCCTTATATTTTAAAAACATTTGACATTAATCATGTCATTAAGACCTGGGTGAACTTCAGAATTAAGTCTAATCTGCCATAAAGTCTCACGCTGTTCTAAGTAATTCTTATAATCTCCCCCTCTTAAATCAGGGTGTACCAATTCTAAAACGGAAAACATAAACTTTTTAAATGAAGAACAAACAACAGAATGTTTAAATAAGGCATTGTTATCATCTTTGTGTTTAATGGCATACAGGTGTTCCCTAATACGAATTTTTAAACTTCTACTAGTCATACCTACGTAGAAACAAGAACATCCAGAACAAATACTAATATATACAACGCCTTTTGTGTTGCAATTCACAAAAGAAGGTACACTAAAGGTTCTATCAAAATTTTCAAGACAAATATATGGTCCTTCAAGAATGTACCTGCACATGTTGCAATCAAAACAACAGTGCATCCCTCTCTTATTGGAAATGACATTAATAGTATTTGGAATAACTGATTGTAAAGCCTTCTTAATATTAAAAGCATTTTTGGAAACAAAAAATGGTTTGTCTCCCAAAATGTGAAAAAGTTCAAAATGCCCTCTAATAACTCTCCAATTCCTTTTGATAATTTGTTGTATTTGTTCACTATCCACAGTCATGTCTAAAGAACAAACCAATCTATGCTCAATATTGTCTTTTTTAAATAACCCCGGTTGATGTTCGTTGTTTTCACAATAATTTAACAATGGCTGATATTCTGTAAAGCGTTTACTTAAAATGTTGTTGCTGCTATCTACCAACTCATTTCTAGGATATCCTCTATTTATGAACAATTCAGTAATGAAATCAAATTCATATTGTAACAGACAATTCTTTGATGTCAAACGGCTGGCTCTAATGTACTGCCCTCGTGGTATGTTTTTAACTATATGCCTAGGATGATTACTGTTATAATGTAAATAACTATTGGTAAATGAATTTTTATGATAAATACTACTGTGAAACCTATTTTGTTCATCATCCCACCAGAGGAGTACATCCAAAAAATTAATTTTCAACCCTACACTTCCTAAGGTAAATTTTAAATAACTAGAAAAAGTGTTGATTTCTGTCACAAAAGTATTGACTACATCAATATCACCTTCTATCACAAATAATAAATCATCTACGAAACGGCAAAAAAAATGTATATTGTATTTATCTCGTAGTATGGGCAAATGCTGATGCTCCCACCATGCCAAAACCAAGTTAGCATAGGCGGGAGCAGCAGCAGAGCCCATGGCCACTCCCTTCTTCTGTTTATAAAAATTTTTTTCAAACAGAAAAAAATTATTATCTAAAATAATTTCAAGAAACCCACAAATGGTGGAAATAGCATTTTTGGTTAAACCACAATCCTTCTTGGCCAAAAAACAACGAACAGCTTCAACCCCCTCATGATGAGGTATGCAAGTATATAGTGAAACAACATCAATGGTACATAAAGTACATGTTTTTTTATCAAAAGAGTTGTTTTTGGCAAATCTGTTGAATTTTTGCAAAAAATGCCAAGAATCCCTAACATATGAATCTTCATTAAACAAGCAGGGTCCTAAAACAGCATCTACTATGAGGGAAATGCCTTCAGTAATAGAGTGTGGGGATGACACAATGGGCCTAAGTGGAGGATCAGTTAATGATTTATGTGTTTTAGGTGTTCCGAATATAACTCCTATTCTGGGTTTATGCACCATACAAAAATCATACAGTTCATAACTTATGTAACCTGACATTAAGGCATCATATAACAAGGAATAAATTAATCGTTGTTTAGACAAAATTTCATGAAGGCTTATAGGTTCATATTCTTCACTGTTTCCCAAAATACTTAACATTTTTTCTCTATAAGCCTTTTGCTGTAGTATCACAATGTTACCACCCTTATCACTCTTCATGAACCTCAGTTCGGAACTCAAGGTTCTAAGTTTACGTAAAGCGTTCCTTTCCTCAACATTTAAATTATAAGGGCCCTTTGGTTTACTAGCCAATGCCTGTCTAATTTCTTCTATACATAGTTCTTCAAAAACTTTAATGGTATGCTGCAATGGTGGAGAAAAACTCGAAGGTTTAATTAAATTCTTATTAATAATAGGAATATCATTCATCAAATAGAGCAAATTTAATTTCCTTGTATAAATCTTAATGTCAACTATGGTCTTACTAAAATCAGCTCTTATGCTAGGTACGAAATTCAAACCATATTTGAGAATTTTAATTTCACTGTTACTAAGTTCAAAACTACTTAAATTAATGATAGAAAATTTTTCATAGCTGTTATCTATGTTTCGTCGCTTGAAGAATTTGAAGCCAAGAAAGTGCGGCTTCTGGTTAGAACAGAATGCGAACTGTTCTGTCCCTTCTTCATGAAAAAAGAAGAAGATGTACTATTCACACCAGTTTTAGAAACAACATCAGCTTTCTTTTTGAACTTATCACTTGTCCCGTTGTCAGAGTCAATAATATTAGTGATGATGTGTCCTTCCCCTGTATGGTCACAAGTATCACCACCATTAGGTTGGTGAACAAGGGATGGTCCATCCCTATTATCAGTAGTTGAAGCACCAATATTTTGATGATTAGTACAACCTTCTTTATCAAATCCAGTTGAGTCAGATGCAGAGACAACATTACTGAAAGTTTTTCTATTATCATTGACCAACGGATACTGTTGGTATCTTCTATTGCTGTTCGTGTTAAAATTATTGGTTTGATAATTTTTGTTAACAAAATTATCGTAGGCTACGTTGTTTTGATAAGCATTAATGTCACGGCCTAATTTAGACTGTTTCCTGCTTATAATTTCTGTTGAATGTTGTTCTAATTCGTCCCAAATGGAACAAAAGAAATTGTCAAAAATGTCAGCCGAGACCATATTTTTCAAACTACCTTCAATAAGAATGATCTCTTCCTTCAAACCATTCATTTTGGTACAGTTATTATCAATTAACAATTGTAACAGTCTCAAACCAGCATCGTTAAAGAAAGCAGTAAGCACTTTGAACATGGGATCATGTACAAAAACCCCATTAGGACATTTGAAGAACCTAAGTCCTTTTGGTACAATGTCCAGTTCAATACAGCGTGAAAAATACCCGTTCTCCAATTCAAGAGAACGGTAACGCTTTAACAATCTAATTAGTATTTCTCGTTTCTTGTTTAAGTCAGCGTTGCTTACACTTTTAAAATGCTCACCTGCAGAACTGAACGGATTTACAGCGTGCTCGAACAGTTCTCTTACAGACTTGTAACGCCCTCCGACTTCTGTGGGATGGAAGTTTCTTCCACTTCGCTGTTTTAATTGTCGTTGCGGTTTAGGTATAACAGCGTCAAAATTCTCCACATTGACAATAGTATCCAACTCTTCGTAGTTTCCGATAGGACTGGAGGCATTCGCCCCGGCACTTCCCGTTCGTCGTAGTCCTTCACGTACATTGTCGTCATCCGATTCACGTCTACCTTCAGTCGCTTTAGCCATTAGGAATTTTAGCGAGTTTTGAATGTCAGTCAAGGTGTTTATTAGCAAAGTCCCAATGTTGACCGGATTGGTTTCTTTCATCGTAGGTGTGGAATGAATGGATAATCCAAGTAATGGATCATCTATAACCTCAGCCATGGTGGAAGCAAATAAAACTCACAAGAAAAAAAGCACTAGTAATCCATAGGTTCATAGGTTAGTACTAGGCTAACTGCCCTTTTGGGCCATTTGAAGCCTAGCCAGTTACCCCATGTGAGAATCAAACCCTGCACCTTGTGTCTTTAAGGTAAACACCTTAACCATTATGTCATCCTCCCACCCCAAAAAACAATCCAAAAAACAAAGCACCAAGAAGAGGCAAGAAAATAAACTTTAGCGTACTGTAGTTTATTTGTCCGCTTTCATCCGAAGACTTCGTCAGAATACAAAAACCAGTAACCTCACAAACATATTTAGAACAAGCACAATCAATCAATAAAAACAATTAAACAATTAAATGGGTTTAAGCTTTTTAAAGCTATATGAACCAAAAATAGTTTACATAAAAAAGGAATTAAATTCAATGGGTTTATTTATGGATAATTCCTTATATTTTAAAAAACATTAAATACTATTAATGTCATTTCCAATAAGAGAGGGATGCACTGTTGTTTTGATTGCAACATGTGCAGGTACATTCTTGAAGGACCATATATTTGTCTTGAAAATTTTGATAGAACCTTTAGTGTACCTTCTTTTGTGAATTGCAACACAAAAGGCGTTGTATATATTAGTATTTGTTCTGGATGTTCTTGTTTCTACGTAGGTATGACTAGTAGAAGTTTAAAAATTCGTATTAGGGAACACCTGTATGCCATTAAACACAAAGATGATAACAATGCCTTATTTAAACATTCTGTTGTTTGTTCTTCATTTAAAAAGTTTATGTTTTCCGTTTTAGAATTGGTACACCCTGATTTAAGAGGGGGAGATTATAAGAATTACTTAGAACAGCGTGAGACTTTATGGCAGATTAGACTTAATTCTGAAGTTCACCCAGGTCTTAATGACATGATTAATGTCAAATGTTTTTTAAAATATAAGGAATTATCCATAAATAAACCCATTGAATTTAATTCCTTTTTTATGTAAACTATTTTTGGTTCATATAGCTTTAAAAAGCTTAAACCCATTTAATTGTTTAATTGTTTTTATTGATTGATTGTGCTTGTTATAAATATGTTTGTGAGGTTACTGGTTTTTGTATTCTGACGAAGTCTTCGGATGAAAGCGGACAAATAAACTACAGTACGCTAAAGTTTATTTTCTTGCCTCTTCTTGGTGCTTTGTTTTTTGTACTTTGATTATACTTGACAGCAGGCCATTCAAGACATGGGTCTAGAGGTATGCTCTTCAAATGCTATAAATTCAAATGCTATAATGATGATTACTTAACAGTACAGTATTTTGTATTGATGACAGACAAAAACAGTACTGTAGTCAGCTGACCTTTACATTTGGGGAGTATGGTATTAGAACCCACAAGGAGTGACTGTTGTAATATTGTAGTTTTCTATAACATAATGCAAGCACTCTTTCATTTAGACTTTATAGACTCATGTTCAATGTTACTTGAGAATGTGCAACTGTTGCTTTGTGTTACAGACCACACCTGTCCAGCTTTTACAGCAGGATATCTTGACATATCATAAATTAAATGGGTGTACAATGACCCATAACTAGGAACATATTTCAAATATTGCTATTACACACATGGATAGTTACACAGGATGTGTGTTAGCATACATTTTAACACCCATTATTTATTGTCTTCAATATAAATTATTTGCCAAACAACCATGAATCTTACAATGAACAGACCAAAACAGTAATTCTTAAATGTGGGTATTCAGCAGAAATACATTCAGTTGAAAGCTATGCTACAGAGTAATACATGCATACTTGCTTTTAAAGTTCAGACATACATTCTTAATTTCATACAACTGTATGATATAGTAACTAATCTATCTATCATTGTTAATACTGCAATAACAGTACTTTATATAATTATGTTTACATACCACATGCACGTCGTATCCTGGCCAATCCCCTTATATGGGACCTCACATTTGAGACCCTGTCTTCTGCAGCTGTGGAAAAAGGGAAAAAGAAAAAGCATTATGAATGCCAGTTTCTACCATATTCATCTTTAATATTTATTATCAGTTTCTACCATATTCATCTTTAATATTTATAAGTACTAAATGTAAAGCGTACATACACATCTCTGGGGTGTTCCATGCCTGACATTCCCTGATCCAGTGATCAAGCGTATCCCTTTCTCTGTGGCACAAGTCATCATAATGGTGACAACATTGTTCCCTAGTGTGAGGAAGATACCAGTCACACTGGTAAGGTCCCTTTCCAAACTATCTCCGGTTCTAGATTTATATTGGAAGCTGGTATAGTTCTCCTGCAGCTGCTGGGGCTCATAATCCTTAACCAGGAGCCCAATAAAGATCTGATAAAGATCTTGGACTCCTGGAAACCCCAGTGCTGTGCTCTGAAATGCATACCTTCTCCAACACCTGACACTGTTGCACAAGATTGAGCTCAAAATGTCTAAAGTACAATTCCCACCTATTCACTTTAAATAGCATGTTTCCATGCCAATTCCACTTACTGAGAGTGCACACTGTCTACATTTTGATACATTCAAAAAGCTGCGTGCCACTTACCATTGCACAAACATAGTAAAACAAGTGCATTGGTTTGTGCAATGCTAAGCAGTGTGTGCCTTTTTCAAAAGTATCCAAAAATAACTTACAACCAATGCCATTCCATGGTTATTTTGTATAACCTGAAATGGCACAACAGTATAAATAAATTTTGTATACCCTGGCCTATAACTCAGGACCATCTGCACTCCAGCCCAAAACTCTACACATGTTACCAGAGGATTTGCTACCTGTAGTCTGTATTCTACAATTCTGTGTTAAGTTGATGGCATGCGTGTAGTGTAGCCCTGCTTACTGGGTTTGTGGGATGCCTAGCAGTGCTGAACAATAGCAACTGAAAGCATCCAGTTTCTATTTTTGGTACATGGGTGGTCCTGGTGTGCAAACAAGATAAGCTTTGCCAAATGCTGTGATGCATCATGCAATCATAACATAAATAAAAAAAAAAATAGGAGGAGATTCAAATTATACAGATAGAACTAGTCCTGGCAATCTTTCCATGGTTTTGTCTAGTATTTTTGAGGTGCTCCTCATAAAATTTGTGGTTTTGTAATAATCATTTGGGATGGATGGCAATACTTACTGACAGATGTTTCCATTTAAGACTTCATAATCTTCAGAATATTTATTTTATCAAGTTCCTAGGTTTATGGGGCAAGTTGCTACTATTTGCCAGCCTTTGCCCCACTGTATTTAGTGGTTTTGTACAGATGTCTTGCTCTAAGAGGTTGAGAGGTATGGGGTCAGGCCATTGGTGCTTTCCTGTACATGGTTTCATTATCTGTGTTGTTCTATGAGGTTTTGCAGCCAACACTACTTGGGTGTGCCGTAAAACCTCACTTAGGTGCACTGGGCATTATTAATATACCTTGCACGTTGCCGAGAGCACATTGTGGCCGTGTACACAAATACACTCCATATAGGCTGTATATGGAGCTTATGCAGAGTTTATTGAATCCTGCAGCTAGTTTTCTGTGTGGCAAAAGGTAATTCAGGGTTCAAATCCATATAACACTGTTTTTAAAATTAGATACAATTTCTAGTAATACTTTGATTAGGAAGATAACATTAAATACAAATAACTATTATAAATATGTTTATTGCAAGAAATGTCTCATTAATGCTTTGATATATAAATTTGTTGAAGTACCATATCTCATACCTGAATGTATGAGTAATTGCTTAAGCTGGATAATGATAGTAATGAATTAAAATGCACTTGCATACCTATAATATGCAGAATATTTAAGTTAAAATAATCTTCTCTTATCACATGGGCCAACTATGCATTTAGGGCAGTATGTGTATTGGCGAATGTATGTATCATACCCCAACCTGTATTAATCAACTCATAAAAGTCTATCCCTCTGTCATACATTTATAAACAGTAATAATGCCTCTTTCAGAGAATTCCATTTCACAGGACTCCTTAAAGTCATATACATACATATATATATATATATATAGATATAGATAGATATATACATATACAAATCTATCTGCAGTGTAGCTACACCCATACTGAATGCAGTTTGTCTGTAATAAACATGGTTGAAAAAGAGTTCTATTCGAGCAATGAAAAATAATCACCTTGCTTGAAATTTATGCATTATGCATTCCTTAGGTTTGAGTCCCACACTGGACAACTAACTTTTTACAGTGTGTAATTCCAGAAAGTTATGTGCCAAGTCATCCTATTTAACCTCCAAAACACCAAGGATAACAAAGCTAGCCATAGAGGTTGTCAGTGTTGACCACATGAAAAAGTGTGAATATGTTCATCATCACACATAGATCTCACTGCCATGTCTCAAACCTTTGTTGCTGTCAGATAAAATGTCTTCTGCCTTGCTTGCAAGTGTCTCCCTATGCTTACCATTATGCAAATGTAGTTGGCATGGTTGTCCGTGTGTGTGCACTAGCCATTAAAGGTGAGACTGGAATTTTGTGCCAATTCATCCTTAGAGTTGTTGCTAAACTTCTGCAAGCATGGCTGGTGCGGAAGATAATGGTGCTGAATTTAGAGCACAGAAGTGGGTTATGGAGTAGTCTAGGATTTTCTTTGGCATTACTTGTGAAGTGCTACAGCCATAGGCTACTGCAGGGAGATTACATTGGGTCTCAGTATAAGACTGAGGCTTGAAACCGAGTGGCTGAGGCTGTCTCCAGTTTAACTGTCATCCCATGCACTGGAAAGAATTGCCATCACCACTAGAGTGACATGAAACAAAACAAGAGGGAGCTCTTTAGTCAATGGGAGATGAGTTTAGGACTGCTGACATCCTTCAGTTGTCTACGTATAATGACATATTAAATAATATAGAATACAATATCCAGGCAAGACTGTTATTAAATATGCTTTCATGTCTCTTCTTGTCTTTTTCTGTTTTGTACAGCTGCCAAAGACATTGCAGCGAACCTTGATGTGCACCAAGAGAGATTAACTCACCTCAGAAAAGGCAAAGGGTATTTATACATCAGGCCTTAGTATATGCCCAACAACTATTGCAGTTGTATGTAGTATGGCAATACTGTAATAAATTGTGGTATCTCTGATATCATACCAGTGCATTTGACTAATGGGAAAACAGAGTAATGCCTTCTCTTCATACCTGCATGTGACAAAGGTATACAGACTGGATAATCATAACTGTTCATTGTCTGATATTATATAGTTACTTGACATGCAATGGATCTAATTCACTTTCTCTTTTTTGTCACACACCGCCCCTTCTCTCTTTCTTGTGGTGAGGGAATATTTTATTTGTCTAAATAGTGTTCTGTTGTCATACATTTCTTCTTACAAAACCTCACAAGCAGTGCAGAGAGGTAGACTAACCACTGCGGATCGGTCTGCCATCTCTCCACAGGTTGCAGCACTGACATCCAGCACTTCAGAGTCCCACGCTGTCATTGCTGTCTACAAAACCCCAGCTGTACCTGGCCCATCCACATCAGGTAGCTCTGCCCCCACAGCTGGTGCAATCCTACCCTTTGGACGTAGTATTAGTGGAAGCAGCGATTTTGTCACCCACCAAGAGCTGACAGAGCTGGTTGAGTGTATTATGCAAAGGGGTCTCAGTGTCCAAATCAGCTGTATCAAAAAGGTGCTTCATCACATTGTGAAGATGATGCAACACTGAGCACTGACACACAAAACAGAGACAGGACACAGTGATGACAATTCTGAGGATGAGGAATAGATTCTCACTGTTTTCAGGCTTGACATGCATGTGCCCTCTACCTATCCCCAATCATGGTACCCCCAACTTTTTGTGTCCATAACCATCTTTGTCTATCTATTTTGTCCTATATGTCTGCACCTGCTTCCTCATCTAACCTTCCTACCTAACCCTTACATTTATAGGCACCTTCCCCCACATTCCTCTCTCTCTCTCTTTGAAAGAAAAAAAGTAAAAAAATGAGCACCTGTCCCACCCAAAAAATAACACCCCATACATAGCTCTACACTTCACCTATGTGTCTTCTTGACATACTTGATTTGGTACAATTGGCTGTACAACATTATTCTGTTGTTGTCACCTACCCATGGTGTAGTGACATTCCAAAATCAGCAAATTCTGGCTACACTTCTACATTTATGTTGTGAAGAAGTGGACAGCCATGATGTCTCCCACTACCTTCCTGCAATTTCCTTATTTTATTCCCCTGTTTCCTCCCATCCGCTTGTCCCCCATTTCACCATTTCCCTGTCAATCCCATTTTCGTACATTTAATATGGTCAAAAAATAGAAAGACATAAAACACACATGGCCAGAAATGGCCCATAAGAAAGTCTTCACTTTTTGTCCTCAGTATTTGTGCGGAATGACGAGTTATGGTGAAAGGCTGTTCATGTGCTATGCAAAACCAGGTCACTTGTTGCCATCAGTCACAGTACTCCTGTTATCCTCTTGCAAAGGTCCTTAAACATGCCTTGCTATCAGAATACAGAGTAAAGACAATACTTTGCAACAGTTACTCAAACATTTCTTTGATTACTGGATGTAACAAAGTGCAACTTCCTTTATGGGATGCTGATATATATCACTTGTCTGAAGAATGGTTTTTGGCATGGCATCAAGTGTTCATGTTCACATGTGTGTTACATTATTTCTGTCTGTGAAGTTGTACATAAACCACTTGCACGCACTGCTATGAAAATAGAGACCACTACACATAGCGCATACACCAATGTTTCAACAAATAAGTCCCTAAAGCAAAACCACTCAAAACTTAATGTCTTGATCATAGGTGACTCAATAGTAAGACACACAGATGCCCCCCTCCCCATGCTGGAAAAGGAGAAGGTCACAATTAGCTGCCTTTCAACAGCCAAGATCCATCAAATCACACATGCACTCAAGTCACTCAACAAAAAGTACAGTTATGACACTGTGATAGTCCATGTTGAGGTGAATGACTGGAGACTTACCTCTCTGGACTATATGAAGAGAGACATTACTGAACTCTCAGATTATGTGTGCCAGGCAGGTATGAACCTAGCCGTAAGCAGTATTCTACTTTCACCCAGGATGATGCCACAATATAAAAAAAATGATCGACTTCAACAATTGGCTTAGCTTCTGGTGTAAGTCCAGTGGGATCCAATATCTGTCAGCCTGGGAAGACATGGTCAACAGGCCATGCTGCTTTGCCAGAGATGGTCGGCACCTGTCTCATCTAGACTTTTGGACACTGCAAAAGTGCTTGTCTCCCCCATATTGCCTTTTTAGGCAATGTCAAAACAACAAAATTCCTAACATAACACAATCCACTGGAGACAAACTCAAGGTTCTGCTGCTTAATCCTAGGAATCTAAACATGAAACTGCACTCCATGGGAGCACTCCTCACCTTGGAAGATGCTGAAGTCTGTGCAGTCACTGAGACATGGTGCAAGACCGCAGAGAGCACCCTGGCCATGCAAGGCTACAATACCTTCCACAGATTCAGACCTCAAAATAAGCATGAAAGAACCAAGGTTGGAGGTGTATCCATCTTCACTAAAGCCAAGTACACCTCAAAACTGATCAAACAGTATGTGAAAGACTTGATAAGTCTGTACGTAATGCACTTTAATTAATTGGAAACAATTAAAATGATATTGAAACAAAAGTCTTTATCTGTTAATTAACCAAACTCGTGCTGAACAGGTGCCAGTCTCTCCTTTGGGCCAAGTCCTATGTAGTTTTCAGAATGAATTCTCCAAACACTGTAGTTCATTTAATAAGGCTTTATTAGATGTTTACAATATCCGAATATTGTCTTCATTAACAGTGCTGACAAACAATAACAATCTGTACAAATGCTGAGGTGCTGATTAGTATCCAGAGTTACTGCATGTCATATTCTGATTGTCCCGAACAATGTAAGCTAAAATAGTCTTTATTTGACCTGACTTCGGAACTCAGGCTTGAGTGTCTGTATTGTAGCTTAATCTTTTCTGTAATGTCAGGTCGAATGAATTAACTAACCTTAACTGAACTGCTATCCTGAAACCAATATATTATATTGTTTCAGTCCAGTAATTTTCCTTTGTAAACTGCATTCAGTCCCCCTAAACTTGGTCTCAGACCTTGTCTCTTATATGCTTTATTTAACATTCAGTTAAGGAACATTCTGTAGCTGTCAAGATTGAATCTTTCCCTTGATAAAAGAACATTTTGTACTTCTGTATTTTCTGCACATTTCATGCTTATCTTTCCATTCTAATAAACTGTCCTTATCTGAAACTGAATGCATAAATGTCTGACACTACATATTTTACCTTTTAGTCTGCATAATGCCTAATAACTACTTTAAAATGGAGGTCCCTAATCTAATAGTATGACTCTCTCAAACTACTCCATGTCCAATTAACTATAGGCAAAATGCCCTATCACATCATTGCCAGCTATAGACCCCCGTATTTAACCAAGAAAAGCACACCACCTACCTGAACTTACTGCAGTCATTCACCATACAGCCCAACACCTTAGCCATGGGAGATTTCAACTATCGTTCCATAGACTGGGTGACATACATGAGAATGAACATGCTTGCCTGGAGATTCCTGGACTTTGTCAATAAAAATGCACTGGAACAGATAGTCTGCACTCCTACAAGGGGCTCAGATGTCCTAGATATAGTACTCAGCAGCATGGGGGGGTCACTGCACTCCCCTCTATGTGATGCCCTCCCTGCTAAGGTTGGACCATAAATCAGTCTTGTTTAAGTAACAATTGAACCTGCTACTACCACAAGAGCAAAAAAACTAAAACATTTTCCAAAGCAAACTGCAGCCTACTAAGCGATGGCATAATAACTCCTGTGCAGAGGTGTACACAAATGCTCTGTATAAACACTCAAGAACTGCATAGACTCGGCTGTACTTGACTGGTTTAAAACCAGGTCCTCCTGAAAAAACAAGCCACCCTGGTGGACCTCAATTATTACAGGGTATAAAAAAAGGAAGAAACTGAGGTCTAAGAACAAGAGGGAACTAACTCAACAAAAGAAGAATTCCCTCCACAGCTTGAACAAGCAATTCTGACATCTTGTAAAGTTCTCTAAAGCTAATTACAAAGCTAAAATAACATCCCTAGCTAAGGATAATTCTTTAACTACTACCAAAATCTAAAAAGGGAATACCCAGCTATGTGCCAAAGTGGTAGTAGATGGCACCACTCACACTATACTGGAGGAAATTGCCACCCAGCTAGCTCAGATTTGACACAAACTTCACCCCCCTTTCCCCACCAGCCATACCCCAAAGCATATCTGACACCAGTCCTCTGGCTGGTATCTCTAAAGATCAGGTCATATCTGTACTCTCCTAGGCCAATAACGTGGCCTCATTGAGACTGGACAACATCCCAAATTGCTTATTAAGCAATCTAAAACAGGACCCAGTGGACCCAGTTGGCATTCTTTTTAACCATAGCCTGAGAACTGTCTTTGTTCCAGCAAAGTGGAGAACAGCAACAGTAAACCCCTTGCACAAAGAGGGGCCATCAACTGACCCTGGGAACTATAGACCCATAAGTCTAACCAGCTTCATCTGCAAGGTCATGGAAAGAATCATCATAGTCCTTATCAACACAATCATAGGCGACCTTCAAACTCTAGATCCAACTCAGTTTGGCTTCATTAAGGGTGGCTCTTGCTTATTAAATCAGAGTGCATACTGCCTACTTTGACCTAGCCAAGCCTTTTGACACAATTCCCCATTCAGGTATCACTGAGAAACTCTCCCAGCTGGGGATTAACCCTTACATCACTGGATTGGTATCCAATTTGCTCACTGACAGAATACATACTGTCAAAGTTGGTGGCTCCACCTCTAGCAGTAGACCCATCACCAGTGGCATACCACAAGGATCTTTGCTGGGCCCTTTACTGTTTGGAATCTATTCCTTGGAAGTTCAGGCTAAAGTAGATGACCTTTGGCTTACCAGTTTCACTGATGATTTTAAATTGTGTGCATTCATTGACTACCCCAATGATCTTAACATATTACGTGAAGGGCAAACACAGACCAATGACTGATGCCAAAGCTATGGTATAAAATTAGATGCAAAAAAGTGCATTATTATCCCCCTTGGAAAATAGAAATTCACTGATAATTACAATATTAACAGCACCCCCTAGCTCAAACCCAGTGGTGTGAGATCTGGGAACACAGACAGCAATCTGAAATTCGACTACCAAGTTTGTACAGTTGTAAGGAAAGCCTTCTGCATTATGTATCTCATAAGTAAGGTAATTGCATCCAGGTCTAAAGATGTTATAACTCCACTGTACTCAACCCTTATTAGACTATTAATACAGTACAGTGCTCCCTTCTACATGTACCTCACCAAACACCTGCAGCAACTGGAGAGACCACATATGTTTCTCAACAAGAAAATGCAGGGCCTCCAAACCATGACTTATGTGGATAGACTGAAAGCTTTATCACTGTATTCTGTATCATATAGGCTGCTGAGAGTTGACTTGTGCCTGGCCTACAGGACAGTGTCTGACCATGCCCTGATGGATATGCTGCACATCCGCAAGTCAAATGGCACAAGAATCGCTCACTCTGGGGATCTTAACCTAGCCTGTGACATTAACAGAACATGCTGGAGAGACAGATATATCTCCCAGAGTTTGCCGCTACTTTGGAATAAACTTCTGGTTCACATGAAGCAGAGCTCCTTATGGACCCTATTCAAGCACAACCTGAAGAAATGGATGGGAGACTGCAAATTCACCCTGGGGGTGGCACCCATGTCCCTCATGGACAGGGGTAGTTGGAGTTTATCATAGACTCACCCTGCAAATTAAGTCCATCTAATGAAGAACAACTGAGGCAACTCAGGAGTAACATGGCTAGGCTTATAAGGGATCTCGGGCCGCTAGTCTAGTAACCTCCTATGAACCTGTAATCCTATACTTCTAAGTTATGTTTAATGGCATACATCTAACTTTTTATCCATTAACAAGCTCTCATAACCACATTTTGAATTATTTTGCAAAAAAGCATTTGCAGACACACCCATTCACATAATGACTAATTATTAAACCATCCTTACTCTACCCATATCAGTATCATTATTTGCCTGTCCTACAGCTACTTCATCATCACAGGCAGCACTTACTGATACAGACCCTGACTAATAGTGAAGCCACAGCATTAAGTTATGCATCAATGACCCATGACAGCATCCTTTCATATGTGTCTCTATATCTATATGCATCTTCATCCTTTCTCTCTTCACCCTTTGTACTGTTGACTATTCATTAGACTAATGGATGTAAATGTAATGTTATAGCATTGTCTGTTTGTCTGTCTGCCATTACTTTGCTGAAGAATAAAACCTACATCTTCCATTGACTGCATAAGGTATCTCTGTCCCTTCAAATGTGTGACCATGAGATGTGTGATGTAGGATTTCCTTGGTGGTGTCTAGGGATAATGATCAAGTTTTTAGACGTAATTTTTCTTTTTGACAATGGTTCATATCCAGCATTAGGTGAAACTCATAGTGCCTGTTTGTGTGAATGAGTTGCATGTATATCTCTCTAAGCCCCTTCTGTTTTATCAGTTGTAGTGGTCAGCATTTGCACAACATCTGGCAACATGCAACTGTTGTATTTCATGCTAAATGGCACATCAGGTGTTATTGCATAATGCAATGAATGTTTGCCTCACACCTCATTGTACACCTGGTGAACGTATGATTTCCCTTGAAGCATGTCTATGTGTAGTAGGCATAAAATGTTATTTTAGTAGCTATTACATATACAGTTTTACCAAGGAACATATGCATAATAGGCATTCCTAGGTACTTTTAAAATCATAGAAAAAAGTTAATATAATAATCACATTCTGTCACTCTTTGTAGAATCACCTGAATTCTGGAGTCGAATGCTGCTTCAACTCTGTTTGCTCATTTAGCTCATAGAGTTTCTACCTTGTTCCACAGAGAGAGCTAGGTTAACCCATGGATTTTCTCCACTAAGTACTGTCCACAGTGCTGACGGCTGCACATCACTGCTAACCCTGTTTGTGCTATAGAAGATACACCAAAAGTAGTGTTTCACCAATTCCTTCAGCAGAGAACTCTGCTTGCTCACAGCATACCATAACACAAATGGGATGGCATGCAGAACATTTTATTTTTGAAGTGAGATTTGGAGCAAACATAGAAAAGTATAATAAAACATGCAGAGCACCACTGAACACCAGAATTTCACAGTCCCATTTCAATGCATCAAAGTATTATCAAGCATGGGGTAACACTTTAACAACCTTCACACAAATATGTTTCTCACCAGTGCACTGCCAGAAGAGATTTGGAACAAAAATAAATATTGCTACTGGATGATATTACTTCATTAGATGGAAATCATGTAATGTACGGATGTGAAATGCAGTGAACTGTGTGGTTAATTGACCACTTCTCTGCACTGTAGCACTAACACTTGCAAATAATATGCAGCCACATACAGCCTAAATGTACAGAACTCATCACGTTTTATCCCTCCTGTATTTGAGCATTAAGTATTGCTTAGTATTGACAGGCCACATTGCCATTCCATGAGCACATACCATAGCTAATATCAGTAACATTTATTTTTGTTTACACTGTATCGTCATCATAACCTAATGATCTATGAATGATCCATGTCCATCCTGTGTTTCACAAGTGTGTTTATCTCATATACACCAGACGGGTTACCTTTAGTTCATCGAAAGCTCACTCCATTGAAACCCACTTCTATGACATGGCATAACATCGACAACCGGAGATCCGACGTTTCCCACACGGTAATTAACCATTTGGCCATCCAGAAGATGAAATCTACCATTAAAAGAAACACACAGATGTGGGGGCTCATGCCCCCCATAACCCTCTTACTTAATATTTCAACTCCAAGAATGCACTACCACGGGGGTACGGAGCAAAGTTTAGGTTGATGGCCAAACGGTTACTTACCGTGTGGGAAACATCGGCTCTCCGGTTGCCATGTCATAGAAGTGGGTTTCGATGGAGTGGGCTTTCAATGAACCAAGGGTAACCCACACCAGACAGGTAAGTACATATCATTGTCAGTACTGCAGTATACATTAATGACAGCATATATCACATAAGTCAGCAGTATGCATGTATGTATGTATTATTGAGAATAACATTGACCTTACTCCATCATATCAACAAATTTGGATTTGCACAAAACCTTCAGCATCACAGTATCTTCTCTGACACAGAATAAGATGATAATCCTATCTGCACTGCACTGCCAGACTGTAAAATCAGATTTTTGCAGTGTTGCTTGTGTTAAGTACTGTGTCCTTTAGATTGCATAGCTACCTAGGTAGGGGGGTTTTCATCTCAGGGCAGTCAACATGTGTGTGTGAGTGTGTGTGTGTGTGTGTGTGTGTGTGTGTGTGTGTGTGTGTGTGTGTGTGTGTGTGTGTGTGTGTGTGCGTGTGTGTGCGTGTGTGTGCGTGTGCGTGTGTGTGCGTGTGTGTGTGCGTGTGTGTGTGTGTCTGTGTGCTTGCAGAATTATGCATATATGACTTGAACTACTGCTGTCCAGAATACAGTAGTAACCAAGAGTTGATTTTAAACTGCTGGGTGAGTTCACATCAATTTCAGACCCTTCTACTAACATCATCTTCTTTGCTAACCCACAGTGATGTCATCCTGTATAAAGTGCACTCTGACATCCATAAGTCTGACTTCTGCAGTTGTTCTTCTGTTAAGTACTGTGTGCTCTACACTGCGTAACTAGATAGGTAGGGGATTCTAATCTCACAGCTGCCAGCTTGTGTGTTTGTGTGCGTGTTTATGTATGGCTTTGTGCAGCTATGACCCAAATTAATACTGTCCACAACACAGTAGTAGTCTGGAGTTAATTTTAAACTGCAGGGTGAGCCCACATCAGCTTCAGACCCTTTTCACAACATCTCCTACTCTGCTAAACTACATTGATGTCATCCTGTATAAAGTGCACCCTCACACTCTAAAAGTCTGAATTGTGCAGTGGCACTTGCATTAAGTACTGTGTCCTTTAGATTGCATAGCTGGATAGGTAGGAGGTTCTAATCTCATGACAGTCAACTTGTTTGTGTATGGTGCTGTGCAGAGATGACCTGAACTATTGTTGTCCACCACACAATAGTAGACTGGAGTTGATTTTAAACTGCAGGGTGAGTTCACATAAATTTCAGGCCTTTCCCCCATCATCTTCTCTTGTAAACCACACTAATGTTGTCCTGTATAAAGTACACTCTCAGTTTGTATAAGCCAGACTTCAGCAGTGGCACTTGCATTATGTACTGTGTCCTCTAGATTGCATAGCAAGATAGTAGGGAGTTTTAATCTCACAGGAGTCAACTTTTGTGTGTGCATGGAGTTGAGTAAATATGACCTTAACTACTCCTGCCCTATTAAAATAGTAACCTGGTGTCAATTTTACACTGGAGGGTATGCCCACATCAGTGTCACACCCTTCTCTCAACATCATCAGCTCAGCAACACAACACCAGTGCCATCAACTATAAAGTGTACTATCACAGTGGATAAGTCCAACTTTAGCAGTGGTGCTTGTGTTATGTACTGTGCCTTCTAGGTTGTATAACTAGATAGGTAGGGGGTTCTAATCTCATAACAATCAACTTGTATGTGTGACAGTGGGTCCATTGCATCACTGGAGGAATATTTCAAAAGGTGTGCTTATTTGACACCAACTCATTCGAAACATTTACATGGTGAGATCAATCCCACATCCACTTTTCACTCTATCTACAAATGCATACTATCTTCAACACACTGATGAGGTCATCATATCAATAATCCACTCTCATACCTTAAAAATCAAACCTGTCCTGTTGCACATGCACATAATACACTTGTGTGTAGATTGTGTCAGTCAATAGGTAGGGAGTTCAAATAAAGCAGTGAGACTCTCCTGAGTGTTTGTGTGTGAATGTAAATAGATGCCAGAGTGCATTACACCTGTTTGTATTGACAACATTTAGAATTTCACATAGCTGTAGAAGTCATTTTTGCACACACATGTCCTTTGCATGGCACAGCTGATATCATTCTTTCAAAGATGCAGTATGGTTCATATGCACTCAGATTTCCCCTGTGGCATGTGCATATAATACACCTTTGTGTGGGTTTTTTTAAGAACACAGGTTGTTAGTTTGACTACAAAAATGACTGTCATCTGCGGTTGTGTGTTTCTTCCTCTTACTGTGTAGAACGGGCTGCAAGTACATGTATGAGGTATATCTATGCAGTGTGATCTGCAATCACTTTTTAGCAGAAACATGAAGGTAATACACAATGGTGATGCCATCTGTTGAAATGTGCAATGTCACAGTCATCAAATAAATTTGTAGTTGCCCTTGTGTTTCAACAAACTTTCATTAGCCTGTGATGTTAAATATATAGCCAAAATCCAATTGTTACTACTTCTAGTCAATGTACATGTTGTTAACAGTGTTGTTACCCACGTTATGTTCAGGTGTATATGTTGTTTCCTTTGAAAAGGCTGTATTGATGACTGATGCTGTCATTTGAATAGATTGTCATTACATCACAGTTGCAGTAAAACACCTCCTCAGGACCGAGGACACGAAACAATGTAATGTTTGTTGTTGCATAAGTAAGGCATGTGTCCCAATATGAGATTATATCTAGGCTGGACATAATTGTTGCTGTACTATCACAGTGAAAACAGCAGGGGGGCTACAGGTGTGTTTGGGTAAACCTTCATTCATGCACATCATGTAATGCTTTCACATAACCACACAAATGACAATTGGTGATGCACTTATACAGTGGCACATTCAGTGGTCACACTATTGTGCTGATTTTTTCAATGCTTAGGCAAGTGTTTCAAACCGGCACTGAATGAATGTAAGCATTTGTGCCCTTAACTGTTCTGCATGAAAGATATTCCCCCATTATACTTTGTACATATTGAGGGGCAGAGACCTCCCCATCAACTTTTAGTAGATAAAATTTACAGCCAGAAAAAGTACAGCTGATTGAATTACTTCACATAGGAGGAGATAAACTGTGTGATAACATTTTCACTGAGACAAATGTGATTAATAGCCGCCTTGTTATTTGGAGGCATTGTACATCTTGATGTTCAGTTCTAGTGTAGGGATTCATTTTGTGTGAATGGACTTACATCACACAATGACCATTACATCAAGTCAGTGTTATCCCTTGAGATGTTACACAAACACATGTGAATATAGCTTTGAATTTCTTGAAATTACACATCAGTTCTGTCAAAGTAACGGTGAGAGGGATACCTTGGCACATGCATTGAGCACTGTGGTATACACGTGTATGCTCCAGTTCTTGAGAGGTGTGTGTACAGACATACAGAGAAACCGGAAAGAGGCAAATGTAGGTTTTGTAAAATCGAATTGGAAATAGTCGCACACCTCGTTGCTGGTTGTGACATACTAATGGCAGAAGGACTGTATATTGAAAGACATAATAATGTTGCAAGACTGTTGCACTGGGGATTGTGCAAACATTATGGTACTGATGTGGCTGAAAAACACTGGAAACATGAGCCACAAAGCATCATAGAAAACTATGAAGTTTATATCACATGGGATCACCCATTACCAACAGTTCAAAAGATAGATGCTAGAAAACTGGATATAGTGGTCCGAGAAAAGAAGACAAAAGTAGCATTGAGCATTGAAGCTGCCACATCCAGTAACCACAGTGTCTTGTTTACAGAGAGACACAAAGTCATAAAATATCAGGATTTGCAGGCAAAAACAAGAGCAATGTGGAAGAAAGATACCCTGACAGTTCCAATAGTAGTAGGAGCAGCAGGTCTTATAAAAAAGAATCTACAATCGTATTTAGATATGTTACAAATCTATGTAACCCCATATGAATTGCAGAAGGAGTACTGTGGGTGTACGTACTGGGCACATTACGGGTGCTGTAAAGAGCACTTCTGGCTGACATCAAAGATTGAAACAATGCTAATTTCATGCACTTTAATCATACTTTGACTTAGGAATAGGGCTCCATTCCCATCTTGGTATTAGAAACCCAAAAGATTTGGAGAAATTAAAAGGACAGAGGAAGACAGATAAACCGTCATTGACCATGGAACATTGATAAAGGACTGATCATATTTGTGTGCACATGAGCATATTCATTTAATTTTCATCAGTTTTATATACTGCTATGACATTCATTATCAGGTGTCCTTTCTTAATTCACACATTAATTTTATTTTTTTGTCACAATACCCATTCCTGCTTCCTGTGGCAGATGCCGACTATAGACAGCTCTGGGGAATACATTTCATCATGGTATGGGGTTTGCATCTGTTGTGATCTGTTGGCTCTGTGTTATGCATGGGTGTTTTACACATGGGTGTTATGCATGTCATACTCTCTCCCAGCTTTGTAACACAACACACACCTACGTATCGGATGTATAGTTATTACATTATTGAGGTGCATAATTCCCTTCAAGGGTGATCCTCCTCATACGTGTTTTAGGCCTCTTTCTGTAGTGTGCACAGTTAATACACAGGGCAGTGCTGACATTGATGGCATGGGTTCAATTCTTGCAAAAGGTGATTGTATTTCTGAGCCATTCCTATTTTCCTGCTTGTTATATGGACATAATGCATGCTGTGCAGATATCCCATTACGTTTGTACTGCCCGTGTAAAATGTCATCTTAACAGAGCATGTGAGTAACATTCATATGTCATGCAATCCCTCT